>NC_086446.1:767317412-767686579 GCF_028390025.1 Pseudophryne corroboree
GGTAACGGGCGCTTTAGAGCCCCTGACGGCCTATGAGACGTCTGGACAGGCACAAGCTGAGTAGCCGGCTGTCTCATGTCAATCACTGTCTTTTGTAAAGAGCTGACACTGTCATGTAATTCCTTCCAGCAGTTCATCCACTCAGGTGTCGACGCCCTAGGGGGTGACATCCCTATTACAGGCAATTTGCTCCGCCTCCACATCATTTTCCTCCTCATACATGTCGATACAAACGTACCGACACACAGCACACACACAGGGAATGCTCTGATAGAGGACAGGACCCCACTAGCCCTTTGGGGAGACAGAGGGAGAGTTTGCCAGCACACACCAGAGCGCTATATATATACAGGGATAACCTTATATAAGTGTTTTTCCCCTTATAGCTGCTGTATTGTTTATACTGCGCCTAATTAGTGCCCCCCTCTCTTTTTTAACCCTTTCTGTAGTGTAGTGACTGCAGGGGAGAGCCAGGGAGCTTCCCTCCAACGGAGCTGTGAGGGAAAATGGCGCCAGTGTGCTGAGGAGATAGGCTCCGCCCCTTTCTCGGCGGCCTTTTCTCCCGTTTTTCAGTGTAATCTGGCAGGGGTTAAAATTCATCCATATAGCCCTGGGGGCTATATGTGATGTATTTTCGCCAGCCAAGGTGTTTTTATTGCTGCTCAGGGCGCACCCCTCTAGCGCCCTGCACCCTCAGTGACCGAAGTGTGAAGTGTGCTGAGGAGCAATGGCGCACAGCTGCAGTGCTGTGCGCTACCTTGGTGAAGACAGGATGTCTTCTGCCGCCGATTTTCCGGACCTCTTCTTGCTTCTGGCTCTGTAAGGGGGCCGGCGGCGCGGCTCTGGGACCGGACTCCATGGCTGGGCCTGTGTTCGATCCCTCTGGAGCTAATGGTGTCCAGTAGCCTAAGAAGCCCAATCCACTCTGCACGCAGGTGAGTTCGCTTCTTCTCCCCTTAGTCCCTCGATGCAGTGAGCCTGTTGCCAGCAGGTCTCACTGAAAATAAAAAACCTAAAACTAAACTTTTCACTAAGCAGCTCAGGAGAGCCCCTAGTGTGCACCCTTCTCGTTCGGGCACAAAAATCTAACTGGAGGAGGGTCATGGGGGGAGGAGCCAGTGCACACCAGGTAGTCCTAAAGCTTTACTTTTTGTGCCCAGTCTCCTGCGGAGCCGCTGTTCCCCATGGTCCTTACGGAGTTCCCAGCATCCACTAGGACGTCAGAGAAAATAAGAATTTACTTACCGATAATTCTATTTCTCGGAGTCCGTAGTGGATGCTGGGGTTCCTGAAAGGACCATGGGGAATAGCGGCTCCGCAGGAGACAGGGCACAAAAAGTAAAGCTTTAGGATCAGGTGGTGTGCACTGGCTCCTCCCCCTATGACCCTCCTCCAAGCCTCAGTTAGGATACTGTGCCCGGACGAGCGTACACAATAAGGAAGGATTTTGAATCCCGGGTAAGACTCATACCAGCCACACCAATCACACTGTACAACCTGTGATCTGAACCCAGTTAACAGTATGATAACAGCGGAGCCTCTGAAAAGATGGCTCACAACAATAATAACCCGATTTTTGTAACTATGTACAAGTAATGCAGATAATCCGCACTTGGGATGGGCGCCCAGCATCCACTACGGACTCCGAGAAATAGAATTATCGGTAAGTAAATTCTTATTTTCTCTATCGTCCTAGTGGATGCTGGGGTTCCTGAAAGGACCATGGGGATTATACCAAAGCTCCCAAACGGGCGGGAGAGTGCGGATGACTCTGCAGCACCGAATGAGAGAACTCCAGGTCCTCCTTAGCCAGGGTATCAAATTTGTAGGATTTTACAAACGTGTTTGCCCCTGACTAAATAGCCGCTCGGCAAAGTTGTAAAGCCGAGACCCCTCGGGCAGCCGCCCAAGATGAGCCCACCTTCCTTGTGGAATGGGCATTTACATATTTTGGCTGTGGCAGGCCTGCCACAGAATGTGCAAGCTGAATTGTATTACACATCCAACTAGCAATAGTCTCTTAGAAGCAAGAGCACCCAGTTTGTTGGGTGCATACAGGATAACAGCAAGTCAGTTTTCCTGACTCCAGCCGTCCTGGAACCTATACTTTCAGGGCCCTGACAACATCCAGCAACTTGGAGTCCTCCAAGTCCCTAGTAGGCGCAAGGCACCACAATAAGCTGGTTCAGGTGAAACACTGACACCACCTTAGGGAGAGAACTGGGGACGAGTCCGCAGCTCTGCCCTGTCCGAATGGACAAACAGATATGGGCTTTTTTGAGAAAAACCCCACCAATTTGACACTCGCCTGGCCCAGGCCAGGGCCAAGAGCATGGTCACTTTTCATGTGAGATGCTTCAAATCCACAGATTTGACTGGTTTTAAACCAATGTGATTTGAGGAATCCCAGAACTACGTTGAGATCCCACAGTGCCACTGGAGGCACAAAAGGGGGTTGTATATGCAATACTCCCTTGACAAACTTCTGGACTTCAGGAACTGAAGCCAATTCTTTCTGGAAGAAAATCGACAGGGCCGAAATTTGAACCTTAATGGGCCCCAATTTGAGGCCCATAGACACTCCTGTTTGCAGGAAATGCAGGAATCGACCGAGTTGAAATTTCTTCGTGGGGCCTTCCTGGCCTCACACCACGCAACATATTTTCGCCACATGTGGTGATAATGTTGTGCGGTCACCTCCTTCCTGGCTTTGACCAGGGTAGGAATGACCTCTTCCGGAATGCCTTTTTCCCTTAGGATCCGGCGTTCCACCGCCATGCCGTCAAACGCAGCTGCGGTAAGTCTTGGAACAGACATGGTACTTGCTGAAGCAAGTCCCTTCTTAGCGGCAGAGGCCATAAGTCCTCTGTGAGCATCTCTTGAAGTTCCGGGAACCAAGTCCTTCTTGGCCAATCCGGAGCCATGAGTATAGTTCTTACTCCTCTACGTCTTATAATTCTCAGTACCTTAGGTATGAGAAGCAGAGGAGGGAAAACATACACCGACTGGTACACCCACGGTGTTACCAGAACGTCCACAGCTATTGCCTGAGGGTCTCTTGTCCTGGCGCAATACCTGTCCCGTTTTTTGTTCAGACGGGACGCCATCATGTCCACCTTTGGTATTTCCCAACGGTTCACCATCATGTGGAAAAACTTCCCGATGAAGTTTCCACTCTCCCGGGTGGAGGTCGTGCCTGCTGAGGAAGTCTGCTTCCCAGTTTCCACTCCCGGAATGAAACACTGCTGACAGTGCTATCACATGATTTTCCGCCCAGCGAAAAGTCCTTGCAGTTATTGCCATTGCCCTCCTGCTTCTTGTGCCGCCCTGTCTGTTTACGTGGGCGACTGCCGTGATGTTTTTCCCACTGGATCAATACCGGCTGACCTTGAAGCAGAGGTCTTGCTAAGCTTAGAGCATTATAAATTTACCCTTAGCTCCAGTATATTTATGTGGAGAAAAGTCTCCAGACTTGATCACACTCCCTGGAAATTTTTTCCTTGTGTGACTGCTCCCCAGCCTCTCGGGCTGGCCTCCGTGGTCACCAGCATCCAATCCTGAATGCCGAATCTGCGGCCCTCTAGAAGATGAGCACTCTGTAACCACCACAGAAGAGACACCCTTGTCCTTGGATATAGGGTTATCCGCTGATGCATCTGAAGATGCGATCCGGACCATTTGTCCAGCAGATCCCACTGAAAAGTTCTTGCGTGAAATCTGCCGAATGGAATTGCTTCGTAGGAAGCCACCATTTTTACCAGGACCCTTGTGCAATGATGCACAGACACTTTTCCTGGTTTTACGAGGTTCTTGACTAGCTCGGATAACTCCCTGGCTTTCTCATCCGGGAGAAACACCTTTTTCTGGACTGTGTCCAGAATCTTCCCTAGGCACAGCAGACGTGTCGTCAGGATCAGCTGCGATTTTGGAATATTTAGAATCCATCCGTGCTGTTGTAGCAGTATCCGAGATAGTGCTACTCCGACCTCCAACTGTTCCCTGGACTTTGCCCTTATCAGGAGATCGTCCAAGTAAGGGGTAATTAAGACGCCTTTTCTTCGAAGAAGAATCATCATTTCGGCCATTACCTTGGTAAAGACCCGGAGTGCCGTGGACAATCCAAACGGCAGCGTCTGAAACTGACAGTGACAGTTCTATACCACGAACCTGAGGTACCCTTAGTGAGAAGGGCAAATTTGGGACATGGAGGTAAGCATCCCTGATGTCCCGGGACACTATATAGTCCCCTTCTTCCTGTTCGTTATCACTGCTCTGAGTGACTCCATCTTGATTTGAACCTTTGCAAGTGTTCAAATTTTTTTAGAATAGGTCTCACCTAGCCTTCTGGCTTCAGTACCACAATATAGTGTGGAATAATACCCCTTTCCTTGTTGTAGGAGGGGTAATTTGATTATCACCTGCTGGGAATACAGCTTGTGAATTTTTTCCCATACTGCCTCCTTGTCGGAGGGATACCTTGGTAAAGCAGACTTCAGGAGCCTGCGAGGGGGAAACGTTTCGACATTCCAATCTGTACCCCTGGGATACTACTTGTAGGATCCAGGGGTCCTGTACGGTCCCAGCGTCATGCTGAGAGCTTGGCAGAAGCGGTGGAAGGCTTCTGTTCCTGGGAATGGGCTGCCTGCTGCAGTCTTCTTCCCTTTCCTCTATCCCTGGGCAAATATGACTCTTATAGGGACGAAAGGACTGAGGCTGAAAAGACGGTGTCTTTTTCTGCAGAGATGTGACTTAGGGTAAAAACGGTGGATTTTCCAGCAGTTGCCGTGGCCACCAGGTCCGATGGACCGACCCCAAATAACTCCTCTTCCTTTATACGGCAATACACCTTTGTGCCGTTTGGAATCTGCATCACCTGACCACTGTCGTGTCCATAAACATCTTCTGGCAGATATGGACATCGCACTTCCTCTTGATGCCAGAGTGCAAATATCCCTCTGTGCATCTCGCATATATAGAAATGCATCCTTTAAATGCTCTATAGTCAATAAAATACTGTCCCTGTCAAGGGTATCAATATTTTTAGTCAGGGAATCCGACCAAGCCACCCCAGCTCTGCACATCCAGGCTGAGGCGATCGCTGGTCGCAGTATAACACCAGTATGTGTGTATATACTTTTATATGATATTTTCCAGCCTCCTGTCAGCTGGCTCCTTGAGGACGGCCCTATCTATAGACGGTACCGCCACTTGTTTTGATAAGCGTGTGAGCGCCTTATCCACCCTAAGGGGTGTTTCCCAACGCGCCCTAACTTCTGGCGGGAAAGGGTATACCGCCAATAATTTTCTATCGGGGGGAACCCACGCATCATCACACACTTCATTTAATTTATCTGATTCAGGAAAAACTACAGGTAGTTTTTTCACATCCCACATAATACCCTCTTTTGTGGTACTTGTAGTATCAGAAATATGTAACACCTCCTTCATTGCCCTTAACGTGTGGCCCTAATAAGGAATACGTTTGTTTATTCACCGTCGACACTGGATTCAGTGTCCGTGTCTGTGTCGACCGACTAAGGTAAACGGGCGTTTTAAAACCCCTGACGGTGTTTTTGAGACGTCTGGACCGGTACTAATTGTTTGTCGGCCGTCTCATGTCGTCAACCGACCTTGCAGCGTGTTGACATTATCACGTAATTCCCTAAATAAGCCATCCATTCCGGTGTCGACTCCCTAGAGAGTGACATCACCATTACAGGCAATTGCTCCGCCTCCTCACCAACATCGTCCTCATACATGTCGACACACACGTACCGACACACAGCACACACACAGGGAATGCTCTGATAGAGGACAGGACCCACTAGCCCTTTGGAGAGACAGAGGGAGAGTTTGCCAGCACACACCAAAAAACGCTATAATTATATAGGGACAACCTTATATAAGTGTTTTCCCTTATAGCATCTTTTTATATATTTCTAACGCCAAATTAGTGCCCCCCCTCTCTGTTTTAACCCTGTTTCTGTAGTGCAGTGCAGGGGATAGCCTGGGAGCCTTCCCTCCAGCCTTTCTGTGAGGGAAAATGGCGCTGTGTGCTGAGGAGATAGGCCCCGCCCCTTTTTCGGCGGGCTCGTCTCCCGCTCTTCAACGGATTCTGGCAGGGGTTAAATATCTCCATATAGCCCCCGGAGGCTATATGTGAGGTATTTTTTGCCAAAAAATAGGTTTACATTGCCTCCCAGGGCGCCCCCCTCCCAGCGCCCTGCACCCTCAGTGACTGCCGTGTGAAGTGTGCTGAGAGCAATGGCGCACAGCTGCAGTGCTGTGCGCTACCTTAAGAAGACTGAGGAGTCTTCTGCCGCCGATTCTGGACCTTCTTCTCTTTTCAGCATCTGCAAGGGGGCCGGCGGCGAGGCTCCGGTGACCATCCAGGCTGTACCTGTGATCGTCCCTCTGGAGCTAATGTCCAGTAGCCAAAGAAGCCAATCCATCCTGCACGCAGGTGAGTTCACTTCTTCTCCCCTAAGTCCCTCGTTGCAGTGATCCTGTTGCCAGCAGGACTCACTGTAAAATAAAAAACCTAAGCTAAACTTTTCTAAGCAGCTCTTTAGGAGAGCCACCTAGATTGCACCCTTCTCGGCCGGGCACAAAAATCTAACTGAGGCTTGGAGGAGGGTCATAGGGGGAGGAGCCAGTGCACACCACCTGATCCTAAAGCTTTACTTTTTGTGCCCTGTCTCCTGCGGAGCCGCTATTCCCCATGGTCCTTTCAGGAACCCCAGCATCCACTAGGACGATAGAGAAATATGTATTATGCTAAAGGTGGGTACACACTGATAGATATATCTGCCGATCAATTGATCGGCAGATATATCTGTGGATGGATCAGGCAGTGTGCTGAGCATACACACTGCTCGATCCGTCGGCGACTGACGTCATGAACTGGACGGGCAGGTACACACTCCCGTCCAGTTCAGCTGTCAATCACCGCCGGCCGCCGCAGCATGTGTACGGCCAGCCGGCTGGTCGTCCTTACACACACAGCGATGCGCCAATATATCAATAGATATATTGGCCGTCGGCTGTGCTGCGGGGCCAACGCGATATGTCTGTGAGCAACGGAGTTCACAGACATATCGCCCGTACACACTGGCTGACGGACCTGCGATATATCGGCCAGTGTGTACCCACCCTAACTCCTCAGATATTTACCTTCCCCTCTATTACTTTTTATATTGTTTTCTTTTGCACTTGCTGTATTTTTTCTCTCGATCTGGATGTTTACATACATTTTATTGATTTTGCTTCTCCAATTATGTTTCACCTACTATGGAAGTGTCTTACTCCATGTATTTTGTAGTGCCTTGGATTTATTATGCTCTAGTTCAGTATTCTTGAAGCATCCTTGATATTTCTCTTCGATTTCTCTATGTAATTCCTTGCCTGTCTAAAGGGCACTTGTTAATATTACTTGATTTCTCCTTTGAAAAATCAATAAAATGTTTATGAACCCCCCACAAACTAATAATGCCAACCGTCAGGTTCCCAACATGTGCCTGATCCACAGTGACCGTGTGATGCGGATATGAAACAGCTGTAGTACTGGTACTGGTTACATCACTATGACTGCATGAGGATGTGCACAGTAATTTCAGTAATCTCCTGCAGGCCGCATTGCAAGCTCACAGGTAGATTCTGCATTGCACGCACAGCGGCTGCAGTTGTGGACAGCCATGTAAACCAGCCCAGAAACTCACAATTTCACGGAAATACAGATCCAGCCAAGTTCCGACTCAGGGGGTCATTCTGACCCGATCGCACGCTGCAGCTTATCACAGCGGTGCGATCGGGTCAGAACTGCGCATGCGCCGCCGCATGCCAGACGGCCGAAGGCCGTCGCTGCAGTACGATCGCCTCTGCCTGATTGACAGGCAGAGGCGGTCGCTGGGCAGGGGGGGGGGACGAAACGGCAGCGTTTGGCCACTGTTTCGTGGGCGCGGTCCGGCCAACGCAGGCGTGGCCGGACCATGCGTGCCGCAGCGGCTGCGTGACGTCACACGCAGCCGCTGCGGGCCGGGGGAGCGACGAGTAGCTCCCGGCCAGCATGCTAAAGCTGCGCTGGCCGGGAGCTACTCCTAAAGTGCAAAAGCATCGCCGCTGTGCGATGCTTTTGCACCTCTGCGGGGGGAGGGCGGCACTGACATGCGGGGCGGACTAGCCCTGTGCTGGGCGCATGTCTATGGACATGATCGTAGCCCTGCAAAATTTTGCAGGGCTACGATCAACTCGGAATGACCCCCTTAGTGCGGTATTCAATTAGCCACGGTAATTTACTCACCCGGGGCTATCCTATTATCCCAGATGCTGACACTTATCAGGGATTTTGTTCCGTCTTCCTCAGGCAAGCGACACCAAATCCCCGGTAAGTAAGCGTGCCAGAGATGCGATCGGCATCTCAGCCCAGCGATCATCTCTGCCTGACTGACAGGCAGAGACGTTCGCTGGGCGGGAGGGGGCAGGCGTTGGGCCTCCGTTTTGGGGGCATAGTCCGGACAACAGAGGCGTGTCTGGACCGTTGGGGGGCGGGCCGCGGCGGCTGCGTGATGTTACATGCAGCCGCTGCGACCCAGGATGCGACAAGCAGCTCCCTGTGCAGATAGGGAGCTACTTGTCAAGTACAAAAACATTGCCATTGTGCGATGCTCTTGTACTTGTGCGGGGGGGTAGGGCCTGACATGCGGGGCGGACTAGCCCTGTGCTGGGCGTCCTCCCGCACGTCAGAGTAAATGATCATAGATGTGCTACATTTCGCACAGCTACGATCAGATCTGAATTACCCCCTGGGTGCGAAAACTTGTAGTTTGCATCTGTGCAGAGAATATTTTTCAAATCAGACTCTCCCAGATGTATCAAGCCTTGGAGAGTGATAAATTGCACAGTGATAAAGTACCAGCCAATCAGCTCCTGTCATTTTTCAAACACAGCCTGCAGCATGGCAGTTGGGAGCTGATTGGCTGGTAATTTATTACGGGGCAGTTTATCACTCTCCAAGGCTTAATAAATCTGGGCCTAAGGATTTACTTCTTCACAATTGCCGATGCAGTGATGTGTGCACCCGTCTGTGCAGCGTACCTTGCATGTTTTAGCATAAAGCATTCTCCGGAAGCATGCTTACACAACTACAGGAACTAGCGTGAGAGCAGAAAATATGGAAGCTTTACTACGCCATAAGGAATGGGTCACGCAAGCACACTTTGCTCCACGTATAAAGAACACACCGTCTAATCCCCCCAAACTGAAACCATTCATCCCTAGGAGTAATATGGAGGGGACATCACATAGGTGCTGTAATAACTCATGTAGCTATTAAAACAAAGACAGACAAATCTTGGACAACAGGTCCTTCTAAGTATACTGTCTCCACTGAACACTTAAGCCAAAATTTACTAAAAAAATCGAGTTTGTCCGATTTGTGTTTTTTTTTCTAAGTCCCAACACGGGAATTCACAAAGCACAAATCTCGGCAGTGTTTGGACTATTCATAATGGTTTGAATGACAAAGTTCAGATATACGAATGAATAGACCATCGGCAAAACGCGGCTGTTATTTCCTACAACACGGGTATTCACTATTAATTCGTATTTGGGTGTTAGTCTCTGAGTGCTCAAGTGCGGGTGTATTTTTTTGCGAATCGTTAAAAAAGCAGCAAAAAAAAAAATAAGAATTTACTCACCGGTAATTCTATTTCTCGTAGTCCGTAGTGGATGTTGGGAACTCCGTAAGGACCATGGGGAATAGACGGGCACCGCAGGAGACTGGGCACTCTAAAAGAAAGATTAGGTACTATCTGGTGTGCACTGGCTCCTCCCTCTATGCCCCTCCTCCAGACCTCAGTTAGGGAAACTGTGCCCGGAAGAGCTGACACAACAAGGAAAGGATTTGGAATCCAGGGTAAGACTCATACCAGCCACACCAATCACACTGTACAACTTGTCATAACCATACCCAGTTAACAGTATGAACAACAACTGAGCCTCCTTTTACGGATGGCTCATAACAATAACCCTTTAGTGAAGCAATAACTATATACATGTATTGCAGAGAGTCCGCACTTGGGACGGGCGCCCAGCATCCACTACGGACTACGAGAAATAGAATTACCGGTGAGTAAATTCTTAGTTTCTCTGACGTCCTAGTGGATGCTGGGAACTCCGTAAGGACCATGGGGATTATACCAAAGCTCCCAAACGGGCGGGAGAGTGCGGATGACTCTGCAGCACCGAATGAGCAAACTCAAGGTCCTCCTCAGCCAGGGTATCAAACTTGTAGAATTTAGCAAATGTGTTTGAACCCGACCAAGTAGCAGCTCGGCAAAGCTGTAAAGCAGAGACCCCTCGGGCAGCCGCCCAAGAAGAGCCCACCTTCCTTGTGGAATGGGCTTTTACTGATTTAGGATGCGGCAGTCCAGCCGCAGAATGTGCCAGCTGAATCGTGCAACAGATCCAGTGAGCAATAGCTTGCTTTGAAGCAGGAGCCCCCAGCTTGTTAGGTGCATGCAGGATAAATAGCGAGTCAGTTTTCCGGACTCCAGCAGTCCTGGAAACATACATTTTCAAAGCCCGGACTACGTCCAGCAACTTGGAATCCTCCAAGTCCCGAGTAGCCGCAGGCACCACAATAGGTTGGTTCAGATGAAACGCTGATACCACCTTTTGGAGGAATTGGGGACGAGTCCTCAATTCCGCCCTGTCCATATGGAAGATCAGATATGGGCTTTTACATGACCAAGCCGCCAATTCTGACACACGCCTAGCCGAAGCTAAGGCCAACAGCATGACCACCTTCCACGTGAGATACTTTAGTTCCACGGTCTTAAGTGGCTCAAACCAGTGTGATTTCAGGAAATCCAACACAACGTTAAGATCCCAAGGTGCCACTGGAGGCACAAAAGGGGGCTGAATATGCAGCACTCCCTTAACAAACACGTCTGAACTTCAGGCAGTGAAGCCAGTTCTTTTTGAAAGAAAATAGATAGGGCCGAAATCTGGACCTTTATGGACCCCAATTTTAGGCCCATAGACACCCCTGACTGTAGGAAGTGCAGAAATCGACCCAGCAGGAATTCCTCTGTTGGGGCCTTCCTGGCCTCACACCAAGCGACATATTTCCGCCATATGCGGTGATAATGCTTTACTGTCACATCCTTCCTAGCTTTCATCAGCGTAGGAATCACTTCATCTGGAATGCCCCTTTTCCGTTAGGATCCGGCGTTCAACCGCCATGCCGTCAAACGCAGCCGCGGTAAGTCTTGGAACAGACAGGGGCCCCCTGTTGTAACAGGTCCTGTCTGAGAGGCAGAGGCCATGGGTCCTCTGAGATCATTTCTTGTAGTTCTGGGTACCAAGTTCTTCTTGGCCAATCCGGAACGATGAGTATAGTTCTTACTCCTCTCTTTCTTACTATCCTCAGTACCTTGGGGTATGAGAGGAAGAGGAGGGAACACATAAAACCGACCGGCACACCCACGGGTGTCACTAGTGCGGTCCACAGCTATCGCCTGAGGGTCCCTTGACCTGGCGCAATATTTTTTTTAGCTTTTTGTTGAGGCGGGACGCCATCATGTCCACCCGTGGCCGTTCCCAACGGTTTACAATCTGCGTGAAGACTTCTGGATGAAGTCCCCCCACTCTCCCGGGTGGAGGTCGTGCCTGCTGAGGAAGTCTGCTTCCCAGTTGTCCACTCCCGGAATGAACACTGCTGACAGTGCTAGCACGTGATTTTTCCGCCCATCGGAGAATCCTTGTGGCTTTCTGCCATCGCCATCCTGCTTTTCGTTGCCGCCCTGGCGGTTTACATGGGCGACCGCCGTGATGTTGTCTGACAGAATCAGCACTGGTTGGTTTTGAAGCAGGGGCTCTGCTTGACTCAGGGGCGTTGTAAATGGCCCCTTAGTTCCAGTATATTTATGTGTAGTGAAGTCTCCTGACTTGACCACTGTCCTTGGAAGTTCCTTCCCTGAGTGACTGCCCCCCATCCTCGGAGGCTTGCATCCGTGGTCACCAGGGACCCAGTCCTGTATGCCGAACCTGCGGCCCCTCGAGAAGATGAGCACTCTGCAGCCACCACAACAGAGACACCCTGGCCCTTGGGGACAGGGTGATCAACCGATGCATCTGAAGATGCGATCCGGACCATTTGTCCCAACAGATCCCACTGAAAGATCCTTGCATGGAACCTGCCGAAGTGAATTGCTTCGTAAGAAGCCACCATCTTTTCCCAGGACTCGCGTGCAGTGATGCACCGACACCTGTTTTTGGTTTCAGGAGGTTCCCTGACCAGAGATGACAATTCCTGGGCCTTCTCCACCGGGAGAAACACCTTCTTCTGTTCTGTGTCCAGAATCATGCCCAGGAAAAGCAGACGCGTCGCAGGAATTAGCTGCGACTTTGGGATATTCAGAATCCAGCCGTGCTGTTGCAAACACTTCCCGAGAGAGTGCTACGCTGACCAACAACTGCTCTCTGGACCTCGCCTTTATGAGGAGATCGTCCAAGTACGGGATAATTATAACTCCCTTCTTTCGAAGGAGTATCATCATTTCGGCCATTACCTTGGTAAATATTCTCGGTGCCGTGGAGAGACCAAACGACAACGTCTGGAATTGGTAATGGACAGTCTTGTACCACAAACCTGAGGTATTCCTGGTGAGGTGGGTAAATGGGGACATGCAAGTAAGCATCCTTGATGTCCAGCGACACCATAAAATCCCCCCTCTTCCAGGCTTGCAATAACCGCCCTGAGCGATTCCATTTTGAACTTGAACTTCTTTATAGAAGTGTTCAAGGATTTTAAATTTCAGGATGGGTCTCACCGAACCGTCCCGGTTTCGGTACCACAAACATTGTGGAATAGTAACCCCTGCCCTGTTGAAGGAGGGGGGACCTTGATTATCACCTGCTGGAGGTACAGCTTGTGAATTGCCGCCAGTACTACCTCCCTTTCCCTGGGAGCAGCTGGCAAGGCTGATTTGAGGTAACGGCGAGGGGGAGTCGCCTCGAACTCCAGCTTGTATCCCTGAGATACAATTTGTACAGCCCAGAGATCCACTTGTGAGCGAACCCACTGGTTGCTGAAGTTTCGGAGACGCGCCCCCACCGCACCTGGCTCTGCCTGTGGAGCCCCAACGTCATGCGGTGGACTTAGTGGAAGCAGGGGAGGATTTTTGTTCCTGGTAACTGGCTGCCTGGTGCAGCTTCTTTCCTCTACCCTTGCCTCTGGCCAGAAAGGATGCTCCTCTGACCCGCTTGCCTTTCTGAGGCCGAATGGACTGCATTTGATAATACGGTGCTTTCTTAGGCTGTGAGGGAACCTGAAGAAAAAAAGTCGACTTCCCAGCAGTTGCTGTGGATACGAGGTCCGAGAGACCGTCCCCAAATAATTCCTCACCCTTATAAGGCAAAACCTCCATGTGTTTTTTTAGAATCAGCATCACCTGTCCACTGCCGAGTCCATAATACTCTCCTGGCAGAAATGGACATTGCATTAATTCTAGATGCCAGCAGGCAAATGTCCCTCTGTGCATCCCGCATATATAAGACGACGTCTTTTATATGTTCGATGGTTAGCAAAATAGTATCCCTGTCGAGGGAATCAATGTTGTCTGACAGGGTATCAGTCCATGCTGCTGCAGCACTACACATCCAGGCTGAAGCAATAGCAGGTCTCAGTAGAGTACCAGAGTGTGTATACACAGACTTCAGGATAGCTTCCTGCTTTCTATCCGCAGGATCCTTTAGGGCGGCCGTATCCTGAGACGGCAGTGCCACCCTTTTAGATAAGCGTGTTAGCGCCTTGTCCACCCTAGGGGATGTTTCCCAACGTAACCTATCCGTTGGCGGGAAAGGGTACGCCATCAGTAACCTCTTAGAAATCACTAGTTTCTTATCAGGGGAACTCCATGCTTCTTCACACAAATCATTTAATTCATCAGATGGGGGAAAAGTCACTGGCTGCTTTTTCTCCCCAAACATAATACCCCTTTTGGTGGTAACCGGGTTAATATCAGAAATGTGCAATACATCTTTCATTGCAGTAATCATGCATCGGATGGCTTTTGTAGACTGTACATTTGTCTCATCCTCATCTACACTGGAGTCAGACTCCGTGTCGACATCTGTGTCTACCATCAGAGCTAGCGGGCGTTTATGAGCCCCTGACGGCTTCTGAGTCGCCTGGGCAGGCGATGGCTGAGACCCCGGCTGTCCCAAGGCTGCTGTGTCATCGAACCTTTTATGTAAGGAGTTGACACTGTTGGTTAAGACCTTCCACATATCCATCCAATCAGGTGTCGGCCCCGTCGGGGGCGACACCACATGTATCTGCCCCTGTTCCGCCTCCACGTAACCCTCCTCATCAAACATGTTGACACAGCCGTACCGACACACCGCACACACACAGGGAATGCTCAGACTGAGGACAGGACCCCACAAAGTCCTTTGGGGAGACAGAGAGAGAGTATGCCAGCACACACCACAGCGCTATATAACACAGGGATTTACACTGCTAATAAGTGATTTTCCCAATAGCTGCTTGTTTGTATCGATTTGCGCCTAAATTTATGTCCCCCCCCCCCCCCCCCTCTCTTTTTAACCCGTCTTGTACCTGGATACTGCAGGGGAGAGCCTGGTGAGCGTGCTTCCAGCGGAGCTGTGAAGGGAAAATGGCGCTGGTGTGCTGAGGAAGAAGGCCCCGCCCCCTCAGCGGCGGGCTTCTGTCGCGCGTTTTCTGTAACTTAATGGCGGGGGTTTTTACACATATACAGTTAACTGACTATATTATGTGTATTTTATGCCAAAAGGTAATATAATTGCTGCCCAGGGCGCCGCCCCCCCAGCACCCTACAGTGACCGGAGTGTGTGGTGTGCTGTGGGAGCAATGGCGCACAGCTGCAGTGCTGTGCGCTACCTTAATGAAGACAGGAGTCTTCTGCCGCCGATTTCATCGTTCTTCTTCTGGCTCTGCAAGGGGGACGGCGGCGCAGCTCCAGGAACGGACGATCGAGGTCAGGTCCTGTGTTCGAACCCTCTGGAGCTAATGGTGTCCAGTAGCCTAAGAAGCACAAGCTAGCTGCAAGCAGGTAGGTTTGCTTCTCTCCCCTCAGTCCCACGTAGCAGTGAGTCTGTTACCAGCAGATCTCACTGAAAATAAAAAACCTAACAAATACTTTCTTTTCTAGCAAGCTCAGGAGAGCCCACTAGGAGCACCCAGCTCTGGCCGGGCACAGATTCTAATTGAGGTCTGGAGGAGGGGCATAGAGGGAGGAGCCAGTGCACACCAGATAGTACCTAATCTTTCTTTTAGAGTGCCCAGTCTCCTGCGGAGCCCGTCTATTCCCCATGGTCCTTACAGTGTTCCCAGTATCCACTAGGACGTCAGAGAAATAGACCTGCTTTTTCCAGTCGAGTTTGGATAACCATGCACGAATCAGTGAGATCTGTGCATGGTTATCTATGGGAAAGGGTCTGTTTAATGTAAAAACTGGGGAAAAAAATTTGAGTGGGGTCCCCCCTCCTAAGCATAACCAGCCTCGGGCTCTTTCAGCCGGTCCTGGTTGCAAAAATATGGGGAAAAAATTGACAGGGGTTCCCCCATATTTTAACAACCAGCACCAGGCTCTGCACCTGGTGCAGGTTCCAAAAATACGGGGGACAAAAAGCGTAGGGGTCCCCCGTATTTTTGGAACCAGCACCGGGCTCTACTAGTCAGAGAGATAATGCCACAGCCGGGGGACACTTTTATATAGGTCCCTGCGGCCCCTGGCATTAAATCACTAACTAGTCACCCCTGGCCGGGGTACCCTGGAGGAGTGGGAACCCCTTAAATCAAGGGGTCCCCCCCCTCCAGCCACCCAAGGGCCAGGGGTGAAGCCCGAGGCTGTCCCCCCCATCCAAGGGCGGCGGATGGGGGGCGGATAGCCTTGTGAACAAAATAGAATATTGTTTTTTGTAGCAGTACTACAAGTCCCAGCAAGCCTCCCCCGCAAGCTGGTACTTGGAGAACCACAAGTACCAGCATGCGGTGGAAAAACGGGCCCGCTGGTACCTGTAGTACTACTACAAAAAAAATACCCAAATAAAAATAGAACTCACACACCTTGAAAGTAAAACTTTATTACATACATGCACACCTACATTCACACATACTTACCTATTTTCACACGAGGGTCGGTCCACTTCTCCAAGTAGAATCCATGGGTTACCTGAAAATAAAATTATACTCACAAAAATCCAGTGTAGATCTGTCCTCTTCTGAGCTTGTAATCCACGTACTTGGCAAAAAAACAAACCGAAAAACCCGAACCACGCACTGAAAGGGGTCCCATGTTTACACATGGGACCCATTTCCCCAACTGCCGGGACCCCCCGTGACTCCTGTCACAGAGAGTCCCTTCAGCCAATCAGGGAGCGCCACCCCTACGCTTTTTGTCCCCCGTATTTTTGGCACCAGGACCAGGCGCAGAGCCCGATGCTGGTTGTTAAAATATGGGGCAATCCCTGTCAATTTTACCCCCATATTTTTGCAACCAGGACCGGCTGAAAGAGCCCGAAGCTGGTTGTGCTTAGGAGGGGGGACCCCACACAATTTTTTTCTTGATTTTTAACACTTTCATTTTTTTTTTAAAAAGGTGCACAATGAAGCCCTGCACGGATCTCACAGATCCGGCCGGGATTCCTTGTGTTTTGTCAGGCAGTGTTTTACTCATCAGTCCCGTAAAACACTGCCTGACATTACGAATCACATTGACATCGGAAAAAACGAATGTGGAAAACTCGGCAGCTTAGTAACTGACCGTATCAGGATTCAAAAAGTTGCAGTAAAATGCACCCGATACCATTCGAGTTCAAACACCCTTAAAAACGGCTAAAACACGAATATTAGTAAATTTTGGCCTTGAACTCTGCACCCCTGTCACTACGGGGCTTCAGTTACAGGAGCCAGTCCGCCAACGATTCTAGGATGCTGTGAACGACGGAAGAGGAGTACGAGGAGAAGCAGCAAAGGAACTTGTTCTGAGTCCAGTGGCGCCCACAATAACCAATGATGGGCGGGTGGAGAACAGGTTTTAAGTGGCCCCCAAATGATTATGTAAAATACATAACAGAACCCTGGAGATAAAGACATCGGGCAGCGTGGGTAGGTAGGTGGCATTTTGGGAAGACGAATGGCAGGTGGGGTAGATAGGTGGAAAGGCAGCACGGTGAGTGGACAGGTGGCATAGTGGGCAGGTAAGGTGGCAAGGCTGGTAGATAGGCATATGTACACAGCATTGGGGGGGGGGGGGGTAGGTGGGAAGGCTGGTGGCAGGGTGTGTGGGCAGGTGGCATAGTAGGTGGGCAAGGTGGCCAGACTGGTAGTTGGGCAAAAGTACACAGCATAAGGGGGGCAGTGGGAAGGCAGGGTGGGTGGGCATGTGGCAGGGCAGGAGTACACTGCATGGGGGTGGCGGGGGGGGGGGGGGGACAGGTGGGAAGGCAGGGTGGGTGGGCAGTTGACAGGTAGATGGGCAGGAGTACACAGCATGTGGGGTGGTCAGGTGGGAAAGCAGGGTGGATGGGCAGGTGTACACAGCATGGTGGGGGGCAGTGGGAAGACTGGTGACAGGGTGGAAGGGTAGATGGGCAGGAGTACACAGCATGGGGGGACAGGTGGCTGGGCAAGTGTACACAGCATGGGGGGGGGAAGGTAGGGTGGATGGGCAGGAGTACACAGCATGTGGGGGGGGGGGAACAGGTGGTAAGGCAGGGTGGGTGGGCAGTTGTCAGGTAAATGGGCAGGTGTACACAGCATGGGGTGGCAGGTGAGATAGCAGGGTGTGTGGGCAGGTGTACACAGTATGGGGGGGGCAGGTGAGATAGCAGGGTGTGTGGGCAGGTGTACACAGCATGGGGGGGCAGGTGAGATAGCAGGGTGTGTGGGCAGGTGTACACAGCATGGGGGGGCAGGTGAGATAGCAGGGTGTGTGGGCAGGTGTACACAGCATGGGGGGGCAGGTGAGATAGCAGGGTGTGTGGGCAGGTGTACACAGCATGGGGGGGCAGGTGAGATAGCAGGGTGTGTTGGCAGGTGTACACAGCATGGGGGGGGCAGGGGAGATAGCAGGGTGTGTGGGCAGGTGTACACAGCATGGGGTGGCAGGTGAGATAGCAGGGTGTGTGGGCAGGTGTACACAGCATGGGGGGGCAGGTGAGATAGCAGGATGTGTGGGCAGGTGTACACAGCATGGGGTGGCAGGTGAGATAGGGTGTGTGGGCAGGTGTACACAGCATGGGGGGGCAGGTGTACACAGCATGGGGGGGCAGGTGAGATAGCAGGGTGTGTGGACAGGTGTACACAGCATGGGGTGGCAGGTGAGATAGCAGGGTGTGTGGACAGGTGTACACAGCATGGGGTGGCAGGTGAGAAAGCAGGGTGTGTGGGCAGGTGTACACAGCATGGGGGGGCAGGTGAGATAGCAGGGTGTGTGGGCAGGTGTACACAGCATGGGGGGGCAGGTGAAATAGCAGGGTGTGTGGGCAGGTGTACACAGCATGGGGTGGCAGGTGAGATAGCAGGGTGTGTGGGCAGGTGTACACAGCATGGGGGGCAGGTGAGATAGCAGGGTGTGGGGGCAGGTGTACACAGCATGGGGGGCAGGTGAGATAGCAGGGTGTGTGGGCAGGTGTACACAGCATGGGGTGGCAGGTGAGATAGCAGGGTGTGTGGGCAGGTGTACACAGCATGGGGGGGCAGGTGAGATAGCAGGGTGTGTGGGCAGGTGTACACAGCATGGGGGGGCAGGTGAGATAGCAGGGTGTGTGGGCAGGTGTACACAGCATGGGGTGGCAGGTGAGATAGCAGGGTGTGTGGGCAGGTGTACACAGCATGGGGGGCAGGTGAGATAGCAGGGTGTGTGGGCAGGTGTACACAGCATGGAGGGGCAGGTGAGATAGCAGGGTGTGTGGGCATGTGTACACAGCATGGGGGGGCAGGTGAGATAGCAGGGTGTGTGGGCAGGTGTACACAGCATGGGGGGGCAGGTGAGATAGCAGGGTGTGTGGGCAGGTGTACACAGCATGGGGGGGGCAGGTGAGATAGCAGGGTGTGTGGGCAGGTGTACACAGCATGGGGGGGCAGGTGAGATAGCAGGGTGTGTGGGCAGGTGTACACAGCATGGGGGGGGCAGGTGAGATAGCAGGGTGTGTTCGCAGGTGTACACAGCATGGGGGGGTAGGTGAGATAGCAGGGTGTGTGGGCAGGTGTACACAGCATGGGGGGGTAGGTGAGATAGCAGGGTGTGTGGGCAGGTGTACACAGCATGGGGGGGCAGGTGAGATAGCAGGGTGTGTGGGCAGGTGTACACAGCATGGGGGGGCAGGTGAGATAGCAGGGTGTGTGGGCAGGTGTACACAGCATGGGGTGGC
This sequence comes from Pseudophryne corroboree, assembly GCF_028390025.1. Taxonomy (NCBI): domain Eukaryota; kingdom Metazoa; phylum Chordata; class Amphibia; order Anura; family Myobatrachidae; genus Pseudophryne; species Pseudophryne corroboree. The sequence goes on from NC_086446.1 coordinate 767,336,835, forward strand.
AGGTGAGATAGCAGGGTGTGTGGGCAGGTGTACACAGCATGGGGGGGGTAGGTGAGATAGCAGGGTGTGTGGGCAGGTGTACACAGCATGGGGTGGCAGGTGAGATAGCAGGGTGTGTGGGCAGGTGTACACAGCATGGGGGGGCAGGTGAGATAGCAGGGTGTGTGGGCAGGTGTACACAGCATGGGGTGGCAGGTGAGATAGCAGGGTGTGTGGGCAGGTGTACACAGCATGGGGGGGGGGGCAGGTGAGATAGCAGGGTGTGTGGGCAGGTGTACACAGCATTGGAGGGGCAGGTGGGAAGGCTGGTGGCAGGGTGGAAAGGCAGGTGGCAGGGTAGATGGGCAGGAGTTCATATCATGTGGGGACAGGTGGCAGGGCAAGTGTACACAGCATGGGGGGGGCAGGTGGGAAGGCAGGGTGGATGGGTAGGTGGCAGGGCAGGTAGACAGGGGACACGGTGGGTAGGCACGGTGTAAAGGCTGGCGGGAGGGTGAGCAGGTGGCACGGTGGGAAGACACAGCATGGCGTCTATATATTATAGTTAGATAGAACCTGCGCCACCGGACACTTGCTGGGATCACCGCGGTATTAGTAGTAATGGCATACTGGAGCGGATACCGGGATGCGGGCGAGTACCCGCCAGTCACACACCGGCCACCGGTACAAGGTAGCACACACCGGCCACCGGTACAAGGTAGCACACACCGGCAGCTGCCCGGCAGTCACCCGGCCGCAAGGTTGTGCTTCCGGCTCCTGCCCTTATTTACCTTCCGGGTCGCTGGGAGAGTGGTAAGGGAGGGGATGATGGGGAGGGGATGATGGGGAGGAGAGTGCCACATAGCCTGCTGTGCCCACTGTGACCCGGGCTGGGTATATCTCCTTATTCTGTATAGTCTATAATAATATTACCCTACTAGTCTATGTATCCCTGGTGTGTACAGCCACATACTTCTCACCTATATATACACTCACATATACTGTATCTCCTTATTCTATATATTATATAATATTACCCTGCCTGTCCTCACCTATATATAATCACATGTATTATGCTGTATATACATTACTGTGTCACCTCCTGCACCTCTCCTTATTCTATATATTATATAATATTACCCTGCCTGTCCTTGCATATATATAATCACATGTATTATTCTGCTACTCACCTCCTGTATACATACCCTCATACTCCTCTGTCTTTACTTATATATTATCCTATATACTGTATATACATCACTGTGTCACCTACTGCACCTCTCCTTATTCTATATATTATATAATATTACCCTGCCTGTCCTCACCTATATATAATCACATGTATTATTCTGTATATCCATCACTGTGTCACCTCCTGCACCTCTCCTTATTCTATATATTATATAATATTACCCTGCCTGTCCTCACCTATATATAATCACATGTATTATGCTGTATATCCATCACTGTGTCACCTCCTGCACCTCTCCTTATTCTATATATTATATACTATTACCCTGCCTGTCCTCACCTATATATAATCACATGTATTATGCTGTATATCCATCACTGTGTCACCTCCTGCACCTCTCCTTATTCTATATATTATATATTATTACCCTGCCTGTCTTCACCTATATATAATCACATGTATTATGCTGTATATCCATCACTGTGTCACCTCCTGCACCTCTCCTTATTCTATATATTATATAATATTACCCTGCCTGTCCTCACCTATATATAATCACATGTATTATGCTGTATATCCATCACTGTGTCACCTCCTGCACCTCTCCTTATTCTATATATTATATAATATTACCCTGCCTGTCCTCACCTATATATAATCCATAATCCCATGTATTATGCTGTATATACATCACTGTGTCACCTCCTGCACCTCTCCTTATTCTATATATTATATACTATTACCCTGCCTGTCCTCACCTATATATAATCCCATGTATTATGCTGTATATCCATCACTGTGTCACCTCCTGCACCTCTCCTTATTCTATATATTATATATTATTACCCTGCCTGTCCTCACCTATATATAATCACATGTATTATGCTGTATATCCATCACTGTGTCACCTCCTGCACCTCTCCTTATTCTATATATTATATATTATTACCCTGCCTGTCCTCACCTATATATAATCACATGTATTATGCTGTATATCCATCACTGTGTCACCTCCTGCACCTCTCCTTATTCTATATATTATATATTATTACCCTGCCTGTCCTCACCTATATATAATCACATGTATTATGCTGTATATCCATCACTGTGTCACCTCCTGCACCTCTCCTTATTCTATATATTATATAATATTACCCTGCCTGTCCTCACCTATATATAATCACATGTATTATGCTGTATATCCATCACTGTGTCACCTCCTGCACCTCTCCTTATTCTATATATTATATACTATTACCCTGCCTGTCCTCACCTATATATAATCACATGTATTATGCTGTATATACATCACTGTGTCACCTCCTGCACCTCTCCTTATTCTATATATTATATATTATTACCCTGCCTGTCCTCACCTATATATAATCACATGTATTATGCTGTATATACATCACTGTGTCACCTCCTGCACCTCTCCTTATTCTATATATTATATACTATTACCCTGCCTGTCCTCACCTATATATAATCACATGTATTATGCTGTATATCCATCACTGTGTCACCTCCTGCACCTCTCCTTATTCTATATATTATATACTATTACCCTGCCTGTCCTCACCTATATATAATCACATGTATTATGCTGTATATCCATCACTGTGTCACCTCCTGCACCTCTCCTTATTCTATATATTATATATTATTACCCTGCCTGTCCTCACCTATATATAATCACATGTATTATGCTGTATATCCATCACTGTGTCACCTCCTGCACCTCTCCTTATTCTATATATTATATATTATTACCCTGCCTGTCCTCACCTATATATAATCACATGTATTATGCTGTATATACATCACTGTGTCACCTCCTGCACCTCTCCTTATTCTATATATTATATACTATTACCATGCCTGTCCTCACCTATATATAATCACATGTATTATGCTGTATATACATCACTGTGTCACCTCCTGCACCTCTCCTTATTCTATATATTATATATTATTACCCTGCCTGTCCTCACCTATATATAATCACATGTATTATGCTGTATATCCATCACTGTGTCACCTCCTGCACCTCTCCTTATTCTATATATTATATAATATTACCCTGCCTGTCCTCACCTATATATAATCACATGTATTATGCTGTATATCCATCACTGTGTCACCTCCTGCACCTCTCCTTATTCTATATATTATATACTATTACCATGCCTGTCCTCACCTATATATAATCACATGTATTATGCTGTATATACATCACTGTGTCACCTCCTGCACCTCTCCTTATTCTATATAATATATAATATTACCCTGCCTGTCCTCACCTATATATAATCCCATGTATTATGCTGTATATACATCACTGTGTCACCTCCTGTATACATACCCTCATACTCCTCTGTCTTTACTTATATATTATCCTATATACTGTATATACATCACTGTGTCACCTCCTGTATACATACCCTCATACTCCTCTGTCTTTACTTATATATTATCCTATATACTGTATATACATCACTGTGTCACCTCCTGTATACATACCCTCATACTCCTCTGTCTTTACTTATATATTATCCTATATACTGTATATACATCACTGTGTCACCTCCTGCACCTCTCCTTATTCTATATATTATATAATATTACCCTGCCTGTCCTCACCTATATATAATCCCATGTATTATGCTGTATATACATCACTGTGTCACCTCCTGCACCTCTCCTTATTCTATATATTATATAATATTACCCTGCCTGTCCTCACCTATATATAATCCCATGTATTATGCTGTATATACATCACTGTGTCACCTCCTGCACCTCTCCTTATTCTATATAGTGTATACCCTGCCTATAGATGGGTGTAGTATGGTATGCCGGCGGCCGGGCTCTCGGCAACCAGCGTACCGGCGCCGGGAGCCCGTCCGCCGGCATACCGACAGCGTGGCGATCGCAAATGAGCCCCTTTGCGGGCTCACTGTGCTCACCACGGTGCGGGCACGGTGGCGCGCTAACTGCGCCACGCTATTTTATTCTCCCTCCAGGGGGGGTCGTGTACCCCCACGAGGGAAAAAAAGTGTCAGTATGTCGGCTGTCGGGATTCCGACGCTGGTATACTGTGCGTCGGGATCCTGACAGTTGGCATACTGAAGGCAACCCCTATAGATCACCCTGTGGTCACACATTACTGCCCCCTATATGTACAGCCTCATACACCTCTGTACTTACCTATATATTATCACATACACTGAAGTGCCATAGGTCATGGGATAGGTGCCTAGTATCATGAAGGACCCCCTATAGCCTGGTGAAGTACAGTATAGCAAATTGACATGGCATTGATTCCACAAGTGAACAGAAGACCTCTGTAGAGATGTTGACCCATGCCGTCTGGATCACTTCCCACATCTCTCTGACATTGGTAGGTGGAGTATCTTAGGTGCGAACGGACGTCTCCACCACGTCCCATAAATGGTGGCCACACCATTCATCGTAACTCTCCAGAATTCTCATCAAACTAATTCTGGATAACTTGGGACCAATGACTCTGGAATATTCCATTGTTGTGCATGAAGTCCATGAAGGGCTGCAAATGGTCACCAAGCACTGCAACATAGCTGTTACCGGCCAATGATGTGTTACGGTAGGAATGGTATCGGGATCCCGGCAAATGGGATGCCGGGGTTCAGAATACCGACTGCGGCATTCCGACACTCAGGATACTGAAGCCTACTAGGTAAGTATGCTGTCTATAATCCCCATACTTATGTTCGGGATTCCGGCACCGGCTTTGCGATCCAAGTCGGCATTCTGGCGTTGGTATTCCTAGTAGTGTCAGGATTATGGTGTCGATATTCCAACTGCCGGGATTCCGAATCCTGTGATCTTGATCGGATCCCGTTAAGGCGGATCAGCGGATCCAACCCAAGATTCCGGCACCGGCATTGTGATCCATGTCAGCATTCCGGCGTTGGTATTCTAAGTAGTGTCAGGATTTTGGCGTTGAGATTCCGACTGCTGGGATTCCGAACGCTGTGATCTTGACCGGATAGCGTTAGAGCGACCAGCGGATCCAACCGATGCCACATGAACACACCCCACAGCATTATGGAACTAGCCTGCATAGGCCCTTGGCTTCATGAGTTCTGCCCCACATACGAATCCTGCCATCAGCCCAAAACAACTAGAACCTTGGCTCATCAGACCACCCCACAGGTTGCCAGTCCTCCAGGGTCCAATTAGCGACGTCATAAGCAAAGGTAGCTGTGTTTGGTGTCGTAGTGTTAACGGGGGCCACGCTGGTGGGTCTTCTATCCCATGGAAGCTATAGAATGCTGCACTGACCTGCTGGGTATGCATCTGGTACCTCCTGCATTAAATGTGGATGTGTCGCTTGTCTAAACTGACTTACGAGATGACAGATTACAACTGATGCAGATCTGGCCATTTCCAATTTCCTTTACATACTGCTATCCCATGACTTTTGGCACTGTATATTATACTTTATATCTATCACCATGTCATGTACTGCACATCTCATACAGCACATTGCGTCCGTATCGCGAATTGCATTCCCTTCTTTGCTTGTCCATTTCCTTATGAAGCACCAGCATAATATGTTACACTTTATTATTGGTTGTCTATTCCACGTGGTGCACCAATCTCTAGCCATATATCTAACCCAGCTTCTTTTCTTTTTCTGTGTACCATTTTCATTATAATTTGTATATATCAGCAGAACCGGAGGTCAGTGACTGTCTTTATCCCAGGACCTGTGTAATTATTCTGCCGGTCAGAGATGGACGCTCTTGAAATCCGGAAACTGCGCAAGAAGCTGAGACAAATTGAGGCTCTGGAGCACCTACCTCGGGACCTAACCCCCAGCGAGATCGAAAAGGTGAGTGTCTGGTGTTTCACTTACAGACAGACACTAGATAATAGAGGAGATGTATCAAACCTTGGAGAGAGATAAATTAACAACCAATCAGCTCCTACATGCCATATTACGTACTGTCTGTATTTGAAAAATGACAGTTAAAAGCTGATTTGCTGGTACTTTTTCTCTTTCCATTTTATCTCTCTCCAAGCTTTGATGCATCTCCCCCTGGGACATCAGCAGTGCATCCACCACTTAATCAGGACCGTAATCTCTATACTCCTCCGATCCCTCATCCCTTGCCATCACGTATTACCAATTTCTCATACGTCCTAGAGGATGCTGGGGACGCTTCAAGAACCATGGGGTATAGACGGGATCTGCAGGAGACATGGGCACTTTAAGACTTTGAAAGGGGTGTGAACTGGCTCCTCCCTCTATTCCCCTCCTCCAGACTCCAGTTTAGAATCTGTGCCCAGGCAGACTGGATGCACAACTGAGGAGCTCTACTGAGTTTCTCGGAAAAGACTTTATGTTGGGTTTTTTATTTTCAGGGAGATCTGCTGGCAACGGTCTCCCTGTATCGTTGGACTTAGGGGAGAGAAGTCAGACCTACTTCTAGGGAGTTTAAAGGCTCTGCTTCTTGGCTACAGGACACCATTAGCTCCTGAGGGTTTGGAACACTAGGTACGCCTAGGGGTTCACTCCCAGAGCCCGCCGTCACCCCACTTGCAGAGCCAGAAGTCAGAAGACAGGTGAGTAGAAGAAGATCAGAAGACTTCAGTGACGGCTTTCTGAGGTACCGCACAGCGGCAGGGTGCAGGGCGCGTGGGAGGGGGGGCGCCCTGGGCAGCATTAAAACACCTCTTTAAAGGCTGGCAGAGTGATATTGAAGGGCCTTGGCACTAAATTCATTCCCCCGCCGGCATTATTTGTTTGTGAAAGAGCGGGCTGAAGCGCGCCATGTAGGGGTGGGGCTTAGCCCTCACAGCTCACATCAGCGCCATTTTCTCTACAGGAGCTGCAGAGACGCTGGTCCTTCCTCACCACTGATATCACAAGTAACAGGGTGCAAAGGGGGGGGGGGGGGGGCACAGCAAATTTGGTGCAAAAATAAATTATTGTAAAGCACTGCAGGGTCTGAGGCAATATATATAAAGTTTCAGAACCGGGACAGGCGCTGGGTTGTGAGCTGGCAAACTCCCTCTGTGTTTCTCTGACAGTCTTTACTGTGGGTCTGTCCCCCTTTTGGCCCAGTGTGTCTGTGGGTGTCGGTACAGGTGTGTCGACATGTCTGAGGCGGAGTGCTCTTCCCAGGAGGAGACTGTGTTGGGGGCAGAAACGGCTGTGGGAGTGACCCTGTCGGCACCGCCGACTCCTGACTGGGTAAATGTGTTGAATGCTTTGAATGCTAATGTGGCTCTTATTAATAAGAGACTAGATAAATCTGAATCTCAGAACCAGGTATGGAAGAAATCGGTGGAGGATGTGTTATCACAGGTACAGACCCCCTCAGGGTCACATAAATGTTCGTTTGCACAGTTAGCAGACACAGATACCGACACGGACACTGACTCCAGTGTCGACTATAGTGATACCAGATTAGACCCAAAATTGGCAAAAAGCATTCAGTACATGATTGTTATCACCGAGGACCCTGCGATTCCTGATACTAGGGTCTGTATGTTTAAGGGAAAGAAACCTGAGGGAACGTTTACTCCCTCTCATGAACTGAATGCCCTTTTTAAAAAGATGTGGGAAAATCCTGACAGAAAGTTTCTGATTCCCAAAAGGATTCAAATGGCGTAAAAGTGGGAGTCACCTCCCATTGTAGACAAGGCGCTGTCACGGTTGTCTAAAAAGGTGGCTTTACCGTCTCCTGACACGGCAGCCCTTAAGGATCCTGCGGATCGTAGACCGGAAAATACGCTAAAATCCATTTACGTCACCACAGGTACACTACTCAGACCAGCTATTGCATCTGCGTGGGTGAGTAGTGCTATAGAAAAGTGGGCAGATAACTTGTCATCTGATATAGATACCCTGGATAGGGATAACATCCTTTTAATGCTGGGTTATATCAGGGACGCTGCAGCCTACTTAAAGGAAGCGGCGAGAGGTATTGGCCTCTTGGGATCAAGGGCAAATGCCATGGCAGTCTCAGCTAGGAGAGCATTGTGGATTCATCAATGGAATGCTGATGCTGACTCTAAGAAAGCTATGGAGTCTCTACCGTATAAAGGTAGTGTATTGTTTGGTGAAGGTCTTGCTGAGTTGGTGTCTACGGCTACCGCTTGTAAGTCGTCTTTTTGCCTTATGTTCCTCCACAACAAAAGAAAGCTCACCACTTGCAGATGCAGTCCTTTCGGCCAAATAAATACAAAAAAGGCAGAGGTTCTTCTTTCCTTGCTAATAGAGGAAGAGGAAAAAGATCTCCGGCCGTGGCAGGTTCACAGGAGCAGAAGTCCTCCCCGGCTTCCGCCAAATCCACCGCATGACGCTGGGGCTCCTCTGCGGGAGTCCGCACTGGTGGGAACACGTCTCAAACTTTTCAGTGATTTCTGGGCTTGTTCGGCCCTAGACCCGTGGATTCTAGAAATAGTGTCCCAGGGGTACAAACTGGAGTTTCAAGACGTGCCCCCTCGACGGTTTTTCAAATCAGCCTTACCAGCTTCTCTTCCGAACAGGGAGGTAGTATGCGATGCAATACAAAAGTTGTGTCGGAATCAAGTTATTGTCAAGGTTCCCCCGGCACAACAGCGAGAAGGCTTTTATTCAAGCCTGTTTGTGGTCCCGAAGCCGGACGGCTCGGTCAGACCAATTCTGAACCTAAAATCCCTCAATCTTTACCTAAGGAAATTCAAATTCAAGATGGAATCTCTCCGAGCAGTGATCTCCAGTCTGGAGGAAGGGGATTTCATGGTGTCGGTCGACATAAAGGATGCCTACTTACACATCCCCATATATCCTCCGCATCAGGCTTACCTGCGGTTTGCTACTCAGGATTGTCATTACCAATTTCAGACGCTGCCGTTTGGTCTGTCCACGGCTCCGAGGATTTTCACCAGGGTAATGGCGGAAATGATGGTTCTCCTTCTCAAGCAAGGAGTCACAATTATTCCTTACCTGGACGATCTCCTGATAAAGGCGAGGTCCAAAAACAAGCTGGAGCAGGACATTGTGCTCTCCCTGAAGGCTCTGCAACAACATGGTTGGCTCCTAAACCTGCCGAAGTCACAGTTGAATCCGACAAAGCGGCTGTTGTTTTTGGGAATGATTTTGGACACGGAATTACAGAGAATTTTTCATACAGAGGAGAAGGCTCTGGAAATTCAGAGTTTGGTCAAACAAATTCTGAAACCAGCGAGAGTTTCAATTCATCAATGCACTCTGCTGCTGGGGAAGACAGTGGCGGCCTACGAGGCCATTCAATTTGGCAGATTCCATGCCAGGGTGTTTCAGTGGGACCTGTTGGACAAGTGGTCCGGATCTCATCTGCACATACACCGGAATATAATCCTATCCTCCAAGACCAGAATCTCACTCCTATGGTGGCTGCACAGCTCTCACCTTGTAGAGGGACGCAGGTTCGCGATCCAGGACTGGATCCTAGTAACCACAGATGCGAGTCTCTGAGGCTGGGGAGCAGTCACACAGGGGGAAAACTTCCAGGGAAAATGGTCAAGCCAGGAAGTTTGTCTACACATAAACGTTCTGGAGTTAAGGGCAATTACAATGGCCTCCTTCAGGCGGAACGTCTTCTCTGCAACAGGCCCGTCCTAATACAATAGGACAATATAACAGCAGTAGCGCACATAAACCGCCTGGACGGAACAGAGAGCAGGGCGGCAATGGCAGAGGCCACGAAAAATTCTCCGCTGGGCGGAGAGACATGCAAGCGCTCTGTCAGCAATCTTTATTCCAGGAGTCTTTGGGGGATTCCTCAAATAGACATGATGGCGTCTCGCCTCAACAAGAAACTTCAGAGATATTGTTCCAGGTCGAGGGACCCTCAAGCAATAGCGGTGGACGCGCTGATAACACCATGGGTGTTTCAGTCGGAGTACGTGTTTCCTCCGCTGCCACTCATTCCAAAGGTGTTAAAGATCATAAGAAGAGCAAAGGTTCAGGTGACCCTTATTGCTCTGGACTGGCCAAGGAGGGCTTGGTATCCAGATCTTCAGGAATTACTCATAAGAGATCCCTGGCCTCTTCCTCTACGAGAGGATCTGTTACAGCAGGGGCCGTGCATGTACCATGACTTACCGCGGCTACGTTTGACGGCTTAGCAGTTGATCACCGGACCCTAGCCCGAAAGGGTATTCCCTGTGAAGTTATTCCCACACTTCTTCAGGCTAGAAAAAGAGTAACGTCTAAACATTATCACCGTATTTGGAGAAAATGTGTGTCTTGGTGTGAATCCAAGAAGGCTCCTACGGAAGAATTTCAGCTAGGGCGTTTTCTCCATTTCCTGCAAGCAGGTGTGGATGCGGGTCTAAAGTTAGGCTCGATTAAAGTACAAATTTCGGCCTTATCGGTTTTCTTTCAGAAACAATTGGCCTCCTTTCCAGAAGTTCAGACTTTCGTGAAAGGAATTTTGCATATCCAACCTCCATTTGTGCCCCCAGTGGCACCATGGGATCTTAACGTGGTGTTGCATTTTCTTCAATCTCATTGGTTTGAACCTTTACAGAAGGTTGAGTTGAAATTTCTCACTTGGAAAGTGGTCATGCTATTGGCCTTAGCATCCGCAAGGCGGGTGTCAGAGTTAGCGGCTTTGTCTCGCAAGAGTCCTTGGGGGTAATTCTGAGTTGATCGCAGCAGGAACTTTGTTAGCAATTGGGCAAAACCATGTGCACTGCAGGGGAGGCAGATATAACATGTGCAGAGAGAGATAGATTTGGGTGTGGTGTGTTCAATCTGCAATCTTAATTGCAGTGAAAAAATAAAGCAGCCAGTATTTACCCTGCACAGAAACAAAATAACCCACCCAAATCTAACTCTCTCTGCACATGTTATATCTGCCTCCCCTGCAGTGCACATGGTTTTGCCCAACTGCTAACTAAGTTCCTGCTGCGATCAACTCAGAATTACCCCCACATTTAATCTTCCATGAAGATAGAGCGAAGTTGAGGACTCGTCAACAATTTCTGCCGAAGGTGGTTTCATCATTCCACATGAACCAGCCTATTGTGGTACCAGTGGCTACTGACGCCTTTGAGGAGTCCAAATCTCTCGATGTGGTCAGGGCCTTGAAGATTTATGTCGCCAGAACGGCTCAACTTAGGAAAACGGAAGCTCTGTTTGTCCTGTATGCTGCCAACAAGATTGGAACGCCTGCTTCAAAGCAGACTATTGCGCGCTGGATCTGTAATACGATTCAGCAGGCTCATTCTACGGCTGGATTGCCGTTACCGAAATCAGTGAAGGCCCACTCTACCAGGAAAGTGGGCTCATCCTGGGCGGCTGCCCGAGGAGTCTCGGCATTACAACTCTGCCGAGCAGCTACTTGGTCGGGTTCAAACACTTTTGCAAAATTTTACAAGTTTGATACCTTGGCTGATGAGGACCTTATGTTTGGTCAATCGGTGCTGCAGAGTCATTCACACTCTCCCGCCCATTCTAGAGCTTTGGTATAAACCCCATGGTTCTTGAAGCGTCCCCAGCATCCTCTAGGACGTATGAGAAAATAGGATTTTAATACCTACCGGTAAATCCTTTTCTCTTAGTCCGTAGAGGATGCTGGGCGCCCGTCCCAGTGCGGACTCTATCTGCAGTTATTAGTTATTGGTTATGTTTACACACAAGGTGTGTTATGTTGTAGTCAGCCTGTTGCTGACATTGTTCATGCCGTTGACTGGGTTTCTGTTAAATGCCATGTTGTACGGCGTGCTTGAGGTGTGAGCTGGTATGTATCTCACCTTCGTTAACAATAAATCCTTTCCTCGAAATGTCCGTCTCCCTGGGCACAGTTCCTATAACTGGAGTCTGGAGGAGGGGCATAGAGGGAGGAGCCAGTTCACACCCCTTTCAGAGTCTTAAAGTGCCCATGTCTCCTGCGGATCCCGTCTATACCTCATGGTTCTTGAAGCGCCCCCAGCATCCTCTATGGACTAAGAGAAAAGGATTTACCGGTAGGTATTAAAATCCTATTTTCCTATCTGCTATCTCAGCTTGGAGGTCCCACCACCAATTCTGTATGTTATAGAAGTGGTATTTTCTCCCTAATCTCTTACTGATCATGACCTCAAATTTTTCATAATTGTCTATAACACAATTGTCATACTTCAGTGCCATTCTCATGTTCTGGGGTTGATCCATGACTGCACCGTCTCCTACCAACCCCTTATCAAATAAATCACTATACCCCGCCACTTTCATTTACACCAGGTGGCACTTTATAAATAAAAGACCCCCCCCCCCCCTCCCAGTGACTCACAAAGCTCACCCCAAGACCAGTTGTGCACCAGGAAGTTGCAGCCTGTGATTAGTTCCCCCGCTCTCTAGGCTAAAGGTAGAAGCATTTTAGGAGGGGATGTAGTTAGAATGTTTACATTCCGTCACCGTACCGTCGACATGGTTTTAATGTCAACATTCAGGGTGTTGACTTATTCAGAATGTTGCCATTTAACTTGTTGACTTTCATAGTGTCGACAGTGACACAACTTCACCATTGTCAAAACTGTCGACGTGAGTGGGTTAGGCTGCATGTAGGATTAGGCTGCAGTTAGGACCAGGTTACAGTTAGGGTTAGTGTCAAGCTGCAGTAAGGTTTGAATTACACTTAGGGGCTGCGGCTGCATGACGTCACACGCAGCCGCTGCGACCCGGGCAGCGAGGAGGTTCTCCCGGCCAGCCGCAGGAGCTGCGCTGGCCGGGAGTTACTCCTGAAATGCAAAAGCATCCCTGTTGTGCGATGCTTTTGCATTTCTACGGGGGGGTCGGCTCTGACATGCGGGGCGGACTAGCCCTGTGCTGGGCGTCCCCCCGCATGTCTGAGTGCCTGATCGTAGCTGTGCTAAATTTAGCACAGCTACGATCAACTCGGAATGACCCCCCGTGGTAGGTAACTGTGTATGCACGTGGTACGTAACTGTGTATGCACGTGGTACGTAACTGTGTATGCACGTGGTACGTAACTGTGTATGCACTTGGTACGTAACTGTGTATGCACGTGGTACGTAACTGTGTATGCACGTGGTACGTAACTGTATGCACGTGGTACGTAACTGTGTATGTACTTGGTACGTAACTGTATGCACGTGGTACGTAACTGTGTATGTACTTGGTACGTAACTGTGTATGCACGTGGTACGTAACTGTGTATGCACGTGGTACGTAACTGTATGCACGTGGTACGTAACTGTGTATGTACTTGGTACGTAACTGTATGCACGTGGTACGTAACTGTGTATGTACTTGGTACGTAACTGTGTATGCACGTGGTACGTAACTGTGTATGCACGTGGTACGTAACTGTGTATGCACGTGGTACGTAACTGTATGCACGTGGTACGTAACTGTGTATGTACTTGGTACGTAACTGTATGCACGTGGTACGTAACTGTGTATGTACTTGGTACGTAACTGTGTATGCACGTGGTACGTAACTGTGTATGCACGTGGTACGTAACTGTGTATGCACGTGGTACGTAACTGGATGCACGTGGTACGTAACTGTGTATGCACGTGGTACGTAACTGTGTATGCACGTGGTACGTAACTGGATGCACGTGGTACGTGCATCCAGTTACGTGGTACGTAACTGGATGCACGTGGTACGTAACTGGATGCACGTGGTACGTAACTGGATGCACGTGGTAGGTAACTGTGTATGCACGTGGTATGTAACTGTGTATGCACGTGGTACGTAACTGTGTATGCACGTGGTACGTAACTGTGTATGCACTTGGTACGTAACTGTGTATGCACTTGGTACGTAACTGTGTATGCACGTGGTACGTAACTGTGTATGCACGTGGTACGTAACTGTGTATGCACGTGGTACGTAACTGTGTATGCACGTGGTACGTAACTGTGTATGCACGTGGCACGTAACTGTGTATGCACTTGGTACGTAACTGTGTATGCACGTGGTACGTAACTGTGTATGCACGTGGTACGTGAAGAGCTGCATTACTTTCTCACAACATTTAGAATGTTCTAATGCTTGTATGCTGCTATAAGAGCTCTCTGCGTACAGGTGTCTCGGAAGCTTGAACTGCGGCGGCTGTTAGAGGAATTGCTATCTCGACATGTGGATGTGATACAGGAGGAAGAAACCGTAGAGACAAATGGAAGCTGCAGGTTGGTTTTTCACTTAAAAAATAAATAAATAAAAAATGAAAGCGTTTCTATGGCATTCCGTCATTAATACTTGTTATTAGGAACATAATTGACTTAATTAGAGAACAGGGTATCGAAATATGTACATTTGGATTCCTCTACGAGCAGCTGAATCACTGTCGCCTTTGGTATTTGCATATAATTTACATAATTGCATGAGCGCATAACAGGCTCGCCCCTTGGAAGGACGCCCTGGAGTCCATTATCCACAGCTGAGACCGTCAATGATTTGTAGAAGTTCCCTTTTCTTGTTACCCTCGGGCCCATCTACTTGGGAGGCTGAGCACAAACACCAATACTAAAGGGACATATTTAATTAGTGTTGCTTATTATTATAAAAAAAACACTTTTGCTAAACATGGTGCGTACTGGTTGGAGGTCTGTTGAAAAGAGATTTACTTCCTTCGTGCTTGGCCACTGTAACTTTGGCTCCAGCATGTACCAATAAAACACTTTTACCAATTAGAAAATACAAAACAAAAACAGATCTAGAATACCATGAAACCATTGCAACCAGGAATGTCAGAATGACAGGCGTCGTGTTTTGTCCAGCCAGCAGGTGAAGCTGTTGCTTTGTTTGGCAAAAAATAATTTTGGAGTAGAGAAACTGCGCCACCTTGTGCCCAATATATATATATAAATGGTAGAATTCTAATTTGTCCTGGTGTTATTGTGCATGCCTGGCATGATATATAGAAGCTTACGTAATAGCATCAGAGATTAGTGTGACATTTGTCTGTCTGTCCTTGCAGTGTGGCCAGGACCTCGCTCCCAGACTCCTCTGTGAGGCGGAGGCCTGCATCTGACGCTGCTTCTACACCGGGCCTATATGAGTCTGCTCCACAAGTAAAGCTGAAGCACCCTGGGAAGACGCCGAACTCTGCCGAACCGCTGAGACGTGAGCATTAACTTTCACATATTACTAGATAGTCATACTTTTTCTCTGACGTCCTAGTGGATGCTGGGAACTCCGTAAGGACCATGGGGAATAGCGGCTCCGCAGGAGACTGGGCACAAAAGTAAAAGCTTTAGGACTACCTGGTGTGCACTGGCTCCTCCCCCTATGACCCTCCTCCAAGCCTCAGTTAGATTTTTGTGCCCGAACGAGAAGGGTGCATACTAGGTGGCTCTCCTGAGCTGCTTAGAGTAAAAGTTTAAATTAGGTTTTTTATTTTCAGTGAGTCCTGCTGGCAACAGGCTCACTGCACCGAGAGACTAAGGGGAGAAGAAGCGAACTCACCTGCGTGCAGAGTGGATTGGGCTTCTTAGGCTACTGGACATTAGCTCCAGAGGGACGATCACAGGCCCAGCCATGGATGGGTCCCAGAGCCGCGCCGCCGTCCCCCTTACAGAGCCAGAAGACAGAAGAGGTCCGGAAAATCGGCGGCAGAAGACGTCCTGTCTTCAATAAGGTAGCGCACAGCACCGCAGCTGTGCGCCATTGCTCTCAGCACACTTCACACTCCGGTCACTGAGGGTGCAGGGCGCTGGGGGGGGGCGCCCTGAGACGCAATAAAAACACCTTAGATGGCTAAAAATACATCACATATAGCTCCTGGGCTATATGGATGCATTTAACCCCTGCCAGTTTTTCCTTAAAAAAGCGGGAGAAAGGCCGCCGAGAAGGGGGCGGAGCCTATCTCCTCAGCACACAAGCGCCATTTTCCCTCACAGCTCTGTTGGAGGGAAGCTCCCTGGCTCTCCCCTGCAGTCCTGCACTACAGAAACAGGGTAAAACAAGAGAGGGGGGGCACTAATTTGGCAGATTAATAAATACAGCAGCTATATAAGGGAAAAACACTTATATAAGGTTATCCCTGTATATATATATAGCGCTCTGGTGTGTGCTGGCAAACTCTCCCTCTGTCTCCCAAAAGGGCTAGTGGGGTCCTGTCCTCTATCAGAGCATTCCCTGTGTGTGTGCTGTGTGTCGGTACGTTGTGTCGACATGTATGAGGAGGAAAATGGTATGGAGGCGGAGCAATTGCCTGTAATAGTGATGTCACCCCCTAGGGAGTCGACACCTGACTGGATGGTCTTATGGAAGGAATTACGTGATAGCGTCAGCACTTTACAAAAGACTGTTGACGACATGAGACAGCCGGAAAAACAGTTAATACCTGTCCAGGCGTCTCAAACACCGTCAGGGGCTCTAAAGCGCCCGTTACCTCAGATGGTCGACACAGACCCAGACACGGACACTGACTCCAGTGTCGACGGTGAGGAAACAAACGTATTTTCCAGTAGGGCCACACGTTACATGATCACGGCAATGAAGGAGGTTTTGAACATTTCTGATACTACAAGTACCACAAAAAAGGGTATTATGTGGCGTGTGAAAAAACTACCCGTAGTTTTTCCTGAATCAGATGAATTAAATTAGGTGTGTGATGAAGCGTGGGTTTCCCCCGATAAAAAACTGCTAATTTCTAAAAAAATTATTGGCATTATACCCTTTCCCGCCAGAGGTTAGGGCGCGTTGGGAAACACCCCCTAGGGTAGATAAGGCGCTCACACGCTTATCAAAACAAGTGGCGTTACCGTCTCCTGATACGGCCGCCCTCAAAGAGCCAGCTGATAGGAAGCTGGAAAATATCCTAAAAAGTATATACACACATACTGGTGTTATACTGCGACCAGCAATCGCCTCAGCCTGGATGTGCAGTGCGGGGCTGGCTTGGTCGGATTCCCTGACTGAAAATATTGATACCCTGGACAGGGACAGTATATTATTGACTATAGAGCATTTAAAGGATGCATTTCTATATATGCGAGATGCACAGAGGGATATTTGCACTCTGGCATCAAGAGTAAGTGCGCTGTCCATTTCTGCCAGAAGAGGGTTATGGACGCGACAGTGGTCAGGTGATGCGGATTCCAAATGGCATATGGAAGTATTGCCGTATAAAGGGGAGGAGTTATTTGGGGTCGGTCTATTGGACCTGGTGGCAACGGCTGGGAAATCCACCTTTTTACCCCAGGTCACCTCTCAGTAAAAAAAGACACCGTCTTTTCAGGCTCAGTCCTTTCGTCCCCATAAGGGCAAGCGGGCAAAAGGCCACTCATATCTGCCCCGGGGCAGAGGAAGGGGAAAAAGACTGCAGCAGGCAGCCTCTTCCCAGGAACAGAAGCCCTCCCCCGCTTCTGCCAAGTCCTCAGCATGACGCTGGGGCCTTACAAGCGGACTCAGGTACGGTGGGGGGTCGTCTCAAGAATTTCAGCGCGCAGTGGGCTCACTCGCAAGTGGACCCCTGGATCCTGCAGGTAATATCTCAGGGGTACAAATTGGAATTCGAGACGTCTCCCCCTCGCCGGTTCCTGAAGTCTGCTTTGCCAACGTCTCCCTCCAAGCGCCCGAGCGCCATCACGCACCTCCGTGCCTCCAAGCGCCCGAGCGCCATCACGCACTTCCGTGCCTCCAAGCGCCCGAGCGCCATCACGCACCTCCGTGCCTCCAAGCGCCCGAGCGCCATCACGCACCTCCGAGCCTCCAAGCGCCCGAGCGCCATCACGCACCTCCGTGCCACCAAGGCGCCTGAGCGCCATCAGCACCTCAGTGCCTCGGCACCTCAGTACCTCAGTGCCTCAGAACCTCAGCACTCCGGTGCCTCAGCACCACAGAACCTCAGCACCTCGGTGCCTCCGCACCTTAGTACCACAGAACTCCAGCACCTCAGTACCTCGGTGTCTCAGCACCTCAGTGCCTTCAGTACCTCAATAATACCAGCACCTCTGTACCTCAGCACTTAGCACTTTTACTAGTCTTGTTTTTCAGGAGACCTTCATCATTCCTCCGTGCTTCCTGCTTACCGTCTTCATCCTGTATGAAGAAGACCTACATCCGGCCATCTCTATTGCGACCCAGTAGTGGTTCCTCTTCCCTGTCACCGGAAGAAGCCCCGAGTCCACAACACCCTTCGACCAGGTCAGTGATAGTATACACAGGCCACATGGACCCGGGGAATCGGAACCCAGAAGCAAGTGCCATCCAAGATCTGGTTTCCCGTGTTCAGAGTCAGGAAGCGGCGCAAAACCAGGTGATGCGGTATCTCCAAGAACTATCCGGCAGGTTGGATCAAATTCAGGTTTCCCTGGCTTCAGTGTTCCAGTTCCAGCTCCAGTACCCACTCTGGTAGTCGTTCCTGTTAATGCTCACGCAGTGTCCGGTACCAGGTCACGCCTTCAGCTTCCCACTCCCTCTCGCTACAACGGCAACCCGAAGAATTGTCGTGGTTTTCTTAACCAGTGCGAGGTGCAGTTTGAACTCCTCGCACACAATTTTCCCACGGATCGATCCAAAGTAGCATACATTATTTCCTTGCTTGAGGGTTCAGCGTTGGAATGGGTGTCTCCTTTATGGGAGCGATCTGATCCTTTGGTTTCCAACTACACTAATTTCATCTCATCTTTCCGCAGGATCTTTGATGAGCCTGGCAGAACGGCCGCTGCCTCTTCAGATCTTCTCAGAGTTCGACAAGGCTCTCGTTCAGTGGGTCAGTATGTGATTCATTTTCAGACCATAGCTTCCGAATTGCGCTGGGATAATGATGCCTTACGGGCCGCTTTCTGGAACGGGCTGTCCGACCGTCTTAAAGACGAATTGATTACAAGAGATTTGCCAGATTCCTTGGAACAGTTGATCTCGCTCTGTGTGAAAGTGGATCTCCGCATGCAGGAACGAGTTGGCGAACGTTCTCGGTCTGATCGGTGCAGATTCCGGGCTCCTCCGTCTAAACCATCGGTTACGACAGCTCCAGACGAACCCATGCAGATTAATCGGTCTCGACTGTCTCCAGAGGAGCGACAGCGTCGGCGTGAGAACAAACTTTGCCTCTACTGTGGAGCCGCGGATCACTTCCTCAAGTCTTGCAAAGCTCGCCCGGGAAACGGGCAATCCTAGCCTGTTCCGGGGAAGTCAAGCTGGGTGTGGTTTCTCAATCTTCTCCAGAAGTGGACTGTTTACTCTCAGTATCTTTGTCTACTAAAGCAAAAGTCAAGACCGTTATGGCTCTTTTGGATTCAGGTGCTGCGGCGAATTTTATTTCTCTTTCCTGCGCCCAGAGTTTGGGTTTGAAATTACAGTTGGTCGAACGACCTATTACTATTACAGCCATTAACGGGGTTCAAATTCCTAACGCCTTGATTACGAGTCAGTCTGAGTCAATTCAGCTACAAGTGGGAGCTTTACATCATGAACAACTGAAGTTTCTAGTTATTCAGGAAATGTCTCATGATCTCGTTTTGGGTCTTCCCTGGCTCAGGCTACACAACCCTCATGTCGACTGGGGGTCGACACAAATAATTTCTTGGAGTCCTTTCTGCCGATTGAATTGTCTTACTCCTGTCGTTCCACTCCGTGCATCGGCCAAGTTGGACGTGGAGTTAGTTCCTGAGGCTTATCGAGAGTTTTTGGATGTCTTCTCGGAACAGGCGGCTGATAAATTACCTCCGCATAGGGCTTGGGACTGTCCCATTGAGCTCATTCCTGGGAAAATACCGCCCCGAGGTCGCACTTATCCTTTGTCGGTTCCAGAGACACAAGCTATGTCTGAGTCCATTAAGTCGAATTTGCAGAAGGGCTTCATCCGTCCCTCCACTTCTCCAGCGGGAGCTGGCTTCTTCTTTGTAAAGAAAAAAGATGGAGGGCTGAGACCATGTATTGACTATCGTGGTTTAAATGAAGTCACCATTAAAAACAAGTATCCTCTGCCGCTCATCACAGAGCTTTTCGAAAGAGTGCGTGGAGCTCGAGTATTTACTAAGCTTGACTTAAGAGGAGCATACAACTTGATACGTATTCGTCAAGGAGACGAGTGGAAGACGGCTTTCAATACGAGAGACGGGCATTATGAGTACCTGGTAATGCCATTTGGCCTCAGCAACGCCCCCGCTGTCTTTCAAGGATTCATTAATGAAGTCTTTCGGGATATGTTGTATCTGAATGTAGTAGTCTATTTGGATGACATTTTGATTTTTTCAAAGAATCTTTCTGAGCACCGACTACAGGTTAAGGAAGTACTCCTTCGGTTGCGCAAGAATCATCTTTATGGCAAGATCTCCAAGTGCACCTTTGAGGTTCCTTCTATTTCATTTTTGGGCTACATTATTTCTGGAACTGAATTGCGTATGGATCCGGAGAAACTTTCGGACATCCGGGATTGGACTCAACCTCTTTCCTTAAAAGCAGTGCAACGATTTCTAGGATTCGCAAATTATTATCGGAAATTTATAAGAGGTTTCTCTACCATCGTGGCACCTATTACGGCTCTGACTAAAAAAGGGGCTGACCCAAGCAATTGGCCTTCTGAAGCAGTAGCAGCGTTCAAACAGTTGAAGACCGCCTTTATATCTGCTCCCGTACTTCAGCAGCCAGATTTCCTAAAACCATTCTTTTTGGAGGTTGATGCTTCCACGGTAGGCATAGGTGCTGTACTCTCGCAATACGCCTCAGATGGGAAGTTGCATCCGTGTGGGTTTCATTCTCGCAAGTTCTCCCCTGCTGAACTAAATTACACCATCGGAGACAAAGAGCTACTGGCAATTAAATCTGCGTTGGAAGAATGGAGGTATCTTCTGGAGGGTGCTAAACACTTAATTACAATTTTTACGGACCACAAGAATTTACTGTATCTAAAGACGGCCCAATGTTTGAACCCCCGTCAGGCAAGATGGGCGCTCTTTTTTACCAGATTTTCCTTTATCATCAAGTATCGGGCTGGAACTCTAAATACCAAGGCGGATGCCCTATCCCGTTCAGTGATGGCTTCCGATGAGGAGAATACAATGGGGAAGGCATTAATCCTCAGTCCCATCTCTATTTCTGCAGCTCCCATTAGGTTGGGTCCTCCTCCTGGAAGAATGTCGGTACCAGTTAAATTTCGACCGAAACTGTTGCAGTGGGCACACACTTCTAAGTTTTCTGGTCATCCGGGAGTTCAGAAAATGTGAGAATTTCTGCGAAGATCATACTGGTGTGACACTATGAAAAAAGATGTTCAAGAGTATGTCAATTCGTGTCCTCAATGTGCTCAGCACAAAACTCCACGTCTGCCGCCTGCGGGTTTGTTGCATCCTTTATCCATTCCTAAAAGGCCTTGGACTCATATCTCGATGGACTTTGTTACTGAATTACCGCTCTCTAAGGGTCATAACACCATTTGGGTGATCATTGACCGATTCTCTAAGATGGCACATTTTATTCCGTTGACCGGATTACCCTCCGCTTCCAAGTTGGCCCTGTTATTTATCCAAGAGCATTTCCGCCTGCACGGGTTACCTCTGGAAATAGTCTCAGATCGGGGAGTACAGTTTACAGCGAGATTCTGGAGAGCCCTCTGTTCAACTCTACAAATTAAGCTCAAATTCTCTTCTGCTTACCATCCACAGACTAATGGGCAAACTGAACGCGTCAATCAGGATCTAGAGACTTTTCTCCGTATTTACCTTTCCCCTTCTCAAGATAACTGGGTGGAGTTGTTGCCGTGGGCTGAGTTTGCCCACAACCATCTTTATCATTCTTCTACTGGTGAGTCTCCATTCTTTATTAATTATGGATTTCATCCCCAAGTTCCGGAGTTGCCCATTTGTCCTCCAGAAGAAGTTCCTGCTGCAGCCTCAACTCTCCGACATTTCACTCAAATTTGGAGCCGAGTTCATGCCAATCTTAAGAGGGTTTCCGGTCGCTATAAATTCTTTGCGGATAGGAAACGACGAGCAGCTCCTCAATATAAGGTTGGTGACAAGGTATGGCTCTCTACCCGCAATCTTCGTTTGAAAGTACCCACCATGAAATTTGCCCCAAGGTTCATTGGTCCTTTCTCAGTGCGGCAAGTCTTGAACCCGGGGTCGTTTGCAAATTGGAGTTGCCTTCCCACCTTCGAATTCCAAACTCCTTCCACGTCTCTCTCCTCCGCCCCCTCATTCTAAATCGGTTCCACTCAGCATCTCCTAGGCCAACTACTACAGTGTCTGAAGCTGGGACAGAATTTGAAATCAAAGCTATTCTTGACTCTCGTTATTTTCATAAAAAATTACAGTACTTGGTAGAGTGGAAAGGTTATGGTCCTGAAGAGAGAAGTTGGATCAATGCTACTGAGGTAATGGCTCCCCGACTGGTTCGAATCTTCCATTCCAGACATCCAACTAAACCCGGAAAGTGTCCAGGGGCCACTCCTGGAGGAGGGGGTACTGTCACACCCCGCGGGCAGCGGCGGCCGCGCTTGCCTCTGCGGGTGTCCTGGATGGCCTGGCGTCTCTCCCCGGCGGCCTCGGGGGTCCGGCGTCGGGTCGGCGGGTCTCTCCGGCGGCTCCCGGAGCGAGGGCGCCGCCATGCTGCTCTAGATTAGGTAGGCGGAGCGGGGCTGACGTCATCTGCCCGCTCCGCCAATCAGACTAAGGCGGGAGGTTCAAAGCCAGACGCCGAGCAGGGAGCCGGCGCATGTGTATCATCATTCTGCTTGTCAGAAGCAGTGATCTCCAGAGCTCCCTTGTTCCTGTTTCCGCTGTGTTTTCTAGTATACCTGTGTCTCCAGTGTCTCCAGTGTCCCCAGTGTCCCCAGTGTCTCCAGTGTCTCAGTGTTTCATCACGCACTTCCGTGCCTCCAAGCGCCCGAGCGCCATCACGCACCTCCGTGCCTCCAAGCGCCCGAGCGCCATCACGCACTTCCGTGCCTCCAAGCGCCCGAGCGCCATCACGCACCTCCGTGCCTCCAAGCGCCCGAGCGCCATCACGCACCTCCGAGCCTCCAAGCGCCCGAGCGCCATCATGCACCTTCGTGCCACCAAGGCGCCTGAGCGCCATCAGCACCTCAGTGCCTCGGCACCTCAGTACCTCAGTGCCTCAGAACCTCAGCACTCCGGTGCCTCAGCACCACAGAACCTCAGCACCTCGGTGCCTCCGCACCTTAGTACCACAGAACTCCAGCACCTCAGTACCTCGGTGTCTCAGCACCTCAGTGCCTTCAGTACCTCAATAATACCAGCACCTCTGTACCTCAGCACTTAGCACTTTTACTAGTCTTGTTTTTCAGGAGACCTTCATCATTCCTCCGTGCTTCCTGCTTACCGTCTTCATCCTGTATGAAGAAGACCTACATCCGGCCATCTCTATTGCGACCCAGTAGCGGTTCCTCTTCCCTGTCACCGGAAGAAGCCCCGAGTCCACAACACCCTTCGACCAGGTCAGTGATAACCTCCATGTCCCAATTTGCCCTTCTCACCAAGGGTACCTCAGGTTTGTGGTACAGAACTGTCACTATCAGTTTCAGACGCTGCCATTTGGATTGTCTACGGCACCCCGGGTCTTTACCAAGGTAATGGCCGAAATGATGATTCTTCTTCGAAGAAAAGGCGTCTTAATTATCCCTTACTTGGACGATCTCCTGATAAGGGCAAGGTCCAGGGAACAGTTAGAGGTCGGAGTAGCACTATCTCAAGTAGTACTACGACAGCACGGGTGGATTCTAAATATTCCAAAATCGCAGCTGATTCCGACGACACGTCTGCTGTTCCTAGGGATGATTCTGGACACAGTCCAGAAAAAGGTGTTTCTCCCAGAGGAGAAAGCCAGGGAGTTATCCGAGCTAGTCAGGAACCTCCTAAAACCAGGCCAAGTGTCAGTGCATCAATGCACAAGGGTCCTGGGAAAAATGGTGGCTTCTTACGAAGCGATTCCATTCGGCAGATTCCACGCAAGAACTTTTCAGTGGGATCTGCTGGACAAATGGTCCGGATCGCATCTTCAGATGCATCAGCGGATAACCCTGTCTCCAAGGACAAGGGTGTCTCTCCTGTGGTGGTTGCAGAGTGCTCATCTTCTAGAGGGCCGCAGATTCGGCATTCAGGACTGGGTCCTGGTGACCACGGATGCCAGCCTGAGAGGCTGGGGAGCAGTCACACAGGGAAGAAATTTCCAGGGCTTGTGGTCAAGCATGGAAACGTCATTTCACATAAATATCCTGGAACTAAGGGCCATTTACAATGCCCTAAGTCAAGCAAGGCCTCTGCTTCAGGGTCAGCCGGTGTTGATCCAGTCGGACAACATCACGGCAGTTGCCCACGTAAACAGACAGGGCGGCACAAGAAGCAGGAGGGCAATGGCAGAAGTTGCAAGGATTCTTCGCTGGGCGGAAAATCATGTGATAGCACTGTCAGCAGTGTTCATTCCGGGAGTGGACAACTGGGAAGCAGACTTCCTCAGCAGACACGACCTCCACCCGGGGGAGTGGGGACTTCACCCAGAAGTCTTCCACATGATTGTGAACCGTTGGGAAAAACCAAAGGTGGACATGATGGCGTCCCGCCTCAACAAAAAACTAGACAGATATTGCGCCAGGTCAAGGGACCCTCAGGCAATAGCTGTGGACGCTCTGGTAACACCGTGGGTGTACCAGTCAGTGTATGTGTTCCCTCCTCTGCCTCTCATACCCAAGGTACTGAGAATCATAAGAAGGAGAGGAGTAAGGACTATACTCGTGGCTCCGGATTGGCCAAGAAGGACTTGGTACCCGGAACTTCAAGAGATGCTCACGGTGGACCCTTGGCCTCTACCTCTAAGAAAGGACCTGCTCCAGCAGGGACCCTGTCTGTTCCAGGACTTACCGCGGCTGCGTTTGACGGCATGGCGGTTGAACGCCGGATCCTGAAGGAAAAAGGCATTCCGGATGAAGTCATCCCTACCCTGATCAAAGCCAGGAAGGATGTAACCGTGCAACATTATCACCGTATTTGGCGTAAATATGTTGCGTGGTGTGAGGCCAGGAAGGCCCCTACAGAGGAATTTCAACTGGGTCGTTTCCTGCATTTCCTGCAAACAGGACTGTCTATGGGCCTAAAATTAGGGTCCATTAAGGTTCAAATTTCGGCCCTGTCGATTTTCTTCCAGAAAGAACTGGCTTCAGTTCCTGAAGTTCAGACGTTTGTCAAGGGGGTACTGCATATACAGCTTCCTTTTGTGCCTCCAGTGGCACCTTGGGATCTCAATGTAGTTTTGGGGTTCCTAAAATCACATTGGTTTGAACCACTCACCACTGTGGTCTTAAAATATCTCACATGGAAAGTGGTAATGCTGTTAGCCCTGGCGTCAGCCAGGCGTGTCTCAGAATTGGCGGCTTTATCCTATAAAAGCCCTTACCTAATTTTTCATACGGACAGGGCAGAATTGAGGACTCGTCCTCAATTTCTCCCTAAGGTGGTTTCAGCGTTTCACTTGAACCAGCCTATTGTGGTACCTGCGGCTACTAGGGACTTGGAGGACTCCAAGTTGCTGGACGTAGTCAGGGCCCTGAAAATATATGTTTCCAGGACGGCTGGAGTCAGAAAATCTGACTCGCTGTTTATCCTGTATGCACCCAACAAGCTGGGTGCTCCTGCTTCTAAGCAGACTATTGCTCGTTGGATTTGTTGTACAATTCAGCTTGCACATTCTGTGGCAGGCCTGCCACAGCCAAAATCTGTAAAAGCCCATTCCACAAGGAAAGTGGGCTCATCTTGGGCGGCTGCCCGAGGGGTCTCGGCTTTACAACTTTGTCGAGCAGCTACTTGGTCAGGGGCAAACACGTTTGCTAAATTCTACAAATTTGATACCCTGGCTGAGGAGGACCTGGAGTTCTCTCATTCGGTGCTGCAGAGTCATCCGCACTCTCCCGCCCGTTTGGGAGCTTTGGTATAATCCCCATGGTCCTTACGGAGTTCCCAGCATCCACTAGGACGTCAGAGAAAATAAGAATTTACTTACCGATAATTCTATTTCTCATAGTCCGTAGTGGATGCTGGGCGCCCATCCCAAGTGCGGATTGTCTGCAATACTTGTACATAGTTATTGTTACAAAAATCGGGTTATTATTGTTGTGAGCCATCTTTTCAGAGGCTCCTCTGTTATCATGCTGTTAACTGGGTTCAGATCACAGGTTGTACAGTGTGATTGGTGTGGCTGGTATGAGTCTTACCCGGGATTCAAAATCCTTCCTTATTGTGTACGCTCGTCCGGGCACAGTATCCTAACTGAGGCTTGGAGGAGGGTCATAGGGGGAGGAGCCAGTGCACACCAGGTAGTCCTAAAGCTTTTACTTTTGTGCCCAGTCTCCTGCGGAGCCGCTATTCCCCATGGTCCTTACGGAGTTCCCAGCATACACTACGGACTATGAGAAATAGAATTATCTGTAAGTAAATTCTTATTTTTCTTTTTAATGGTAATTTCAAAGTAAACACAATATAAAATGTATTTTATTCAGAAGGGTTTGTATGTAAACATTGTGTAATACATTGCACAGGCTAAAGACCAAGTGCTCCGTGGTGCTACCGTTACCTGGTTATAAGAAAAAAAAGTGTGTTGTATTATACGTGCATTGTTCCCTTAATGAATAATAATTTATAATTATTATTTTCTATAATTTTTTTATTTATAAAGCTCCACGGGTACTGTACTACAGACGGAGGGTAGCTGGGTTCTGTACTGCAGACGGAGGGTAGCTGGGTACTGTACTGCAGACGTAGGGTAGCTGGGTACTGTACTGCAGACAGAGGGTAGCTGGGTACTGTACTGCAGACAGAGGGTAGCTGGGTACTGTACTGCAGACAGAAGGTAGCTGGGTACTGTACTGCTATCAGAGGGTATCTGGGTACTGTACAGCAGGCAGAGGGTATCTGGGTACTGTACTGCTATCAGAGGGTAGCTGGGTACTGTACTGCAGACAGAGGGTAGCTGGGTACTGTACTGCAGACAGAGGATATCTGGGTACTGTACTGCTATCAGAGGGTATCTGGGTACTGTACAGCAGACAGAGGGTATCTGGGTACTGTACAGCAGACAGAGGGTATCTGGGTACTGTACAGCAGACAGAGGGTATCTGGGTACTGTACTGCAGGCAGAGGGTAGCTGGGTACTGTACTGCAGACAGAGGGTAGCTGGGTGCTGTACTGCTACCAGAGGGTATCTGGGTACTGTACAGCAGACAGAGGGTATCTGGGTACTGTACTGCAGGCAGAGGGTAGCTGGGTACTGTACTGCTATCAGAGGGTATCTGGGTACTGTACTGCTATCAGAGGGTATCTGGGTACTGTACAGCAGACAGAGGGTATCTGGGTACTGTACTGCAGGCAGCGGGTAGCTGGGTACTGTACTGCAGGCAGAGGGTAGCTGGGTACTGTACTGCTATCAGAGGGTATCTGGGTACTGTACAGCGGACAGAGGGTATCTGGGTACTGTACTGCAGGCAGAGGGTAGCTGGGTACTGTACTGCTATCAGAGGGTATCTGGGTACTGTACAGCAGACAGAGGGTATCTGGGTACTGTACTGCAGGCAGAGGGTAGCTGGGTACTGTACTGCTATCAGAGGGTATCTGGGTACTGTGCAGCAGACAGAGGGTATCTGGGTACTGTACTGCAGACGGGGGGTAGCTGGGTACTGTACTGCAGACGTAGGGTAGCTGGGTACTGTACTGCAGACGGAGGGTAGCTGGGTACTGTACTGCAGACAGAAGGTAGCTAGGTACTGTACTGCTATCAGAGGGTATCTGGGTACTGTACAGCAGACAGAGGGTATCTGGGTACTTTACTGCTATCAGAGGATAGCTGGGTACTGTACTGCAGACAGAGGGTAGCTGGGTACTGTACTACAAACGGAGGGTAGCTGGGTTCTGTACTGCAGACGGAGGGTAGCTGGGTACTGTACTGCAGACGTAGGGTAGCTGGGTACTGTACTGCAGACGTAGGGTAGCTGGGTACTGTACTGCAGACGGAGGGTAGCTGGGTACTGTACTGCAGACGGAGGGTAGCTGGGTACTGTACTGCAGACAGAAGGTAGCTGGGTACTGTACTGCTATCAGAGGGTATCTGGGTACTGTACAGCAGGCAGAGGGTATCTGGGTACTGTACTGCTATCAGAGGGTATCTGGGTACTGTACAGCAGACAGAGGGTATCTGGGTACTGTACTGCAGGCAGAGGGTAGCTGGGTACTGTACTGCAGGCAGAGGGTAGCTGGGTACTGTACTGCTATCAGAGGGTATCTGGGTACTGTACAGCGGACAGAGGGTATCTGGGTACTGTACTGCAGGCAGAGGGTAGCTGGGTACTGTACTGCTATCAGAGGGTATCTGGGTACTGTACAGCAGACAGAGGGTATCTGGGTACTGTACAGCATACAGAGGGTATCTGGGTACTGTACTGCAGGCAGAGGGTAGTTGGGTACTGTACTGCTATCAGAGGGTATCTGGGTACTGTGCAGCAGACAGAGGGTATCTGGGTACTGTACTGCAGACGGAGGGTAGCTGGGTACTGTACTGCAGACGTAGGGTAGCTGGGTACTGTACTGCAGACGGAGGGTAGCTGGGTACTGTACTGCAGACAGAAGGTAGCTAGGTACTGTACTGCTATCAGAGGGTATCTGGGTACTGTACAGCAGACAGAGGGTATCTGGGTACTTTACTGCTATCAGAGGATAGCTGGGTACTGTACTGCAGACAGAGGGTAGCTGGGTACTGTACTACAGACGGAGGGTAGCTGGGTTCTGTACTGCAGACGGAGGGTAGCTGGGTACTGTACTGCAGACGTAGGGTAGCTGGGTACTGTACTGCAGACGGAGGGTAGCTGGGTACTGTACTGCAGACAGAGGGTAGCTGGGTACTGTACTGCAGACAGAAGGTAGCTGGGTACTGTACTGCTATCAGAGGGTATCTGGGTACTGTATAGCAGGCAGAGGGTATCTGGGTACTGTACTGCAGACAGAGGGTAGCTGGGTACTGTACTGCAGACAGAGGGTATCTGGGTACTGTACTGCTATCAGAGGGTATCTGGGTACTGTACAGCAGACAGAGGGTATCTGGGTACTGTACTGCAGGCAGAGGGTAGCTGGTTACTGTACTGCAGACAGAGGGTAGCTGGGTACTGTACTGCAGACAGAAGGTAGCTGGGTACTGTACTGCTATCAGAGGGTATCTGGGTACTGTACATCAGACAGAGGGTATCTGGGTACTGTACTGCTATCAGAGGGTAGCTGGGTACTGTACTGCAGACAGAGGGTATCTGGGTACTGTACTGCAGACAGAGGGTATCTGGGTACTGTACTGCTATCAGAGGGTATCTGGGTACTGTACAGCAGACAGAGGGTATCTGGGTACTGTACTGCAGGCAGAGGGTAGCTGGGTACTGTACTGCAGACAGATGGTAGCTGGGTACTGTACTACAGACGGAGGGTAGCTGGGTACTGTACTACAGACGGAGGGTAACTGGGTTCTGTACTGCAGACGGAGGGTAACTGGGTTCTGTACTGCAGACGGAGGGTAGCTGGGTACTGTACTGCAGACGGAGGGTAGCTGGGTACTGTATTGCAGACAGAGGGTAGCTGGGTACTGTACTGCAGACAGAAGGCAGCTGGGTACTGTACTGCTATCAGAGGGTATCTGGGTACTGTACAGCAGGCAGAGGGTATCTGGGTACTGTACTGCTATCAGAGGGTATCTGGGTACTGTACAGCAGACAGAGGGTAGCTGGGTACTGTACTGCAGGCAGAGGGTAGCTGGGTACTGTACTGCAGGCAGAGGGTAGCTGGGTACTGTACTGCTATCAGAGGGTATCTGGGTACTGTACAGCGGACAGAGGGTATCTGGGTACTGTACTGCAGGCAGAGGGTAGCTGGGTACTGTACTGCTATCAGAAGGTATCTGGGTACTGTACTGCTATCAGAGGGTATCTGGGTACTGTGCAGCAGACAGAGGGTATCTGGGTACTGTACAGTAGACAGAGGGTATCTGGGTACTGTACTGCAGGCAGAGGGTAGCTGGGTACTGTACTGCTATCAGAGGGTATCTGGGTACTGTACTGCAGGCAGAGGGTATCTGGGTACTGTACTGCAGGCAGAGGGTAGCTGGGTACTGTACTGCTATCAGAAGGTATCTGGGTACTGTACTGCTATCAGAGGGTATCTGGGTACTGTGCAGCAGACAGAGGGTATCTGGGTACTGTACAGTAGACAGAGGGTATCTGGGTACTGTACTGCAGGCAGAGGGTAGCTGGGTACTGTACTGCTATCAGAGGGTATCTGGGTACTGTACTGCTATCAGAGGGTATCTGGGTACTGTGCAGCAGACAGAGGGTATCTGGGTACTGTACAGTAGACAGAGGGTATCTGGGTACTGTACTGCAGGCAGAGGGTATCTGGGTACTGTACTGCTATCAGAGGGTATCTGGGTACTGTACAGCAGGCAGAGGGTATCTGGGTACTGTACTGCTATCAGAGGGTATCTGGGTACTGTACAGCAGACAGTGATTCCCCCTCTATGATTCCCCCTCCACGACACCCATAGAGGGAGAATAGAACCTGTGGCGAGCAAAGCTCACCACCAAACCCACAGAGTGGATCGTTGCGCTTGCCCCCTGCCGGCATTCTACTGACATTCGGCATCATGTGTGGCTGTAAATCATACCAATCCCCAGCTAGTTACTAGTTAGACAGAGGGTATATAGGTACTGTACTGCAGGCAGAGGGTATATAGGTACTGTACTGCAGACAGAGGGTATATAGGTGCTGTACTGCAGACAGAGGGTATATAGGTGCTGTACCGCAGACAGGAGAAGACCTCTGCTAATGAAATTACGTCAGTTATTTATCTGTTCCCATTGGCTGTTTGCACATTGTTCCGCTGTTTCTTAAATGCAGCTGGAAAAGTGACATTTGCTCTGTTCTTAATGCACATCTAGTATTTTATATAACGTCCTTTTTCTTCTGTTTTCTCCTCATTTTCTGCATTATTCTCACCCTTCCTTGTTTCTCTCTCATCTCCATGCTGTGTGTTTTTATTACCTTTACTCCTTGTGACGTCACACCCCATCTGACTCATCCATGATATAAAACTGTCCTGGTTTCTGGATTTGGCATCTTTTCCGTCACTTTTCCAATGTCTGGCCCAGGCCCCTCCCCCCTGCAGCACGCACAGTTCCTTCTCCACAGTCTGGAGGGACACAGTGATCTGGTTACTTGCGTTCTTATCCATGACACATATATAATTTCCGGGAGGTGAGCCATCCATGTCACCTCTAGCAGATACATTTAAACCAGTGATAGACAACTGATGTGGAAATGCCCTGTAGCCCTTTGGGTGATAGAACATGCTTTGACTTGTAGTTCCCCATGAGCAGGACAGCTGCACGCTTGATGGTCTTTGCCTTAAACCATGCGATTCCCATCCTCATTTGCATTTTCCATGGGATATCTAGTAGCAGATGCAATGGTGCACGTTTTGCGAACACATGTTGCAGTTTTGGGAACTTGGGGACTAATTCAGGTTCGATCGCAGTGTGCGAGAAGGTCGCGGGGTGGGGAGAGCGGCGGCAACGCTCCGTTTCCAGGGAGACGGAGCGTTGCGGGGGGGGGGGGGGGGCTGTGCGTCATGAACAGGGGGCGGAGGCAGACAAACGGGGGCTGCGCCGGCAGGAGGCTCCCACAGTTTCTGCTAAGAAGCAGAAATTGTGAACGCTCTGCAATTTCTGCTTGTTCAACTGGGGGAGGCTCCGGTCAGCATGCTGGGCAGCCTTGCCCAGCGATGTGTGGCCCCCAGCATGCGATCCAAAGGATTGCAAATTCTGCTGATTAGCAGAATTTGCTATCCAACCTGACTTAGCCCCTGCGTCTGCATCTGACTATGCATCTGTGAGCAGCTACAGGTGATACAGAGTTGTATTCATCTCGGTCGCATCTCCACCTGTGGCCGACTGGGTTTAACTTAGCGCCAATGGGGCATACGCACTTAGGGCCTAATTCAGATCTGATCGCTGGGCTGCGTTTTTTGCTGCCCTGCTATCAGATAGTTGCCGCCTACAGGGGGAGTGTATTTTTGCTGTGCAAGTGTGCGATCGCATGTGTAGCAGAGAGTCTCTGCGCAGCCCAGGACTGACTCCTCCAGTGCGATTGATTTCTGCTGATCAGGGCCGGAGCTGACGTCGGACACCCTCCCTGATAACAGTCACTTAACACCCACAATCGCACTCTTCCTGTCAATCACCTTTTGAACGCCCGTGCAAATGGATCCTTCGCACCATCCCATCGCTGATTGGCGAAGCCCGTTGTAGCCGTCCGGCGCATTGCGGTGCATGCGCAGTTCGGATCTGATCGCCCGCTGTGCGAAAACGCACAGCAGCGATCAGATCTGAATTAACCCCTTAGGCCATTTATATTTGAGCTTGTTGTGGGACTGTGGTCAAAGTTGCGGGCTCAGCAGTTGTGCGTACCCAGCGATGGAAGATAGAGAATGCACCAAGGGATAGGTATAAATGCACATTATTAGCGGCCGTCGCTACTTTCACAAAGGGATGGTATGGGGGTGGTGAGGCTGTATGGATGTCGCTAGCTCCTAATATGGGCACATTTATTTCCATGTACGCAGTAATTCCCACGCAGTTGCATTAAGTGTCATGGCACCAAGGGTGTAGCGGAGATTTCTGAACAGCTCTCCAATCCGTTTTCTTCCCCACCTGTGTCATCTCCTTTCCTTTCTTTGTACATCTCTCCTTATGCCTCTGTCTTGGGACAGCTGGGACACCTCAGTACGTGTCTGGGATATAGCGTCCTGCGTGGAGCTCAAGATGTTTTCTGGCCACACCGGAGGGGTCACATGTCTGGCACTAATCGCACAAGGGGAATCAAAGTTAAGTAAGTGACGCATAAGGGCAGATGACGGGGCAGGATCCTGGTGTTTGCCCGTTATTGGAGGTTCTAAGTGACTTTTCTGACTTACAGACTCGGATCTTCTACCTGCTCGCGAGGATTTTGTCGCCAGTGGATCGACGGACAGCAGCGTTAAAGTGTGGAGCCTGATCACAGGTGACAACTGCAGCGGCTGGTAGGAGCGGTACCGTAATGGTGTGGCTGGTGCAGGTTAGGAGGAGACAGGAAGCCATAGCAAGTAGGCAGAGATGATACAATAACATATTTAGGGACTATGCATTTATAGTGAGGGCATACCAAGGTATAGGTGGGGAGAGATGTATCAAGCTGTGTAAGAGTGGAAAAGTTGACACGGTCTCGCTGTTGGCGGCTGCTTGGACCTCCAGTTGACTTGAGTAGCAGAAGTCAATATGCCGGTGGACATTCAGCGTTGGAGAATGTTGGTTTATAGAAGAAAGCTATAAGACTATATAGTGGAGTTTCTCTTCTTACTGGTGGACTGTCGTCAGTAAGGAACGAGTTGGGACCTTGTGCGTCCTGAGATCCACAGGGATAGTGGGATGCTAGAACCTCACGTCCCGTTCTCATGCTTCCTTTCAGGTCAACCGCTGCTCAGTATATACACATTCTCCGCTGTATCAGCTGTCACACATATTCCAGATACGAAGCTGCTGATATCTGGATCAGGTGAGTCTCGCTGGCTCTCTGCCGTTATTCCTCCATGTTAGCCTGGGACGGTATTGGGAGGGTGGGCATACTAAGCCCAGTGGTACCAGTGCCACTAAGGGGACCCAGGCGTCTTTATTTTACATTAAAAAAAAAACCTCGCATCCAGTGCGCTATTGAGATATATAGATGCAATCACTATCCCGGCAGTCGGGATCCCGGCGATCAGGATACCGACTCTGGAATCCCGACAGCCGGTGAAATGCCAGCGACCGCAATCCCGGCCCTATTCCCCCTCGGGTGGTGATCCATGTCACCCGTGGAGGGGGAATATGACCCTGTGGTGAGCGAAGCTTGCCACTGGGCCCAATGTGTGGCGAGCCCGCGAGGGGACACGCTACGCTTGTTGCCGGAATTCCAGCTGGCGGGTTCCCGGTGTTGGTCTCTTGACTGCCAGGATCCGGACAGCCGGGATCACACACTGATCCATATATATATATATATATATATATATATATATATAGGGCTTGGTACGATATGCGGTTCAGCGTATTGGACTAGGCGCTAGACATGGCTCAGCATATTATACTTCGTATACAGCGGCTAAACCGTGACTAAAGTCCTGGCCGAGACGCGAAAAGTGCCATTTAATCGCCAAAACAGGACACGTCGCACGTTTCTGCACGCCACCTTGGGAGGCTGTGAGCAGAATATAGGTGCCTGAACGGCAGAATAATTTAACAATTGCCGACGGACACCAAAAACAACAATTCAATTGTCCCCACATGTTCATTCATTAAAGATAATTCAAATTAAACAGCTCATTCCAAACTATTTGTCCCTCGTGTTCTGTATGTGGTTTACCCTCTATCATCACAACAGGGGCCAGATAGATACACCACTCTTCTGACATACGTACGCCTTGGGTGGTTGGACACAACACCAACCAAGCTACACCTCCTAATGAGACGTTCTCTGAGGTAAATTCATGTCTGCCTCTGAAATACAGTAACATTACCAGCTAGAACATAAATCTTTATTGAATGAATGTAAACGTTACGGGGTTACTCGAATGTCCTTATACATTTTATGTCAGTGCGAAATATTAAAAAGATTTATAGGATAAATAACAGAAAATGTGAATAAAGAGAAGAGAGTAATTCTATTAATCATCCCCATCTCTCAGAAGCCGCTCTGCTATAAGCACATAAACTCCGCTTTCCTCTTTAAATCATTTAAATGCATTTGGCTTCAATCCACACAGTTTAGCCAATAGTACATTTCTTACATAATTTCTTATGGGACCTTTTTATACTATTAATATTCCTGCTATTTATTCTTTATTTTACATAAAATATCAGATAAATATCCAAGAAATATCTTTATTACTTTCGGTATTAAGAGGCTACTTTTAAAGTCATAAGCTGTGATATCATTAGAAAAGTACGTCCTTCCAGAATCTCTATCCAAATCCAATGACTTATATTTTATATACTGTGTCTGAAATAAATTGTGTTCCATTCTGTAGCGCGTATTGAGCTTATATAAATTCCGTCCACTATTCATTCTGACGTTGACGTTCCTGAGCAGGTGAAACATGTTTGGACCTTTTTCTATATGAACAGTATCTATTATCACTGAATTGTTATATTAAACGGGGGTATTGTATATTCAGCCCTTTGTCAGGAGGAACGTGATGGGTGCATGGCGCTACGCACTGCCCTGGACGCTTGACTTTGTCGTCACACTCAGTGGCGCACGCAGGGGGGGTTTCCGAGGACCCAGAAACCTCCCTCCACCAAAAAAAAATAAAAAAATAATTATTATAATTTTTTTGGCTGCATGAGTATTATTAATGGCTGTCTAGCGTCCTCTGCAGCCTGCTGTCTTCCTGGTGGCACTTGTAAGTGCTTAATAAAAGTTTACTTTATTTTAATTATAGTATATATATATATATATCCATGTGCATACATATATACACATGTATATACATACATATAAACACACACACATATGATATATATATACATGTGTGTGATATATATATATATATATACACACACAGACACACTAGTTTTACGGACCCAGCATATACTGGGTCACCTCTGTCCCCACTCCCGTGATTGGCTCCATCCAGTTCTGGAAACCCCCCCATGCAAATCCTGCGTTTGCCACTGACACTAGGTGTCGCACCACAGCTTGTGCGTGTTCTGTAGAGGCTTATGGGCCCCACATACTGGCTGATTACACTGAAAGATATGAGCGATCGCGATCATTAATGAACAAGATATCGTTCCTATCTTTAAAGGCCCATACACACTTGCCAGTTAAAATGAGCGACGTCACTTATTTTCCCCCCTTCCTGAGCGATGCCGCTCATTTTGTCGGCCAGTGTGTATGCCGCCAGCGAAGAACGATGTGCGGCCCTGCGTGTCGGCAACGATCGTCGCTGTCGGCAGTGCATGCAAGCTTGATCTGGACTGTCGTCCTGGAGCTGCATGCACGGCCGGCGGCTGCGTGACATCACTGAGCAATATAAGCGGTCATATCGGTCAGTGTGTACGAGCGGCCGCCCACCGCCCGGCCCAACAGGGGAAACACTAGACGACGTGGTTCATGGATGGAGGGACGTCGTCTAGTGTGTATGGACCTTCAGTGTATAGGCACCAGCGATGAACGATGTGCGGCCCCTCTCCCGTTCATCGTTGGTGCCGGCTCGTTTATACATGCAAGCCAATATGGACAATCTAGTCCACATTAGCATGCAGGGCTATGGGGCCGGGTGACGGGGGGAGTGAAGAAACTTCAATTGGTTAAAAACCACTTAGAATAGTAGAGAATATTAACTGAGGAATGACTGTTATTACCTTAATGCACACACCCAATGTATTCATATATAAAGATTAATTTATTAAAATACAGTAAAACAAATTGTTAAAATACTAAAGATTTCATTTACACAAAACAGTTTTTCACCAAAAATAGCAATGACAACTTTGAGGCTTTTAATAGCCCATTCACTTTTACAGATATAACATATAGTTTTCATCCAACGCGTTTCGTCTTAGGCAACTTCTTCAGGGGTGTCTTTGAATGTGAAAAAAGGAGAACAAAGGGTGTTTTTTAATGTGCAGAACTGATCCATAGTTTAAAAAACAATTAAAATGTTACTACTTTTTTGTTATCTTTTTTGTTTATTTTTTTATATATATATATATATTTGCCTAATTTGAAAAATAATCTCCTATATATTAGCCCTGTGACTCGGTGCCTGGCCCTCTAACGCTGGGCGGAGTCTCAGATGTGGGCTAATCTACTGTATGCAGATCAGTGACGGCTGCCGGACACCCTGCACGTTCTCGGCGCACATGTCCCCAGTCTTTCATCGTCCCCCCGCCGAAGATGTAAGGGCGGGAGGCGACTCTCTGTCTGACGCCGAGCGGCTCCCACTCCCCGCCTGAGCCCCGGCGCCTTTCCCCTGCCACCTGTCACAGTACCCTCTTCAACAGCCTGCCCCAGCGAGGAGACAGGCAACCCTGCAGTGCGCTCCTATTGCTGTCATAGCCCTCCGTCCGGTGCTCCCGCTAGAGCGGGTCCCCGCTCCGGACATGATGGCTGCCTGATGTGCCCAGTGCGGGCCGCTGCATGTGGGGTTGCTGGCGGGGGGAGATGCGAGGCAGAGCGGCACCCGTGGCAGCAGGTACACCGCACACTGCTGTGCTCCCTGGCGGGGGGGGGGAGATGTGGGGGAGGCATGAGGCACAGCGGCACCCGTGGCAACAGGGACACCGCTCACTGCTGTGCTCCCCGGCTGCCTGGCGGGGGGATGTGCGGCAGAGCGGCACCCGCGGCAGCAGGGACACGGCACACTGGTGAGCTCCCCGGCTGCCTGGGGGAGGAGATGTGGGGGAGATATGAGGCACAGCGGCTCACACGGGTGCAGGGACACCGCACACTGGTGTGCTCCCCGGCTGGCCGCGACAGAGTTACCCTGACACTGAGTCCGGGTGGCCTGCGGCCCTGCTGCTGCTTCTGCTGATGATGAGAGATAGGATCCTTGGGGCAGAGATATTAGCAGTGTAACTGATAGCTGCTAATGATTACCCTCAAACTACCTTTCTGCCAGGTACAGTAACCGCAGCACATCCACCATCCACCGCACCTGCCCAGACCCTCCCCTATACGCAGTGCCTCCGGAACTCCTACCCCACCCACAGCCCCCCCGCCTCTGCCCCCCTCCAGCCACAGCATCTACATACACCCTCCCCATCCGCTGACATCCCCCACAACCACCCCCACATGCAGCGCCTCCAGACCCCCTACACCACCCACGGCCCCCACTCCCCTGCCCCTCCCTCAACCACAGACCCTCCCACCCACAGGCCACCCCCCTCCACCCACAGCCTCTACAGACACCCTCCCCCATCCGCCGTCAGCCCCCGCAGCCGCCCATCCCCCACCTGCAGCGCCTCCTCACCCCATACCCCACCTGCAGCACCCCCGCACTCGTCCATCCACCACCTGCAGTGCCTTCAGATCCTTCCACCATCAGCCGCACCTGTCACTCCAACACACGCCACTCCGCCACCCCTCCCCCCACACGCGGCGCCTCCAGACCCTCTACACCACCCACGCCCCCCACTCCCCTACCCCTCCCTCATCCACAGAACCTCCCAACCGCACCCCCCCCACCACCCACAGTCATCCCCCACAACCACTCCTCCCCCACCCGCACCACCTACTGACCCCCTACCCCACCCGCGGCCACACTGCAGCCACCGCTCAACCACCCGCAGCGCCTCCGGACCCCCTCCCCCATCTGCCGCATCCCCGCACCTGCCCCTCCCCCACACGCTTTGCTTTTGGACCCCCTACCCCACCCGCAGTGCACTCGCTCCTTCCCCACCCGCAGCACCTCCTAACACTCTGCCCCACTGCACCCGCCCCTCCACCACCCGCAGCACCTCCTAACACCCTGCCCCACTGCACCCGCCCCTCCACCACCCGCAGCACCTCCCGACCCCCTCACCCATCTGCCGCACCCCCACATGCACCTCCCCCACGCGCGTCGCTTACGGACTCCCTACCCCACCCACGGCGCACTCGCCCCTTCCCCACCTGCAGCGCCTCCGGAACCCCCTCCCCCATCCGGCAGATCCCCGTACCTCCCCTACCCGCGGCACCCCCGCCCCTCCCCCACCCATACCGCCTCCGGATCACACTCCCCCGCACATCCCCACCCGCAGCGCTCCCGACCCCCTCCCCCATCCGCGGTCCCACCCACACCCGCTGCATTCTGTACAGTGTGCCCTGCAGGCGCTGTTCACACCGTCGCAAGGGGCTACTATCCGACGCCCTTTCATTGTGCAATATTTAACCACTCACAACACTAGGAATGCAGGTATTACTTCATATAATACATATATTGAACGGCGTACAGATGTTAAGGAGGCGTAGCCCCTTACGACGGTGTGAAGAGCGCCCGTAGGGCGCGATGAAGCACCTAGTAATATAATAAAAATGGTCCTGGATGCAAAGTGACATTGCGTCTGTGCACATATCCATATGTCTTCATGCCTATAGCCGAGCTGCTCGCTCTGTTTCCATCTGCGGCTGTAACGGTCACTGTGCTGGGTTCAAGAGCCGTGAGAAACAGGTGGCGCTTCCTCGTAGGCACGTCTGGTTACATGACAATAACACTCCCAACAGACATGTAGTTTCGGTAAGGTAGCTGCCCAGTTGCCGTCCATTTCACAGAAGTATCCGGTCACGTATGGTGTGAATGTGCTGCTCTCCTATCCTCCGTCAAGGTGCGTATGCATGGTACAGCACATGCGCAATCTGCAGCAGCTTTTTATGGTGCATGCTCAGTCTGCAGATGATGGCCAGAAGTGCACACAGCCGAAGTTGCTGCGACTCTATGTGCTTCTGTAATATGACTATCCATCCAGCATGTATAATCGCACATACAGTGGCTACTGACCTAGCCGTTAACATGTTGCGGTCTCGCCATGCTTTGTCTGAACGTGGTCCATGGCCTGCTTTTACACATTTCACTTGGAGAAACGCGTGGGTTTGAGGACAAGAAAGGCGGTATTTGCAGAAATACAAAGGTTTACAGCAGCCAATGGTAGGAATTGGGCAGATGAAGGATTTTCTGTGCTACGAGTGTTTTATTATTATTTATTTATTACCAGTTATTTCTCTGGCTGGGTCCACAGGATTATCCACAGGATAACATTGGGATATTGTCGAGCGACAGCGAAAATGGCACCAACACGGTCACAAGCTTTCTGGCCTCCCAGGATGCATTGGGGCCTTCACCATATAGTCCCGCCCACTGACTCAGTCAGATCAGTTTTTTGCTTGGTGCGGCAGGAAGCCGCATGGTCACAAGTGCTGCTGTGAGAGCAGCCTCAAGCTTTTATTATTTTATTTTTATAGACTTACTATATTGTTTTTTTTTAGCGACTTATCTTCACAGCGTCTTAAACGCATTCTAGAAAGAGTCTCTCCAACAACTCCCCACCACAACGCTTACCTTCGGGTATCAGTGCTGTCTCGACGGGTGTCTGTGTCGGATGTTCTAGCAGGTCCAGCAGACGTAACCAGGCTGTGGCCGGAGCATGGGGAGACGGTGAGTCTATGGACTTCCTCTTACTAGAGGGGTCAGGACACAGCTACACTGATTTGGTGGAGACTACAAACAGTGTGTTGATGCGCCGAACATCTCGAGTGTGACAGCGCTACGCTCCGGGGATCATAGGCGCCAGGACTAGGTGAGGCCGCGATCCTGGGAGTTTAAGTCAACAGGGGGATTCAGACGCTCTCCTGGCCGCCCCTCCTCCGAGTTCATGGCCAGTTCCCGCGCGTCTCTCGTTTCATGAACTGAATGACCTCACTTCCGGCTCAGACGCTGCCACGAGGGTACTCGGTCGCAGCTTAGACGCTGCGGTTGTGTACACTGGAGATAAACCCGCCAGACCGAGTCACAGGCCTTAGCGTCTGCATACACGTGGAAGTCGCTCAGCGTCCGTGTCCGTTATCAGTTATACAAGAGCGGCGGTGTACACCAGTAGCGTCTGAATCCACTCAGCGTCTTACGAGCGTATTTGCTTGGATATGGAAGTGTGGTGAGTCTCCCTGTATCCTGCTCTACGGAGGCAGGGTATACAGTACTAGAAATTCTCTCTACTTCTTAGTATGCATTGTTAATTTTTAGTACCTATTGCATATGAGACCTGTATATTACTGTGTTTTCTGCATGTTATGTTGAAAAAAAGAACCAGTTTAAAACAGAAGTACAATTTTCCTACTTATGTATAAGTTATTATGGAGGTTGTATTCTCATATGGCAATGTCTAATGCTTTAACATGTGACTGACTGCTAGTATGTGTGCTGACTTTTCTGTGTAATGTCAGTCCTGTTCTGACCCTCAAATCAGGTGCACTGTGGTCAGATTGATTTCACCTCTATATACTGACATATAGGGTGATTTTCAGTCACAAAATTGTGTAGTCAATAACAGATTAATACCATGTCTGTGAGCGGCAAAAGTGACGAGGAGAATTTATCAAGCACTCCTACAGCCCTAACATGCTTATCTTGTAAGTCAGGGGTAATTGATATGAATCAATTGGTCACTTATGAGGGTTTGTGTGCAAACTGTTTCGCTTTTCAGCGAAGTAAAAAACAGGAGTTGGTTCAACCACCAACAGAGCCACCATGGAATATGTTCGTAAAGACTCTATCTTCAATAGCGGACAGGTTAACTCCGGTAGCACCACCTCAAGGGTTAAGTTACACTATGAACCCATACATGCAGCTCCCTTCCTATGGTTTGGTTCCAGTAGCCTCTACAAGCAACCAAGGGACAGGTAAGAAGGCTAAGACAGATACGTCTGTGTGGCAGACTACACAAGATGATACATCGGATGATGATGATACAATAGATTCAACTCCGTATGATGATCAGTCGCAGAGCTTTAGTTCAGAAGATGTAGCTGAACTTATTAATGCTGTGAAGGCTGTTCTCTCGTTGGAAGAGCCAGCCAAGACAGTGTTAAAAGCTAAAGCACCTGTATTTAAACTAACAAAATCAGTGAAAGCTGAATTCCCAGCATCA
Organism: Pseudophryne corroboree; assembly: GCF_028390025.1. Taxonomy (NCBI): domain Eukaryota; kingdom Metazoa; phylum Chordata; class Amphibia; order Anura; family Myobatrachidae; genus Pseudophryne; species Pseudophryne corroboree. Next base: position 767,378,659 of record NC_086446.1, read on the forward strand.
GATGAGCTGACGGAAATGATGGATAAGTCTTGGGCAGCGCCCAGTAAAAAGTATAAGATTCCTAAGAGATGGGATTCTTATTATCCATTTCCTGCTGTGGATTGTTTGAAAAGAGAAGTTCCTCCAAAAGTAGATGCACATGTTCTGCGACTTGTGCATAATTGAATGATGTCACAGACAGAAGGGTAGGAGAGCCTTTTGAAAAATATTTTTTCTCTAGTAGGAGCAGTGGTAAGACCTGCTATGGCTTCGGCCTGGGTAGCAAAGACAATGGGCGAATGGATAGAGGAACTAGAAAATGACATCCCTTCCCCTACTAGGGAGCAAGAGGATCGTTTTTGCCGTTTAAGACAATCTGCCCAGTATTTGGAAGAAGCAGCAATTGATGTAGATACAGTTGCTTCTAAAGCTTCAGCCTTGACAGTAGTCGCTCGCAGAGCAGTTTGGCTACGGACCTGGAAGGCAGATGCGGAGTCCAAGAAAGAATTGGAAGCATTGCCTTTTGTCGGCAATATATTATTTGGAAAACCTTTATCGGATATCCTAGAATCAGAGGCTGAATCGAAAAAGGTCAGATTTCCGGCTGCTTATAACCCCAAGTCCAAGGGTTCAAAATTTTGCTCATTTCGTTGGCAAAGCAAATCGAAAGCTAAAGAGGAGCCTAAGCAACCCCAGTTTAAAACCAGGGGTAGGAAGCAGTGGGCTAGTAAAAAGCCAGCTTCCAAGCCTGAACAGAAACCGTCAGCCTGAAGAGACGGGCCTCTGCCTGGAGGATTCCAGGGTTGGGGGCCGACTCCTTCTTTTTGCACACATATGGCAACAGTCAACAGCAGATGCTTGGGTGCAGAAGGTAGTATCTCAGGGGTATGGGTTCCCATTCAGGAGGCAGCCTCCTCAAAGATTTTTTTGCACCAGCCCGTCTCGTATAGAGTCAAAGGCCAATGCCCTGCAAGAAGCAGTCCAAAAATTACTGCAGTCAGGTATGATTGTCCCAGTACCTCCATCACAAAGGGGACAGGGGTTTTACTCCAATCTATTTCTAATCCAGAAGCCAAATGGGTCATTTCGACCAATTCTAAATCTGAAAATGTTGAACAAATACATATGGATCCCGAAGTTCCACATGGAGACTTTACGCTCCATAATGTTGGCTATGGAACCGGGAGATTACATGGTATCTCTGGATGTACGGGATGCTTACCTACATGTGCCAATAGCACTGTCGCATCAGTGTTACCTCAGGTTTGCCATCCTCCAGGAACATTTCCAGTTCCAAGCTCTGCCTTTCGGGCTAGCTACAGCACCCAGGGTGTTTACCAAGATCATGGTGGTTATGGCAACTTGTCTGTGCAAACAAGGGATAAGAATATTCCCATACCTAGACGACCTGTTAATCTTAGCACAGTCGCAAGATTTACTGTTGAGCCATCTTCAACAGACGATAGTTTGTTTACAGAGACACGGGTGGCTCATAAATTGGGAAAAGTCGTCCCTGAATCCGTCACAGCGGATGGTTCATTTGGGAGCCATATTGGATTCAGACCTACAGAAAGTTCTCTTACCAGAGAAAAAGATAGTCAAGGTGCAGGTCATGGCTCAGGAAGCGTTGCAAGCCCAGACAATGTCGGTCCATGCAGCAATGCGACTGTTGGGTCTGATGGTATCAACCTTCGACATGGTGGAATATGCGCAATTCCACTCCAGACCATTGCAGCACCTTATTCTGACCAAATGGAACGGAAATCATCAGACGATAAAGAAGCAGATGATAAAGATTCCAGTAAATGTAAAAAGGTCTCTAGCGTGGTGGCTACAGACAGACCATTTAAACAAGGGGAGACCCTTTTGGATAAAAGAGTGGCAAGTCCTGACAACAGATGCCAGCCTGCAAGGCTGGGGTGCGGTACTCGGAAGCCTATGGTTTCAGGGAAAATGGACCGCAAGGGAAAGTCGCCTGCCAATAAATCTGTCAGAAATAAGAGCCATTTACTTGGCTCTGGTTCAGGCAAAGGACAATTTACAAGGAAGACCAGTCCAGATCCGCTCATACAATGCGACGGCAGTAGCATACCTCAATCATCAAGGAGGAACTCACAGCAAGAGATTGATGGAGGAAGTAACTCCCATTCTAAAATGGGCGGAACTCCATCTCCCGGCATTGTCAGCAGTATTTGTCCCGGGTGTACTAAACTGGGAAGCGGACTTTCTCAGTCGGCACACAATTCAAGAAACCGAATGGGCACTACACCCAGAAGTGTTTCAGACACTGGTGAACAGATGGGGTCTACCAGAGATAGACCTTATGGCATCTCGTCTGAACAACAAAGTTCCAAGGTATGGATCGAGAACAAGGGACCCAGGAGCGGTCCTTGTAGACGCACTGTCAGTAGAATGGAGGTTTCAGCTGGCGTATCTGTTCCCGCCAATATCTCTGTTACCCAGAGTAGTGAGAAAGATTAAACAGGCAAAAGGAGCATTCATTCTAATAGCTCCAGCTTGGCCAAGAAGGCATTGGTACACAGATCTGTTGAGAATGTCCATGGAAGCACCGATACTGCTCCCTCAACGTCCAGATCTGCTAATGCAGGGTCCTTGTTGTCACAGTCATCTGGATCGCCTATCTTTGACGGCGTGGCTGTTGAAACCTCTATCTTATACCCCTTTTCCACTTACGATCACGGGTCGCAGCCGGGAGCCTGACACGGGAGCTGCCCCCTGCTGCGACCCGTGCTCGTCCCCTTTCCCATCAGCAGTCACAACCCGGCATATGCCGGGTTGGTGACGCTTCTAGTGACGCGGCAGGGGCGGCGCAGGGAGATCACATGATCTCCCAGCGCCGCCCTTCCATACAGTGTAAACGGGAGCCGTGTCGCATCGACACGGCTCCCGTTTACACTAGAACCCTACCCGGATCATTCCCGTGTCCTACCCAGGTAAATAGCCGGGTAGGATTCACGGGTCACTTGATCCGGGTTGACCCTTTTCCACTTGCCAAAAACACGGGTAAATGCGCGCCCCCGTGCATTTACCCGTGTTTTTTGAGCTAGTGGAAAAGGGGTATTAGAGGCTAAAGATGTACGGATGGTGTAATGGTTAGCATTACTGCCTCACAGCACTGAGGTCATGGGTTCGATTCCCATCATGGCCCTAACTGTGCGGAGTTTGTATATTCTCCCTGTACTTGCGTGGGTTTCCTCCGGGTACTCCGGTTTCCTCCCACAATCCAAAAATATACTGGTAGGTTAATTGGCTCCCAACAAAATTAACACTAGTATGAATGTGTCTGTGTGTACATGTGATAGGGAATATAGATTGTAAGCGGCAGGGACTGATGTGAATGGGCAAATATTCTCTGTACAGCGCTGCGGAATATGTGTGCGCTATATAAATAACTGGTAATAAATAAATAATAAATAAAGGTTTTTCGAAACAACCACTTGAGAGAGCAGATCTTAAGTGGTTAACAGTTAAAGTTCTTTTTTTACTGGCAATGGCGTCAGCCAGAAGAGTGTCAGATTTAGGAGCATTATCATGTAAGTCTCCTTTCCTAAGTTTTTTTTCCAGACAGAGCAGATCTCAGAACGAGATCTAGTTATCTTCCAAAGGTGGTATCAAAGTTTCACCTGAATGAAGAGATTGTAGTCCCAGCTTTTCAGGTATCAGGACTATCTGCGGGAGAAGCGTCACTGGACGTGGTCCGGGCTTTAAGAATCTACATAGGTCGTACTAGTGCCATCAGGAAAACAGATTCTCTCTTCATCCTCTACGGATTTCATAGAAGAGGATGGCCTGCTAGTAAACAGACGCTGGCGAGATGGCTCCGAATGGTAATATCAGAAGCTTATTCTCATGCAGATCTCCCTATTCCGGCTAATGTCTCTGCTCACTCTACACGTAAGGTAGGTCCTTCTTGGGCAGCACAGCAGGGTGCTTCAGCAGAACAGATATGTAGGGCAGCCACATGGTCTTCCATAAACACATTCATCAGACATTATGCCTTGGATACTTTTGCCTCTCATGACGCAGACTTCGGGCGAAAGGTCCTCCTGTGTAATCAGGAGCGTCCCCACCACTAAAATGGCTTTGGGAATCCCAATGTTATCCTGTGGATAATCCTGTGGACCCAGCGAGAGAAATATACGTTATGGTAAGAACTTACCGTTGATAACGTGATTTCTCTTATGTCCACAGGGATCCCACCCTGACGCATCTGATTTGAGGATCTTGACAATCACTAAACCTCTTCCTTCTTGTATGGAAGGGTGTGCATGTGTGTTCTTAACGCCTGTACAGGTCTCTGCCTGATGTTCCTGCCTAAAATCACTGTGGAAAGAACTGATCTGACTGAGTCAGTGGGCGGGACTATATAGTGGAGGCCCCAATGCATCCTGGGAGGCCAGAAAGCTTCTGACCGTGTTGGTGCCATTTTCGCTGTCGCTCGACAATATCCCAATGTTATCCTGTGGATACCTGTGGACATAAGAGAAATCACGTTATCAACGGTAAGTTCTTACCATAACGTATATTTATATAGCGCACACATATTCTGCAGCGCTTTACAGAGAATATTTGCCCATTCACATCATTCCCTGCCCCAGTGGAGCTTACAATCTATATTCCCTATCACATATACACACACACGCATTCATGCTAGGGTTAATTTTTGTTGGGAGCCAGTTAACCTACCAGTATATTTTTGGATTGTGGGAGGAAACCGGAGTAGTCGGAGGAAACCCACGCAAGTACGGGGAGAACATACAAACTCCACGCAGTTAGGGCCATGGTGGGAATCGAACCCATGACAGTGCTGTGAGGCAGTAATGCTAACCATTACACCATCCGTGCTGCCCATTTAGATGTATAAATGAGACCTGTTTTACACCGAACGCCAGAAATTAGATTTCATTGTAGTGGAGTACAGGTGACAGGTGAAGAGGGCACATTTTCTGGCGCGTTGCTGGCTTCCTGGGAGGTGGAGTCTCATCAGCACATAATGTATAATATACAGTACATATAATAATATATATATAAAACACAGATAATAGGCACCAATACGTCGGCATATATAAAACACAGATAATAGGCACCAATACGTCGGCATATATAAAACACAGATAATAGGCACCAATACGTCGGCATATATAAAACACAGATAATAGGCACCAATACGTCGGCATATATAAAACACAGATAATAGGTACCAATACGTCGGCATATGTAAAACACAGATAATAGGCACCAATTCGTCGTCATATATAAAACACAGATAATAGGCACCAATATGTCGGCATATATAAAACACAGATAATAGGCACCAATACGTCCGGCTCATTCTAGGTTTGTGTGTATGCTGTAATAACTATTTTAATAACAGGCGTCCATCATCTTAGGGACAAATGCAGATGCAGTTTCTCCTTCAGCCAATGGGGATACAGTATATACTTCATGATTATTGAACTAGCATGCAGTTTACAATCTATAAGTACTTCAGGGCGTTACAATAAGTGGAATGGTCCATTCTTTCACACATTTATCATTAGACCTTGATAGTAATCGCTGTATTGCAGATGGTGGAAAGATTGATGTCTGGGATCTGGAAACACAGGAGAACCTGCGGTCACAGAGAGCGCACGGAGAGAAGGTGTCAGCTCTGCAGGTAAGGGCCCAGTGTAGGACGTGTGCCAGTAACCATGTGACGCAATGACACACCTGCTCTTCCTCCGTTCTCAGTATTACTCCGGGCTGCTGTACTCTGGTTCTTCCGACGGTTCCCTGAAAATTTGGAGATTGTCTCCCTCGGGCTCTCTGAGTCTCCTGCACTCCTGCGACGCCCTGATGCACTCTCTCAGAGGCCTGCATGCTCTTTGTGCCACCGGGGACCAAGTCTACCTGGCGACCCAGGGAGCCTGCTTAAAAGCTGTTAACTGGAAGCAAGGTGAGGGGAACGGTGGCACAGTTTATGGGGTTGGATTAGATATTGTATGTCATTGTCCTATCTGATACAATCCTCTATGTGGAATAAATATGTTGAGCCTGATTCTGAGTCGCATGTAATATGGCTGCGGTTCTGGATGCCTACAGCCATGATCACTCCTATGCCACCATCCCCTGATAATCTGAGATGTACATATCTGTGCGATCGCACTGCCCTCAGCCACCCGTCCGCAAGCGGCAGCGGCTGTCATCACTAGTAACGGCTCTTTCAGCTACCCTATGCTCGGCACAGAAGATGCCACTGAAAATGGCGGGCACTCTGTATATGCGCAACTCAGAATAGGTCACACCACCCCTTGCATGCCAACGCCAATTGCTGCCCAGTTGCCACCCAGTAACGCCCATCGAGAAATAACTAAGGTGCGCATGCCGGCTGGCGACGCATAAGATGCAGGTGCGTTCGGTCTTCGGGGCGACTCAGAATCATCATCCGTCAGTAGGTGAGGTAACAATGGGTTAAACTGTTTTGTATACAGCGTGCCTAGGATGGGGGAAAGATCCAGCAGCTCATTACTCCTGTCTTCATCTCTCTTCCCCAGACCGCCTCACCCGCCTGTCCAATCACACCTCAAGCTCCGGCTTCGCTGACGCTGTCGCTGTCACAGCCGGCAATCTTCTTGTCACCTCTGGGTTTAATATTGATCAGGGACACGGATATCTGAATGGTAAGTCTCCTGTGCAGCTGTGATTAGTCTTTCCACATCACAGGTTATAAGCAGGGGATCTTTCTGGAGATATCAACAGGGTGATGCCGCAGCCCGCAGATGAGATAGGATGTGGTGCACTGCAAGTACAGTGCCAGGGCCCACGGGTAACAAACACCCTGCACCCATTACAGATACACCCCTGTCTCATTATAAGAAAACAGGGGCCTAATTTATGTTAGTACGCAGCAGCTGCTGTTCACGGGGCGGTGTGATTATCGGCAGATTGCGCATGTGTTGCGAACGCACCAAGGTGCCGCTGCCATCTCACTTGCAGTGAGGATTTCACGGAGAAGTGATTGACAGGAAGGGACCATTTGGAGGTGTTAATGGGGAGTGGTTGGAAAAATGCGGGCGTGTCATGGACGTTTTTTCGGGGCATGTGTCTGCCATCAGCTGCAAGCTCTTATGTGCAAAAACACGGCGCCTGTGCCGCTACTGCCGCGTCCAGTCTACGTAGCCATAGACCAGCCCTTAGCCCCGAAGTTCCTCAGGCTGCGAATGAGTATTCAATCGCCCCAGTGGGCGTCTCTTTTCATTCCGGCGCGGCAGCTTCACTTGCTGACATTATCAGTTCCGCAGCCTAGAAAAATCGAAATTTCTGATGCATCTGCCTACAAACATGTGTTAGGCTTACTGTAGCACCAACATGCACTCCGGATATCCCTGTTCTGTGACTTGCTGTAATAAAGCGGGCGAGTGCTTCCAGCTGGCATCAGGCAACACTGTTATAAGGTTTCAGTTACTTTAAACAATAATTTATGGTTTATATAGTGGCCGCATTTTACACCACATCAGTCCCTGCACCACTGGAGCTTGCCATCGAATTCCCTGCCGCATGTCCCCACCCCCACTGTAATATCATGTCATCCATCACCAGCTCTGTGCATTGCTTTGCACATACCCCGGAGCAGTTTATTTCACGCTGCCGTAAATTCCCATCACTTGTCTGGCTGCACATTTCCCCACGCCGGTAACTCTGCTACTAATGCAGGGAGACAGCTCTCCAGTGTGTGAAATTCTGTACATATTGACCTGCCTGTGACACCACAGTATTTTACATTGGATTGACTGAAGCCTCACATCATGACTCTGTGCTGCTGGTAGCATTGTAATTCTCTGATTGGCTACGAGTTGTTCTAACCCCACATGTTTACTCTGCGGCCTGTGTCGGCCATTGAATGAATTTATGAATTTTGTAGGGATCCTGATTCCACCAAACATATTCGGCGCTGGTGGAAAGTGTTGATAAATGTAGGTGACATAATAGTTCTCTGATGGGGAGCGGCGTGCCCCCAGTTCTCATTATATCCCGCACTGTGCCCCCAGTTCTCATTATATGTCGCACTGTGCCCCCAGTTCTCATTATATGTCGCACTGTGCCCCCAGTTCTCATTATATGTCGCACTGTGCCCCCAGTTCTCATTATATGTCGCACTGTGCTCCTAGTTCACATTATATGTCGCACTGTGCCCCTGGATCTCATTATATACCGCACTATGCCCCCGGTTCTCATTATGTATGTCGCACTGTGCCCCCGGTTCTCATTATGTATGTCGCACTGTGCCCCCAGTTCTCATTATATGTCACACTGTGCCCCCGGTTCACATTATATGTCGCACTGTGTCCCCAGTTTACATTGTATGTCGCTCTGTGCCCCCAGTTCAGATCATATGCCGCACTGTGCCCCTGGTTCACATTGTACGCTGCACAGTGCCCCCGGTTCACATTGTATGCCGCACTGTGTCCCCGGTTCACATTGTATGTCGCACAGTGCTCCCGGTTCACATTGTATGCCGCACAGTGCTCCCGGTTCACATTGTATGTCGCACAGTGTTCCCGGTTCACATTATATGTCGCACTGTGCCCCCAGTTCACATTATAATCCGCACTGTGGCCCTCATTCCGAGTTGTTCGCTCGCTAGCTGCTTTTAGCAGCATTGCACACGCTAAGCCGCCGCCCTCTGGGAGTGTATCTTCGCCTAGCAGAATAGCGAACGAAAGATCAGCAGAATTGCAAATAGAAAATTCTTAGTAGTTTCTGAGTAGCTCGAGACTTACTCCTACATTGCGATCAGTTCAGTCAGTTTCGTTCCTGGTTTGACGTCACAAACACACCCAGCGTTGGCCCAGACACTCCCCCGTTTCTCCAGACACTCCCGCGTTTTTCCCTGAAACGCCTGCGTTTTTCCGCACACTCCCAGAAAACGGTCAGTTTCCGCCCAGAAACACCCACTTCCTGCCAATCACACTACGATCACCAGAACGATGAAAAAACGTTGTTACGCTGTGAGTAAAATACCAAACTTTTTTGCTAATTTACTTGGCGCAGGCGCACTGGGAACATTGCGCATGCGCAGTGATAAAGCTGAATATTTATCGTATATAAATCACTTTAAGAGGTCTAAGAACACTGTACGCTATCTACGTAAGAAGTACCGTAAGGGTACGCAAGTTGCGTAGCGATCGCTCAGCCGTAGTCGAGACGCTCAAGCGTCACGTTCGCTTACGGCCCAGTGATCACAGGCAGGCACGCTATTGGCTGCCGACTAACGTAATGATTCGCTATAGCGTAGCGGACGCTCGGGACCACGAGGAGATCACCAGCGATGCAGACGCTCACAACGTTAAACCTTTATATCTATACCTTTAACAATGAGATACACAGTATACCTTAGTGTAGAGACAGAGTGTAAGTGCAACCTGGTGTAACCTGATTAACTACAAAGCTGCTTGAGCGTCACCGACGCTCAGAGAATACTTAACACTATAAAGAATACACAGATACCTGGGCTTAGGGTCCGAAACCTATTATATGTATTATGACTATTATACTTGCAAAAAGAATCACAGTACAAAGCATACACTACAATATAACATAAACCAACTAACCAGATAACTATACAGAAAATACAATACAATACTATTAAGGGAAAATACGAGAGAAAGAGAAAGGAGAGAGAGAGAGATGGCTCACAGTAAGACAATATGATTACGGAGAAAACTTACGCACAAGGGGAAACGATCGCATGTGCCTCGATATCCAGCTCCCGATTATCAGCAATGAGAACCGTTGAAGAGAGTGAACTGGATACGGTCGGCCTGCCTATTTATGCCCCACACACAATACAATTCAATGGTCCCTACAATCTCATTGTTCATTGGACACAGGAATTCGGCTTCGCATTATAACAAAAGGTCATAGGTTGATTCATACAGGTGGGCTGTGACTATTTCCAACTGCTCAGGTGGGAGGGAAACTGGGTTTCCCGCCGCATGGGTAATAAAGTGCAAATAAAGTAAATGTTCATAAACTTCTTATGTCCATAACTATTCGCACGAGCGATTGATCTGCTTCAAACCAACACCGGAATATTTCTAATTAAATATTCTTCCGATGGATACTAAACACCACTGTATTACTCCTGTCTGACCCTTCGTATCAAACAAAGAGGGATTTCTCTGTTCATGAACATTCTATATTAACCAAACTTTCAGAATCTATCAAAGGGACCATGATCTATAAAATACCTTATTACTGAAAATATGTAACGATTGAGTCGCACGCTACGATCACGTAAACTCTACCGTAAATACGCATACCGTGCGCCTGCGGGTGCCCGCGACTGTGAGTATGCGCACGTACGGGAGAGCGTACGCATGCGCAGCACGGACCTGTGTGAGGTGCAAATATGGTAGTGTGCATAGAGATATTTTTCTGACTTTGACAGTCCACCCTTTGGCAGTCAATAATAACTGCCACTTCCTGAAAACATTTCAAAAGGAGAAAAATATATGTTAGGGGTTAATTCATTTCCATGGTTGGGTAAGGGAGGAGAGAGGAGTAGGTGTGAAGAGGGTATGACCTAGTGAGATAGCAGAAGCATGTGTGTATGAGTCCATGTTTGGGGGGTCATGTATCATCGTGCCGTACGTGTTGTAAATCAAGCTTCGAGGTATTGCGAAGTATACATTTGAATTCCTTCTTATCCCGTGGTACAGGTCTGTGGATGGGCTGTCAAACTTTACCGAGCTCTTTTCGGGTTTTGAACAAAATGGGGAGCACATTTTAGTTGATGATACATGAATGGGGGGATATGTGATTGCTGATATCTGTGCCTGTATTCCCTATACTATGTGTGTCATTACCTGAGGGTTGTAGAAATGAAGAAAAGACATAATTACGGAAAATGCGGTGGTATTCTATGTCAGGTTAATGTACATTTGTCGGTTGAAGTTTTGTTCGGTATCAGTTGAAAGTCGTCTTCTTTGCGCTGTGTTGCCCATTAGGTGTGAGCAAAAAGCTTTGTCAATGCCATTAGATTTACAAAAAATGTTGGGCTAGCGTAAGCTTAAGAATTCTAGGGAAACTGGGGATCCATGGCAAAGTTCATCAAATGTCCATATCTCAAGTGGTCAAAACTTCTTCTTTGGTCTATCCGTTGTCTGTATAGCGTCTCGTCAACTTCCTCGTCCAAGTGGGTCTTTTTATCTTGGAGAAAAACCAGAAAAACAGGTGAAAGAAACGGACCGTAGAAATCGCATTTTCATCACATCATTGTTTCTATCATTGGGTCATAAATCAAATCCAGGTTAATTACAGTTTCCTCACTCCTCAAACTCATTACCCGGGTACGATGTTTGCACTTCATTAAAGCCTGACCGCATCTAAATATCAAGCCAATTGATATGACAACACCTAAGATACATAGGAGAAACTTCCCAACATCCATTATGACTCCTTGAGCCCAGTCTCCCAAACCGGAGAACCAATTTCGCGGGTTCAACCATGACACCCAACCAGTCAGCTCATTACCTACAGCAGCAAGAGTGAGATTGTGTTTTCGGCGAAATTCCCACTTCAATTGGAGAATATCGTCCATCTTTTGGTCTATGACCTCGACCGGATCCTCGGTGCTATTCGTAATATATGTGCAACATTTCACGCCGTATTGTGTTGCCAGTGTGACACAATATCCGCCTGTCACTGCTGTGAGGTAATTGAGAACCATTCTATGCTGTACCAGTTCTGTTTTGTAAGCCTGAAGTTCTCTTCCAGTATACCTAAACGTGTCATCATACATTTCAGTGATATTATCTAACAAATTGGCGAGCGCAGAAATGTATTTATAATTCAGCACTCCTCTAGCGGTGCGGGTGAAATCTAACGCGATTAAGAATTGAATCCCGGTGGATTCACTTATCAGATCAGAGGCCGGATGCTCTGTCTTCTCTATCAGGTGCCTTTTAACAACGTGCTCGTAATGGGTGTGAGTATAAGGAGCTTGGGCACCACGGTGTATGTCTTTCATTTTGTCATGTGATACAGTCATTACTTCAGGCAGTACTTTTCCAATATAACACAATCCTTCAGAGTTTGGGGCAAGCCACTTGTACGCCTTTCTCCCGCATATGAAATATGCATCATCGGGGAGAACATATGGGACGGAGTAGGACATAACCATGTTACACACCTTCCATGTGAAATCTCCTAACCCTAATTCTTCCATCTGCTTAGTACACGTATCAGGTTGTACGATATGTGCACAGTATCCTGGTGATACCTCTCCAACTTTAGTAATCCTATTTCCTAAGGTATACCTATACCGGAAAGATTTTCCTCTACTGGCTATGTGGCGTACAAGCTCTGTATCTGTAGGCATTCTATCTGCTCTATGCGAAAAGGTCATGGTGTGGTTACTCCATGACACTTCCCAATTTCCCGGTTTTCGGGGATTGGAGATGTTGAAACATAATAGGGACCTATCCACATGGTATTGGTGGAGCTTCAAACTAGGAGGGCTGGAGATATTAAACCTCCGGTCCACCAGTCTCCCACCATTTAACTCAAGTACCTCCTCTATCGTTAAAGGAAATGGTACTAGCCCTGATTTGCTATGACCCTGAGGTACTTGAGAGCATACCCAACAATCTGTTTTGTTTAACACATTACCCACTAAGGAGTGATAGTCACTCAATGGATGCCGGTCCATATGGATATTAAAGCTGGATTGGCCTTTCTTAATGCACCCATCCTCAATGACATTGTTACAGAGCCTACAGATACAGTTTTCTTCAGCTAACAATCCTTCACAATTCCTTCTATGGTCAATGCTATCGGATCGTTTTCTGATACTCGCCTTTGCTTGTTGATTATGTTGTTCTCGGAAAACTACGCCTCCATCTTTATCATCAGAACCTTTCTGGATCCTTTCTCGACCTCACTGGTACTCTCACCGAAACAGACTGCTCTGGTCAACATCAGGGTCAACATGAAAATCCATATCACAGTCTCTTGGGGCAAGTCCATCTTACAGGAGGAGAAAAGAAGAAATTTGTAAAGGGGGTATAAGAAAACAGTTTGTGGGGGAGAGAACTTGTTACGATAATAAGTTCTCTCGTCTTGTTGTTCTTCTTGTTCTGCTGTCCTCTCAAAAGGTGCTGTCTCTTCAGTCTTCCAAATGAACATTCTGGTGATGCAATATTCCTTCCTAACCGACGATCTTTCTGTAAGGAGCGAAAATCTGGCATTACCATTGGTCCAACTGAGGGGTGACATACCATCTTTAAACCATGAAAACATGAGTGAGAAGAGAGAGAGAGAGAGAGTCAAAAAAAACAAAAGAGAGGGAGAACGCTTCATGTGCATAACTCAACAACAAACAACAATAGGAAACGAGAAACGAAGCATTTTTATCAAACATTTTTCAACATTAAGAAAACATTGTTAGCATTATCAGGCTGTCATATCTACGTGTCTAATGGTCTCCTTGAACAGTCCCTCCCCACCAGCACCTGCATTACTCCACTGTTTGTATCTGGCCAGAAATACATTGTGGCGGATAGGTCATGCTGGGGTTTGGTAGACTTCTGCAAGGACCAAGTGGATATGCAATGTGTGAATTCTTACCAATAATCGTCAGAGATGGGGATAGAGAGAGAGAAAAACATTTTTCTTCACAAATACATTTACAACGTTTCACCTGGTCATTCCTGTGTCTTTCAGTGAATGACCTCCCAATTTATTAACCGTTACCTCAGGCTTACCATCAGTCCTAATGATCACCTTTCCTGCCTATGTGATCCCTGATTATAATTTTGTGTGTTATAACTTTGCTCATTTCTTGGTCTAGGGGGTCTGACTTTATGTGGGTTATTACAGTTGCTGGCATAATGCCCTTCTCTTCTACAATGGTAACAAATCCTTGGCTTTCTCCATGTGCTAGGGGCCTGGGGTTCCGGTCGACTTGATGCATCCTCTAGTGCTTGGATGTTCAGTGTCATCAACCGCTCTCCCTGCGCTTCCCTGGTTCTTTGGATATTTCGGTCATGCTCGATAGCGGACTCTCTTAATGCCGCAACCGAGATACCTCTCCAATGAGGTATTGAGGTTTGTACCCTAATTTTTAGTGTGTCTTTTAAGTTGTTCATTAATACGGACACAGCTACCTCTCTGTGGTGTACATTAGTTTCAATGTCATCTATACCAGTGTACCTAGCCATATCCTGCAGAGCCCGGTGAAAATACTCTTCTGCGGATTCATCTTCTTTTTGTTTTATTGTATAGATTTTATTCCACTTTACTACTGTAGGAAAATATTCTTTCAACTGTAGATTGATTCTTTTTACCTTATCTTGGTTATACTCGTTTGTTAGTGGCACTTCCTCATCTAGCTTACAATCAGCGATAAATTTCAATGAATCAACATCGGGGGGTAAACATGCCCTCAAAACTGTCCTCCAATCTTTGTTACTTGGCTCTGCAGTATGTCCTAGCACTCTAATGTATCTTTGACAAGCAACTAAGTCTTTCCTGGGATCAGGAAATTCAGACAGAATTGTTCTTAATTCTGTTCGGGAAAAGGGGCAGTACATGGCGATGTTCCTGACAGGAGTGATTCCTGAAGAGTCAGTTTCCCCATTTGGTACTGCGATTACCCTAACAGGATTAAGTCCAGTAACGTCATTCTGAATTGATTTTACGATATAAGGTACATTTGTTTGTGCGTGATGTATAATACCATACGTACCTGTGGACACGACCTCACCTGACCCTCCATTAGGGGGTTTGTTTACAGTCTTTACCGATTGGGTCGCGTCCACCTGGATGTCTTGTGTGATGGCTTCTGGAAATGGTGCCGACATCGTTCTGGGCTCACTTTCTTGTTGGTGTTCCTGAGGAAAGTTTAACATGGGGTGCGACTTGCATGGGTTAATAGTTGTACATTCAACAGTATTACAATTATCTTTGTTACATTTATTACACTTATTCTCATCATCTATACTACAGTTGCTAAGAGCGTTTTTATTGTTCACCCTTGTGCTTTTCTCCGCAACCATAATCCCCTCCATTGCCATGTCTCTCCTCTCAAGATGAAAGTTAGGTAAGTAAGTTATATTTCTTTGCATTTCACCCTCCTGTTGCCATAACTGTAAACAATCATAATGCTTGATTCGTCTCTCTGCTGATTTAATGAGACATATCCTTCTCCTTAAATTATGCAACACCTTTGAGTCAAAACTACCTATCCCAGGAAATGGTGCCTTATCCCCCGCAGTCATTCGTGTCCATTCATCACAAAAGGTCTCAGTGTGGGGACCATACCTCCTCCACATTACTAACCGAGCAGACCCTCGGGGTCTGCAAGCCTCTGGAGTCTGAATCCTGACCTCCGACCGTCTCTGTGTTGTGCACTTGGCTGCCATTGTGGACCTTTTTAACACAGAAAAACTTCCTAAAATGCACCAAACACAGAACTTCGTTGGAAATCCTTAAAGCTCTTCCACTGAACTTCTTCTGCTCCGGGTATCTCCGTTCCGCCTTCTAGCAGACACGTGTAGCCGTTGCAGGCCCTATCTCTAGAGATTTTCCTGAGAAAATTCCCTTCCTGTTTCTTTACACAAATCACGCTTGCATGTGCTCCCTACAACACGTATGAGGGCAAGATTTACGCATGGATATACGACCTCATATCACGTTGCGTTATTGGTCACACATACAACCGTGCGGTCCAATCGTACCACTTATAGACACTTGTTGTCCATAAATGGTAGGATCATTGGAGTCTCCCTACTGTGCTCCAAAACAGCCAGAGCGTAATTTTATCACACTCTGTTGCACGTTTTCACTCAGATCGTGCTCATCATGTTCCACACAGATCACAAAGTTCACAAAGCGGGATTATCACACAGATCACAAAGTCCACAAAGCGGGATTCAATACACTCATACCGTTTTCAACCCACTATCATTCTTATAGTTTTCTGATCAGAAAAATCATTTCCCGTAGTCTGATAGCTCTCCCCAGAGGTGTTGCAGTAAAGTAAGGTATTTAAACTAAGTTTTGGAAAGCTGAAATCAATTTGTGCTATTTATCGCCTTGCGCTATTTACCGCGTTGCGCTATTTATCGCCTGTTAAAATCAACTTGTGGTTTGAGTTACGTGGGCGTACACAGACGCTCCGTTGCGTAATATACGCTGCGTGCGTCGGCCTTTGGATTGTGTACGCAAGTCTTTGTTAGAGACACGTGTACGCAAAGCAAAGATCCACCGTAACACAATTTATACTTTTATCAATGTAGATGATCCTTGATCATCTACCACACACCACACTGACTTCGCCTTATCTCCCAGGCAAAAACTGTGTGTTTGTCTACACTTTTACTATATTACCTTTACTCAAACTATTGAAATAGCGGCAAATTTCTCTCAGCACTTTTATCAACTATAAAACTAGCAGACAGGAGAGTGATATACGAAAATACACAGATGAAAAAGAAATGCAGATATATATGTGCGTGCGTGTGTCCGCAAGACAGAAAAATAAACAGTTTTAAAAGACTATCGTTTTGTTCTTACCTCCGGTTCCCGGGTTCCTTCAGCACTCTTTACCTAAGCGAAGCAGACGCTTATCCCGTCAGCACTACGAGAGATACAACCTCCCGCCCTTTGCTGAGGGATAATGTCTGCTGATCTACCTAGTGCAGATATGTGAAGGACTGGACGGCCCCCAATTGATAAAGCTGAATATTTATCGTATATAAATCACTTTAAGAGGTCTAAGAACACTGTACGCTATCTACGTAAGAAGTACCGTAAGGGTACGCAAGTTGCGTAGCGATCGCTCAGCCGTAGTCGAGACGCTCAAGCGTCACGTTCGCTTACGGCCCAGTGATCACAGGCAGGCACGCTATTGGCTGCCGACTAACGTAATAATTCGCTATAGCGTAGCGGACGCTCGGGACCACGAGGAGATCACCAGCGATGCAGACGCTCACAACGTTAAACCTTTATATCTATACCTTTAACAATGAGATACACAGTATACCTTAGTGTAGAGACAGAGTGCAAGTGCAACCTGGTGTAACCTGATTAACTACAAAGCTGCTTGAGCGTCACCGACGCTCAGAGAATACTTAACACTATAAAGAATACACAGATACCTGGGCTTAGGGTCCGAAACCTATTATATGTATTATGACTATTATACTTGCAAAAAGAATCACAGTACAAAGCATACACTACAATATAACATAAACCAACTAACCAGATAACTATACAGAAAATACAATACAATACTATTAAGGGAAAATACGAGAGAAAGAGAAAGGAGAGAGAGAGAGAGATGGCTCACAGTAAGACAATATGATTACGGAGAAAACTTACGCACAAGGGGAAACGATCGCATGCGCCTCGATATCCAGCTCCCGATTATCAGCAATGAGAACCGTTGAAGAGAGTGAACTGGATACGGTCGGCCTGCCTATTTATGCCCCACACACAATACAATTCAATGGTCCCTACAATCTCATTGTTCATTGGACACAGGAATTCGGCTTCGCATTATAACAAAAGGTCATAGGTTGATTCATACAGGTGGGCTGTGACTATTTCCAACTGCTCAGGTGGGAGGGAAACTGGGTTTCCCGCCGCATGGGTAATAAAGTGCAAATAAAGTAAATGTTCATAAACTTCTTATGTCCATAACTATTCGCACGAGCGATTGATCTGCTTCAAACCAACACCGGAATATTTCTAATTAAATATTCTTCCGATGGATACTAAACACCACTGTATTACTCCTGTCTGACCCTTCGTATCAAACAAAGAGGGATTTCTCTGTTCATGAACATTCTATATTAACCAAACTTTCAGAATCTATCAAAGGGACCATGATCTATAAAATACCTTATTACTGAAAATATGTAACGATTGAGTCGCACGCTACGATCACGTAAACTCTACCGTAAATACGCATACCGTGCGCCTGCGGGTGCCCGCGACTGTGAGTATGCGCACGTACGGGAGAGCGTACGCATGCGCAGCACGGACCTGTGTGAGGTGCAAATATGGTAGTGTGCATAGAGATATTTTTCTGACTTTGACAGCAGTTTGCGACTAATCGCTCCGTAGCGAAAAACAATAACGAGCGAACAACTCGGAATGACCTCCTGTGCCTCTAGTTCTCACGATAAGCCGCACTGTGCTCCCAGTTCACATTCTATACCGCACTGTGCCCCCAGTTCACATTCTATCCCGCACTGTGCCCACAGTTCACATTCTATGCCGCACTGTGCCCCCAGTTCACATTCTATGCCGCACTGTGCCCCCAGTTCACATTCTATGCCGTACTGTGCCCCCAGTTCACATTCTAAGCCGCACTGTGCCCCCGGTTCTCATTATATGTCGCACTGTGCCCCTGGTTCTCATTAAATGTCGCACTGTGCCCCCAGTTCTCATTATATGTCGCACTGTGCCCCCAGTTCTCATTATATGTTGCACTGTGCACCCAGTTCTCATTATATGTCGCACTGTGCCCCCGGTTCACATTATTTCCTGCACTGTGCCCCCCGGTTCACATTGTATGCCGCACTGTGTCCCCAGTTTACATTGTATGTCGTTCTGTGCCTCCGGTTCAGATCATAAATCCGCACTGTGCCCCTGGTTCACATTGTATGCCGCACAGTGCCCCCGGTTCACATTATATCCTGCACTGTGCCCCCGGTTCACATTGTATGCCGCACTGTGCCCCCGGTTCACATTGTATGCCGCACTGTGTCCCCGGTTCACATTGTATGCCGCACAGTGCTCCCGGTTCACATTGTATGCCGCACAGTGCTCCCGGTTCACATTGTATGCCGCACAGTGCTCCCGGTTCACATTGTATGCCGCACAGTGCTCCCTGTTCACATTGTATGTCGCACAGTGTTTCCGGTTCACATTCTATGCCGCACTGTGCCCCCAGTTCACATTCTATGCTGCACTGTGCCTCCGCACCACATTATAAGCCGCACTGTGCCCCCAGTTCACATTAAATTCCAAGGTAGATTGTCCAGCTTTAAAAGCCACCATCATTGCGGTTGCATCAGGCCTTATAAAGCCTTGTAGTCATGCTCGCTCAGGTGACAAGTGACCAATGACAAACGATCATTGAATCAGGGATTCTTTGCCGAGATCTAGTGCTGGCATAATTAGTGTTTTTAAAGCTGAAGAGTTGACTCGGCAATAAGCTGATTTTTGCAAACTTGCTACCTGTTGTGACTCCATTGCAGCGTCATAGGACGCCTCTCCTGTCCCATCCTGCATCTCATTAGTGACTAATAGGCCTGCTGAGCCCAGACGCTGGGTCCCATTAGTAAACTTTCAGATAAAACCATATTTCAGTTAAACAGCTCGTACAGTGCCAGATTATTAGCTGATACCCTTCCCTGCGCACAGTGTAACCCGCATTATGTAGGTCGAACTACAAAATCATTAAATTATTGTTTTATTGAGCTCAGGCGGAAAATTACAAATGGAACTCAAATCATTCACGGTTGAGGCGTTTTATTGAACATCACAGCAAAAGCAGTAAAAGTAATGTGCAGTTTTAGCACAGCCTATCAGGTGGAGATAAACGTAAACCACCGTATGTATTATGCATTATGGAGCGAGATTCCTTCCTACCAGCATTCTGTGAAACCTTGTGATTTATACACAGAAAAGTGACTTTTGTATTTGCTGCTGGCAGGACCTGGGAGAGCAGCTCACACACCGGGGGACGTAACCCACCACTGGATAATGTTATATAATGGGAATAATGTACTCCCTACAGCGGAACCAGAGTGATGTGTCAGTGAGGACAGGGCTGCATGTGACAGGGGCAGTGACATGATGTGAGGAGGGGAATGGAGGCAGCAGCCACAGACTGAGAGTTATATAGTGGAAGGAGCAGGGTACACCAGCAGCACAGAGTATATAAGGAGACGAGTTATGTGTCAGTGAGGACAAGGCTGCATGTGACAGGGGCAGTGACATGATGTGAGGAGGGAAAGGAGGCCACAGGAAGCCACAGGCTGAGAGTTATATAGTGGGAGGAGCAGGGTCCCCAGCAGCACAGAGTATATCAGGAGATGAGTGATGTGTCAGTGAGGACAGGGCTGTATGTGACGGACAGTGACATGATGTGAGGAGGGGAATGGAGGCAGCAGGAAGCCACAGACTGAGAGTTATATAGTGGGAGGAGCAGGGTCCCCAGCAGCACAGAGTATATCAGGAGATGAGTGATGTTTCAGTGAGGACAGGGCTGCATGTAACAGGGGCAGTGACATGATGTGAGGATGATGGAGGCAGCAGGAAGCCACAGACTGTGAGTTATATAGTGAGAGGAGCAAGGTCCCCAGCAGCACAGAGTATATCAGGAGATGAGTGATGTGTCAGTGAGGACAGGGCTGCATGTGACAGGGGCAGTGACATGATGTGAGGAGGGGAATGGAGGCAGCAGGAAGCCACAGACTGAGAGTTATATAGTGGGAGGAGCAGGGTCCCCAGCAGCACAGAGTATATCAGGAGATGAGTGATGTTTCAGTGAGGACAGGGCTGCATGTAACAGGGGCAGTGACATGATGTGAGGATGATGGAGGCAGCAGGAAGCCACAGACTGAGAGTTATATAGTGGGAGGAGCAGGGTACACCAGCAGCACAGAGTATATCAGGAGATGAGTGATGTGTCAGTGAGGACAGGGCTGCATGTGACAGGGGCAGTGACATGATGTGAGGAGGGGAATGGAGGCAGCAGGAAGCCACAGACTGAGAGTTATATAGTGGGAGGAGCAGGATACACCAGCAGCACATAGTATATCAGGAGGTAAGGGATTTGTCAGTGAGGACGGGGCTGAATGTGACATGGGTAGTGACATGATGTGAGGAGGGGAATAAAGGCAGCAGGAAGCCACAGACTGAGAGTTATATAGTGGGAGGAGCAGGGTCACCCAGCAGCACAGAGTATATCAGGAGAGGAGTGATGTGTCAGTGAGGACAGGGCTGCATGTGACAGGGGTAGTGACATGATGTGAGGAGGGGATTGGAGGCAGCAGGAAGCCACAGACTGTGAGTTATATAGTGAGAGGAGCAAGGTCCCCAGCAGCACAGAGTATATCAGGAGATCAGTGATGTGTCAGTGAGGACAGGGCTGCATGTGACAGGGGCAGTGACATGATGTGAGGAGGGGAATGGAGGCAGCAGGAAGCCACAGACTGAGAGTTATATAGTGGGAGGAGCAGGGTACACCAGCAGCACAGAGTATATAAGGAGACGAGTTATGTGTCAGTGAGGACAAGGCTGCATGTGACAGGGGCAGTGACATGATGTGAGGAGGGAAAGGAGGCCACAGGAAGCCACAGGCTGAGAGTTATATAGTGGGAGGAGCAGGGTCCCCAGCAGCACAGAGTATATCAGGAGATGAGTGATGTGTCAGTGAGGACAGGGCTGTATGTGACGGACAGTGACATGATGTGAGGAGGGGAATGGAGGCAGCAGGAAGCCACAGACTGAGAGTTATATAGTGGGAGGAGCAGGGCCCCAGCAGCACAGAGTATATCAGGAGATGAGTGATGTGTCAGCGAGGACAGGGCTGCATGTGACAGGGGCAGTGACATGATGTGAGGAGAGGAATGGAGGCAACAGGAAGCCACAGACTGAGAGTTATATAGTGGGAGGAGCAGGGTACACCAACAGCACAGAGTATATAAGGAGATGAGTGATGTGTCAGTGAGGACAGGGCTGCATGTGACAGGGGTAGTGACATGATGTGAGGAGGGGAATGGAGACAGCAGGAAGCCACAGACTGAGAGTTATATAGTGGGAGGAGCAGGGCCCCAGCAGCACAGAGTATATCAGGAGATGAGTGATGTGTCCGCGAGGACAGGGCTGCATGTGACAGGGGCAGTGACGTGAGGAGAGGAATGGAGGCAACAGGAAGCCACAGACAGAGTTATATAGTGGGAGGAGCAGGGTCCCCAGCAGCACAGAGTATATCAGGAGATGAGTGATGTGTCAGTGAGGACAGGGCTGCATGTGACAGGGGCAGTGAGGATGATGGAGGCAGCAGGAAGCCACAGATTGAGAGTTATATAGTGGGAGGAGCAGGGTCCCCAGCAGCACAGAGTATATCAGGAGAGGAGTGATGTGTCAGTGAGGACAGGGCTGCATGTGACATGATGTGAGGATGATGGAGGCAGCAGGAAGCCACAGACTGAGAGTTATATAGTGGAAGGAGCAGGGTCCCCAGCAGCACAGAGTATATCAGGAGAGGAGTGATGTGTCAGTGAGGACAGGGCTGCATGTGACAGGGGTAGTGACATGATGTGAGGAGGGGAATGAAGGCAGCAGGAAGCCACAGACTGAGAGTTATATAGTGGGAGGAGCAGGGTCCCCAGCAGCACAGAGTATATCAGGAGAGGAGTGATGTGTCAGTGAGGACAGGGCTGCATGTGACAGGGGCAGTGACATGATGTGAGGATGATGGAGGCAGCAGGAAGCCACAGACTGAGAGTTATATAGTGGGAGGAGTAGGGTCCCCAGCAGCACAGAGTATATCAGGAGATGAGTGATGTGTCAGTGAGGACAGGGCTGCATGTGACAGGGGCAGTGACATGATGTGAGGAGGGGAATGGAGGCAGCAGGAAGCCACAGACTGAGAGTTATATAGTGGGAGGAGCAGGGTACACCAGCAGCACAGAGTATATCAGGAGATGAGTGATGTGTCAGTGAGGACAGGGCTGCATGTGACAGGGGTAGTGACATGATGTGAGGAGGGGAATAAAGGCAGCAGGAAGCCACAGACAGAGTTATATAGTGGAAGGAGCAGGGTACACCAGCAGCACAGAGTATATCAGGAGATGAATGGTGTGTCAGTGAGGACAGGGCTGCATGTGAGAGGGGCAGTGACATGATGTGAGGAGGGGAATGGAGGCAGCAGGAAGCCACAGACTGAGAGTTATATAGTGGGAGGAGCAGGGTACACCAGCAGCACAGAGTACATCATGAGATGAGTGATGTGTCAGTGAGGACAGGGCTGTATGTGACAGGGGTAGTGACATGATGTGAGGAGGGGAATGGAGGCAGCAGGAAGCCACAGACTGAGAGTTATATAGTGGGAGGAGCAGGGTACACCAGCAGCACAGAGTATATCAGGAGGTGAGTGATTTGTCAGTGAGGACGGGCTGAATGTGACAGGGGTAGTGACATGATGTGAGGAGGGGAATGAAGGCAGCAGGAAGCCACAGACTGAGAGTTATATAGTGGGAGGAGCAGGGTCCCCAGCAGCAGAGTATATCAGGAGATCAGTGATGTGTCAGTGAGGACAGGGCTGCATGTGACAGGGGCAGTGACATGATGTGAGGAGGGGAATGGAGGCAGCAGGAAGCCACAGACTGAGAGTTATATAGTGGAAGGAGCAGGGTACACCAGCAGCACAGAGTATATCAGGAGATGAATGGTGTGTCAGTGAGGACAGGGCTGCATGTGAGAGGGGCAGTGACATGATGTGAGGAGGGGAATGGAGGCAGCAGGAAGCCACAGACTGTGAGTTATATAGTGGGAGGAGCAGGGTACACCAGCAGCACAGAGTATATCAGGAGGTGAGTGATTTGTCAGTGAGGACGGGCTGAATGTCACAGGGGTAGTGACATGATGTGAGGAGGGGAATGAAGGCAGCAGGAAGCCACAGACTGTGAGTTATATAGTGAGAGGTGCAAGGTCTCCAACAGCACAGAGTATATCAGGAGGTGAGTGATGTGTCAGTGAGGACAGGGCTGCATGTGACAGGGGTAGTGACATGATGTGAGGAGGGGATTGGAGGCAGCAGGAAGCCACAGACTGTGAGTTATATAGTGAGAGGAGCAAGGTCCCCAGCAGCACAGAGTATATCAGGAGTTGAGTGATGTGTCAGTGAGGACAGGGCTGCATGTGACAGGGGCAGTGACATGATGTGAGGAGGGGAATAAAGGCAGCAGGAAGCCACAGACTGTGAGTTATATAGTGGGAGGAGCAGGGTCCCCAGCAGCACAGAGTATATCAGGAGATGAGTGATGTGTCAGTGAGGACAGGGCTGCATGTGACAGGGGCAGTGACATGATGTGAGGATGATGGAGGCCACAGACTGAGAGTTATATAGTGGGAGGAGCAGGATCCCCAGCAGCACAGAGTATATCAGGAGATGAGTGATGTGTCAGTGAGGACAGGGCTGCATGTGACAGGGGCAGTGACATGATGTGAGGAGAGGAATGGAGGCAGCAGGAAGCCACAGACTGTGAGTTATATAGTGAGAGGTGCAAGGTCTCCAACAGCACAGAGTATATCAGGAGGTGAGTGATGTGTCAGTGAGGACAGGGCTGCATGTGACAGGGGCAGTGACATGATGTGAGGAGGGGAATGGAGGCAGCAGGAAGCCACAGACTGAGAGTTATATAGTGGGAGGAGCGGGGTACACCAGCAGCACAGAGTATATCAGGAGATGAGTGATGTGTCAGTGAGGACAGGGCTGCATGTGACAGGGGCAGTGACATGATGTGAGGAGGGGAATGTAGGCAGCAGGAAGCCACAGACTGAGAGTTATATA
This sequence comes from Pseudophryne corroboree, assembly GCF_028390025.1. Taxonomy (NCBI): domain Eukaryota; kingdom Metazoa; phylum Chordata; class Amphibia; order Anura; family Myobatrachidae; genus Pseudophryne; species Pseudophryne corroboree. The sequence continues at coordinate 767,403,236 of NC_086446.1, forward strand.
GTGGAAGGAGCAGGGTCCCCAGCAGCACAGAGTATATCAGGAGATGAGTGATGTGTCAGTGAGGACAGGGCTGCATGTGACAGGGGCAGTGACATGATGTGAGGAGGGGAATGGAGGCAGCAGGAAGCCACAGACTGAGAGTTATATAGTGGGAGGAGCAGGGTACACCAGCAGCACAGAGTATATCAGGAGATGAGGGATGTGTCAGTGAGGACAGGGCTGCATGTGACAGGGGTAGTGACATGATGTGAGGAGGGGAATAAAGGCAGCAGGAAGCCACAGACTGAGAGTTATATAGTGGAAGGAGCAGGGTACACCAGCAGCACAGAGTATATCAGGAGATGAATGGTGTGTCAGTGAGGACAGGGCTGCATGTGAGAGGGGCAGTGACATGATGTGAGGAGGGGAATGGAGGCAGCAGGAAGCCACAGACTGAGAGTTATATAGTGGAAGGAGCAGGGTCCCCAGCAGCACAGAGTATATCAGGAGAGGAGTGATGTGTCAGTGAGGACAGGGCTGCATGTGACAGGGGCAGTGACATGATGTGAGGAGGGGAATGGAGGCAGCAGGAAGCCACAGACTGAGAGTTATATAGTGGAAGGAGCAGGGTACACCAGCAGCACAGAGTATATCAGGAGGTGAGTGATTTGTCAGTGAGGACGGGCTGAATGTGACAGGGGTAGTGACATGATGTGAGGAGGGGAATGAAGGCAGCAGGAAGCCACAGACTGAGAGTTATATAGTGGGAGGAGCAGGGTCCCCAGCAGCACAGAGTATATCAGGAGATGAGTGATGTTTCAGTGAGGACAGGGCTGCATGTAACAGGGGCAGTGACATGATGTGAGGATGATGGAGGCAGCAGGAAGCCACAGACTGAGAGTTATATAGTGGGAGGAGCAGGGTACACCAGCAGCACAGAGTATATCAGGAGATGAGTGATGTGTCAGTGAGGACAGGGCTGCATGTGACAGGGGCAGTGACATAATGTGAGGAGGGGAATGGAGGCAGCAGGAAGCCACAGACTGAGAGTTATATAGTGGGAGGAGCAGGATACACCAGCAGCACATAGTATATCAGGAGGTAAGGGATTTGTCAGTGAGGACGGGGCTGAATGTGACATGGGTAGTGACATGATGTGAGGAGGGGAATAAAGGCAGCAGGAAGCCACAGACTGAGAGTTATATAGTGGGAGGAGCAGGGTACACCAGCAGCACAGAGTATATAAGGAGATGAGTGATGTGTCAGTGAGGACAGGGCTGCATGTGACAGGGGTAGTGACATGATGTGAGGAGGGTAATGGACGCAGCAGGAAGCCACAGACTTAGAGTTATATAGTGGGAGGAGCAGGGTCACCCAGCAGCACAGAGTATATCAGGAGAGGAGTGATGTGTCAGTGAGGACAGGGCTGCATGTGACAGGGGTAGTGACATTTGAGGAGGGGATTGGAGGCAGCAGGAAGCCACAGACTGTGAGTTATATAGTGAGAGGAGCAAGGTCCCCAGCAGCACAGAGTATATCAGGAGATGAGTGATGTGTCAGTGAGGACAGGGCTGCATGTGACAGGGGCAGTGACATGATGTGAGGAGGGGAATAAAGGCAGCAGGAAGCCACAGGCTGAGAGTTATATAGTGGGAGGAGCAGGATCCCCAGCAGCACAGAGTATATCAGGAGATGAGTGATGTGTCAGTGAGGACAGGGCTGCATGTGACAGGGGCAGTGACATGATGTGAGGAGGGGAATGGAGGCAGCAGGAAGCCACAGACTGAGAGTTATATAGTGGGAGGAGCGGGGTACACCAGCAGCACAGAGTATATCAGGAGATGAGTGATGTGTCAGTGAGGACAGGGCTGCATGTGACAGGGGCAGTGACATGATGTGAGGATGATGGAGGCAGCAGGAAGCCACAGACTGAGAGTTATATAGTGGAAGGAGCAGGGTCCCCAGCAGCACAGAGTATATCAGGAGAGGAGTGATGTGTCAGTGAGGACAGGGCTGCATGTGACAGGGGTAGTGACATGATGTGAGGAGGGGAATGAAGGCAGCAGGAAGCCACAGACTGAGAGTTATATAGTGGGAGGAGCAGGGTCCCCAGCAGCAGAGTATATCAGGAGATGAGTGATGTGTCAGTGAGGACAGGGCTGCATGTGACAGGGGTAGTGACATGATGTGAGGAGGGGAATGAAGGCAGCAGGAAGCCACAGACTGAGAGTTATATAGTGGGAGGAGCAGGGTCCCCAGCAGCAGAGTATATCAGGAGATGAGTGATGTGTCAGTGAGGACAGGGCTGCATGTGACAGGGGCAGTGACATGATGTGAGGATGATGGAGGCAGCAGGAAGCCACAGACTGAGAGTTATATAGTGGGAGGAGCAGGGTCCCCAGCAGCACAGAGTATATCAGGAGATGAGTGATGTGTCAGTGAGGACAGGGCTGCATGTGACAGGGGCAGTGACATGATGTGAGGAGGGGAATGGAGGCAGCAGGAAGCCACAGACTGAGAGTTATATAGTGGAAGGAGCAGGGTACACCAGCAGCACAGAGTATATCAGGAGATGAATGGTGTGTCAGTGAGGACAGGGCTGCATGTGAGAGGGGCAGTGACATGATGTGAGGAGGGGAATGGAGGCAGCAGGAAGCCACAGACTGAGAGTTATATAGTGGGAGGAGCAGGGTACACCAGCAGCACAGAGTACATCATGAGATGAGTGATGTGTCAGTGAGGACAGGGCTGTATGTGACAGGGGTAGTGACATGATGTGAGGAGGGGAATGGAGGCAGCAGGAAGCCACAGACTGAGAGTTATATAGTGGGAGGAGCAGGGTACACCAGCAGCACAGAGTATATCAGGAGGTGAGTGATTTGTCAGTGAGGACGGGCTGAATGTGACAGGGGTAGTGACATGATGTGAGGATGATGGAGGCAGCAGGAAGCCACAGACTGAGAGTTATATAGTGGGAGGAGCAGGGTACACCAGCAGCACAGAGTATATCAGGAGATGAGTGATGTGTCAGTGAGGACAGGGCTGCATGTGACAGGGGCAGTGACATGATGTGAGGAGGGGAATGGAGGCAGCAGGAAGCCACAGACTGAGAGTTATATAGTGGGAGGAGCAGGATACACCAGCAGCACATAGTATATCAGGAGGTAAGGGATTTGTCAGTGAGGACGGGGCTGAATGTGACATGGGTAGTGACATGATGTGAGGAGGGGAATAAAGGCAGCAGGAAGCCACAGACTGAGAGTTATATAGTGGAAGGAGCAGGGTACACCAGCAGCACAGAGTATATCAGGAGATGAGTGATGTGTCAGTGAGGACAGGGCTGCATGTGACAGGGACAGTGACATGATGTGAGGAGGGGAATGGAGGCAGCAGGAAGCCACAGACTGAGAGTTATATAGTGGGAGGAGCAGGGTCCCCAGCAGCACAGAGTATATCAGGTGGGGAGTGATTTGTCAGTGAGGACAGGGCTGTATGTGACAGGCAGTGACATGATGTGAGGAGGGGAATGGAGGCAGCAGGAAGCCACAGACTGAGAGTTATATAGTGGGAGGAGCAGGGTCCCCAGCAGCACAGAGTATATCAGGAGATGAGTGATGTGTCAGTGAGGACAGGGCTGCATGTGACAGGGACAGTGACATGATGTGAGGATGATGGAGGCAGCAGGAAGCCACAGACTGAGAGTTATATAGTGGGAGGAGCAGGATCCCCAGCAGCATAGAGTATATCAGGAGATGAGTGATGTGTCAGTGAGGACAGGGCTGCATGTGACAGGGGCAGTGACATGATGTGAGGAGGGGAATGGAGGCAGCAGGAAGCCACAGACTGAGAGTTATATAGTGGGAGGAGCAGGGTACACCAGCAGCACAGAGTATACCAGGAGATGAGTGATGTGTCAGTGAGGACAGGGCTGCATGTGACAGGGGCAGTGACATGATGTGAGGAGGGGAATGGAGGCAGCAGGAAGCCACAGACTGAGAGTTGTATAGTGGGAGGAGCAGGGTACACCAGCAGCACAGAGTATATCAGGAGATGAGTGATGTGTCAGTGAGGACAGGGCTGTATGTGACAGGGGTAGTGACATGATGTGAGGAGGGGAATGGAGGCAGCAGGAAGCCACAGACTGAGAGTTATATAGTGGGAGGAGCAGGGTCCCCAGCAGCACAGAGTATATCAGGAGATGAGTGATGTGTCAGTGAGGACAGGGCTGCATGTGACAGGGGCAGTGACATGATGTGAGGAGGGGAATGGAGGCAGCAGGAAGCCACAGACTGAGAGTTATATAGTGGGTGGAGCAGGGTACACCAGCAGCACAGAATATATCAGGAGATGAGTGATGTGTCAGTGAGGACAGGGCTGTATGTGACAGGGGCAGTGACATGATGTGAGGAGGGGAATGGAGGCAGCAGGAAGCCACAGACTGAGAGTTATATAGTGGGAGGAGCAGGGTCCCCAGCAGCACAGAGTATATCAGGAGATGAGTGATGTGTCAGTGAGGACAGGGCTGCATGTGACAGGGGCAGTGACATGAATTGAGGAGGGGAATGGAGGCAGCAGGAAGCCACAGACTGAGAGTTATATAGTGGGAGGAGCAGGGTACACCAGCAGCACAGAGTATATCAGGAGATGAGTGATGTGTCAGTGAGGACAGGGCTGCATGTGACAGGGGCAGTGACATGATGTGAGGAGGGGAATGGAGGCAGCAGGAAGCCACAGACTTAGAGTTATATAGTGGGAGGAGCAGGGTACACCAGCAGCACAGAGTATATCAGGAGGTGAGGGATTTGTCAGTGAGGACGGGGCTGAATGTGACAGGGGTAGTGACATGATGTGAGGAGGGGAATGAAGGCAGTAGGAAGCCACAGACTGAGAGTTATATAGTGGAAGGAGCAGGGTACACCAGCAGCACAGAGTATATCAGGAGATGAAGGGTATGTCACTGAGGACAGGGCTGCATGTGACAGGGGCAGTGACATGATGTGAGGAGGGGAATGGAGGCAGCAGGAAACCACAGACTGAGAGTTATATAGTGGGAGGAGCAGGGTCCCCAGCAGCACAGAGTATATCAGGAGGGGAGTGATTTGTCAGTGAGGACAGGGCTGCATGTGACAGGGGTAGTGACATGATGTGAGGAGGGGAATGAAGGCAGCAGGAAGCCACAGACTGAGTTATATAGTGGGAGGAGCAGGGTCCCCAGCAGCACAGAGTATATCAGGAGATGAGTGATGTGTCAGTGAGGACAGGGCTGCATGTGACAGGGGCAGTGACATGATGTGAGGATGATGGAGGCAGCAGGAAGCCACAGACTGAGAGTTATATAGTGGGAGGAGCAGGGTCCCCAGCAGCACAGAGTATACCAGGAGATGAGTGATGTGTCAGTGAGGACAGGGCTGCATGTGACAGGGGCAGTGACATGATGTGAGGAGGGGAATGGAGGCAGCAGGAAGCCACAGACTGAGAGTTATATAGTGGGAGGAGCAGGGTACACCAGCAGCACAGAGTATATCAGGAGATGAGTGATGTGTCAGTGAGGACAGGGCTGCATGTGACAGGGGCAGTGACATGATGTGAGGAGGGGAATGGAGGCAGCAGGAAGCCACAGACTGAGAGTTATATAGTGGGAGGAGCAGAATACACCAGCAGCACATAGTATATCAGGAGGTGAGGGATTTGTCAGTGAGGACGGGGCTGAATGTGACAGGGGTAGTGACATGATGTGAGGAGGGGAATAAAGGCAGCAGGAAGCCACAGACTGAGAGTTATATAGTGGAAGGAGCAGGGTACACCAGCAGCACAGAGTATATCAGGAGATGAGTGATGTGTCAGTGAGGACAGGGCTGCATGTGACAGGGGCAGTGACATGATGTGAGGAGGGGAATGGAGGCAGCAGGAAGCCACAGACTGAGAGTTATTTAGTGGGAGGAGCAGGGTACACCAGCAGCACAGAGTATATCAGGAGGTGAGGGATTTGTCAGTGAGGACGGGGCTGAATGTGACAGTGGCAGTGACATGATGTGAGGAGGGGACTGAAGGCAGCAGGAAGCCACAGACTGAGAGTTATATAGTGGAAGGAGCAGGGTACACCAGCAGCACAGAGTATATCAGGAGATGAAGGGTGTGTCAGTGAGGACAGGGCTGCATGTGACAGGGGCAGTGACATGATGTGAGGTTGGGAATGGAGGCAGCAGGAAGCCACAGACTGAGAGTTATGTAGTGGGAGGAGCAGGGTCCCCAGCAGCACAGAGTTTATCAGGAGGGGAGTGATTTGTCAGTTGTCAGGTCCGGGTGTTTTTGTGAATCCGTTAACCCGGGACCAAGCACAGGTGTAGGTGCTGGGCTATGAAGAAAGCAGGGAGGACGAAGAAAGTTCCGATTCATATATTTATTCAAAATAACAATTCAGTAAAGAGTTAACTGACAAGTTGTTAATCATCATATTATACTGAAGTATTGCAGGAATAATATGCAAGAGAAAACTCAAAAATACATAAAAGAAATGTTCATGGAAACATATGCAAAACAAGCTGATGAATAAATGTTGGATTGTCCAAATATAAACGAGCTTTGATGCTGAACTGCAGAATATGATTAACTGGATAATGCAGACATGAAGAGATAACTGTAAGGATTTGCAATGGAGTTTTGAGAGTTAACTGAGAGACTGAAGAATTATCCTTGTTATGACAACATAGCAAATATAAACAAGCTTTGATGCTGAACTGCAGATTGTGTTTAACTGGTTAATGCAGACATGGAGAATTAACTGTAAGAATTGGCAATGGAGCTTTGAGAGTTAACTGAGAGACTGTGATGAATTATCCTTGTAATGACAACATAGCAAATAAAAGTACTGAATTGGGTTACTTGCGGGTTCCGGAGATCACTGTGAAACTGTAGTAGAAGACAAGGTGATGAATGGGTTAAATGCAGAGTTGAACAAACGAACAGCTGAGAGAAACAGAATCCTCCAGACTTTGAATGATAGGCAGACTGACAAGGTAACCTCATGCAGGACACTGGGAATCCAACTATTTCCAATAGGAGTGCAATTAACTGACAGCACAGCGGAGAGCCGGTGGATCTTTCAGCAGTGAAGGCTGCAGACGGACCTCTGGGAACGGAGGCGATATCTGGACCACGGGAATCACACAGGAATGCACGGAGAGAGCTCAGAGCTAGAGCACAGCTTTGATACAACAAAGCACTGGCCCAGAGTAACATAATCCCAGCCTACTTAAAGGCAGCACAAGCACGGGATTGGCTTACACCTGCCCACAGGTGTTTTCACAAGTGCTCTGTATTAGCTATTTGGTCTCCAACATGGCCACCTCCTATACAGCAGACACACCGCAGTGCCTTAGGCCATTTGGTCCCCGCACTCACAGTTCCCAGACTCTGCATTACCTGTGCCATTGATCACGCCGTGTCCCCACACGGGCGCACAGCACCGCGAGCAACCTCACTGGCAACGGATGAACCCCAGAACCCGCAGAGGTAAGAGACAGGTTCGTGACAGTACCCCCTCCTCTAAGGGTGGTCTCCGAACACCTTTGAACCTTATCAGGATTTTTGGAGAAGTATTTCTGTACCAGTCTTGGAGCATGAACATCTTCAGAGAAAACCCAGGATCTTTCCTCTGGACCGTAACCCTTCCAGTCGACCAGAAACTGTAAACGTCCATATCGGGAACGTGAGTCCACAATCTCTTTAACTTCAAATTCCTCATTCTGCAAAGAGTGAACTTTAGGAGATTTGGACTGGGTAGTACGGAACTTATTGAGAATCAAAGGCTTCAGTAAAGATGTATGAAAGGCGTTAGGAATTCTCAAAGACGGTGGCAACTTGACTTTGTATGACACAGGGTTGAGTACCTTAACAATGGGAAATGGACCAATAAACTTGGGAGCAAATTTCTTAGAAGGAACTTTGAACTTGAGATTGCGCGTAGAAATCCAAACTTGGTCTCCCACTTTGTAACTCGGTACAGCTTTACGTTTTCTATCTGCAAAAGATTTATAACGAGCGGAAGTTTTGACCAAGGACTTACGTACACAACTCCAGATGCTAGATAGACGTTGAAGCTCTTGATCTGCTGCTGGAACCTCTAGGGCTGGCAATGGATGAAACTCTGGTGGAGAACTTCTTGGACTCTTATGTTGGGCACATTTAGGACATGCTGCTATAAACTCTTGGACATCGGCTTTGAGACGTGGCCACCAATAAGACTGTTGAATAAATTTGAGAGTCTTTAGAACCCCAGGATGACCCATGAAGGAAGAGGAGTGAGCCCAGGTAAGCAGCCGTTTTCGAAGACTTGTGGCGACAAAGGTCTTGCCAGGCGGAGGAACTGGAGAGGTTCGAGTCATTAAGAAGGACGTAGGATTCACAATGGCTTGATTCGTGGTAGCATCATTTAATTCAGAAGAAGCAAAGGACCGGGAAAGGGCATCTGCCTTTTTGTTCTGAGACCCTGGACGATTGGTGAGTTTGAAATCAAATCGTGAGAAGAAAAGCGCCCATCGAGCTTGTCGTGGATTCAAACACTGAGCTGACGGCAGATACAGAAGATTCTTATGATCAGTATAAACTGTAATGCGATGTTGAGCTCCTTCTAGAAGGTATCTCCACTCCTCAAATGCCAACTTGATGGCAAGTAACTCTTGCTCACCGATTGCATAATTACGTTCTGCCGGGAGGAACTTACGGGAGAAATATCCGCAGGGATGGACCTTTTTATCTTCAAAGACTTGTGACAACACAGCTCCTACTGCTTCCGTAGATGCATGCACCTCTAGTAGAAAGGGACGATTCAAATCAGGCTGTCGAAGAATGGGGGCTGACACAAAGGCTTGCTTTAAATCAGAGAAGGCTTTGATTGCTTCAGAAGACCAGTTCGTAGGATTTGCTCCCTTGCGAGTTAGGGCTGTGATAGGAGCAGCTAACGTAGAATAATTCTTAATGAATCTCCTATAGAAATTAGCAAAGCCAAGAAATCGCTGAATCCCCTTGAGAGTTGTAGGAGTGGACCAATCCCGGATAGTTCGCGTCTCTGGGATGGATAGCGGATGAATTTGTCCCCTAGGAGGGGTCTTGCCCGGAACCAGGACGACTGGGCAGTCCCATTCACGATGAGGAGGTAGAGAGTCTGCTGCTTGCTTACTGGAAACATCCGCAAGGGATTGATACACCGGAGGTAGATCGGAAAGGCTAATTGACCGAAGAGGTACAATTGTAGCTACACAGTCCTTGGTACAAGATTTACCCCATGAAAGGACTTCCATGGTTTGCCAATTAAGTTGAGGATTATGTTTCTGCAGCCAAGGTAAACCAAGTATCACATCTTGAGAGGCTTTGGGAATCACGTAGAAGGAGAGGTATTCGGAATGGAGCTCACCAACTTTCATCTTGAGACATACGGTTCGATGAGTAATTATACCATCTGGAATTCGACTTCCATCCACTGCTGTAACAGCAACTGCTGCTTCCAGGGGCATGGTTTGAACTTTAGACCGTATGACAAAGGCTGAGGAGATGAAGTTCTTGGCTGCCCCGGAATCTAGGAGGGCTGAAACTTTCACTGTAGAACTTGGAACTTCTAATTGAATAGACAAGGTTGGCTCTTTCCCAGAACGTGATTCTAAAGTAACTCCTAGCTTAACCTCTCTTGAATAAGCTAGGAGGCGAGAGTTTCCCGGTCGGAGTTTGCAGAATTTAACTAAATGTTCGGAGGACCCACAGTACATGCAGAGGTTACCCTGTCGACGACGAAGTCGTTCCTCCTCTGTGAGGCGAGAGTGCCCAATCTGCATAGGTTCTTCAGTCATTACTGGAGACTGTGATGAAGAATCTTGTCGAGGTCTAGGATGATCACGTGGACTGGATCGCTCTGCCCTGGATTTCTCTAAACATCGCTCCCTGTAACGTAGATCAAGTTTGTTACAGAGAGAAATCAATTCATCCAGTTTAATTGGCACATCCCGGATAGTTAAATCATCCTTGATTCTTTCTGAAAGTCCATTCCAAAACGCGGCGATCAGGGCCTCCTCATTCCAGTTTAACTCTGAAGACAACGTGCGAAACTGAATAATATATTGACTGACAGGACGTAAACCTTGACGTAGACGGAGAATCTCCAAGGATGCTGAGGTGGTCCTGCCTGGTTCGTCAAAGATTCTCCGGAAGGAAGATACGAACTCTTTGTAATTAGAGAGGATAGGATCACCTCTCTCCCATAATGGTGATGCCCACTCCAGAGCCTGACCGGAGAGGAGGGCAATAATATATGCAACCTTAGAACGAGCTGATGGGAAACTGGCAGACATCAGTTCAAACTGGATCTCGCATTGATTCAGGAATCCTCTGCAAAGTTTTGGAGTTCCGTCAAACTTACTCGGAGAGGGTAACTGCAAGCGGGACGTAGGCAGCGTCACAGGAGAAGCTGTAGTGGTAACTGGGACATCTGGGGTTGGAATCTGGACTTGGAACGTTTTAATAGCCGTATGAAGAGTCTCTAAACGGTCTGCCATAGTTTGCATAAACTGCACTATTTGTGTCTGTAGACTCCTGGTTTTCCAGACGGGAAAGGATATCTGACGTAGCACCGCCTCCTGCGAATTGGTCACTTGACGGATCCATGTGGCCAGTGCTTACTGTCAGGTCCGGGTGTTTTTGTGAATCCGTTAACCCGGGACCAACCACAGGTGTAGGTGCTGGGCTATGAAGAAAGCAGGGAGGACGAAGAAAGTTCCGATTCATATATTTATTCAAAATAACAATTCAGTAAAGAGTTAACTGACAAGTTGTTAATCATCATATTATACTGAAGTATTGCAGGAATAATATGCAAGAGAAAACTCAAAAATACATAAAAGAAATGTTCATGGAAACATATGCAAAACAAGCTGATGAATAAATGTTGGATTGTCCAAATATAAACGAGCTTTGATGCTGAACTGCAGAATATGATTAACTGGATAATGCAGACATGAAGAGATAACTGTAAGGATTTGCAATGGAGTTTTGAGAGTTAACTGAGAGACTGTGAAGAATTATCCTTGTTATGACAACATAGCAAATATAAACAAGCTTTGATGCTGAACTGCAGAATGTTATTAACTGGATAATGCAGACATGAAGAGATAACTGTAAGGATTTGCAATGGAGTTTTGAGAGTTAACTGAGAGACTGAAGAATTATCCTTGTTATGACAACATAGCAAATATAAACAAGCTTTGATGCTGAACTGCAGATTGTGTTTAACTGGTTAATGCAGACATGGAGAATTAACTGTAAGAATTGGCAATGGAGCTTTGAGAGTTAACTGAGAGACTGTGATGAATTATCCTTGTAATGACAACATAGCAAATAAAAGTACTGAATTGGGTTACTTGCGGGTTCCGGAGATCACTGTGAAACTGTAGTAGAAGACAAGGTGATGAATGGGTTAAATGCAGAGTTGAACAAACGAACAGCTGAGAGAAACAGAATCCTCCAGACTTTGAATGATAGGCAGACTGACAAGGTAACCTCATGCAGGACACTGGGAATCCAACTATTTCCAATAGGAGTGCAATTAACTGACAGCACAGCGGAGAGCCGGTGGATCTTTCAGCAGTGAAGGCTGCAGACGGACCTCTGGGAACGGAGGCGATATCTGGACCACGGGAATCACACAGGAATGCACGGAGAGAGCTCAGAGCTAGAGCACAGCTTTGATACAACAAAGCACTGGCCCAGAGTAACATAATCCCAGCCTACTTAAAGGCAGCACAAGCACGGGATTGGCTTACACCTGCCCACAGGTGTTTTCACAAGTGCTCTGTATTAGCTATTTGGTCTCCAACATGGCCACCTCCTATACAGCAGACACACCGCAGTGCCTTAGGCCATTTGGTCCCCGCACTCACAGTTCCCAGACTCTGCATTACCTGTGCCATTGATCACGCCGTGTCCCCACACGGGCGCACAGCACCGCGAGCAACCTCACTGGCAACGGATGAACCCCAGAACCCGCAGAGGTAAGAGACCGGTTCGTGACATCAGTGAGGACAGGGCTGCATGTGACAGGGTCAGTGACATGATGTGAGGAGGTGAATGGAGGCAGCAGGAAGCCACAGACTGAGAGTTATATAGTGGGTGGAGCAGGGTCACCAGCAGCACAAAGTATATAAGGAGATGAGTGATGTGTCAGTGAGGACGGGACTGCATGTGACAGCGGTAGTGACATGATGTGAGGAGGGTAATGGAGGCAGCAGGAAGCCACAGACTGAGAATTATATAGTGGGAGGAGCAGGGTCCCCAGCAGCACAGAGTATATCAGGAGATGAGTGATGTGTCAGTGAGGACAGGGCTGCATGTGACAGGGGTAGTGACATGATGCGAGGAGGGGAATGGAGGCAGCAGGAAGCCACAAACTGAGTTATACAGTAGAAGGCGCAGGATCCCCAGTAGTATATATTCATGATATGAGTCTTGTATCACACGGATACAAGACGATTGTGGTTACAAACCCACCTCTATATGAAATGCTGTTTATACAACCAGCATGTTACCTTAAAGTGTGCATTATTCCATAAAATGAACAAGATTTAATTTTAAATAAATTAGTCATGTGTATGATGTGATCCTCCTGTGTAGTTTTGCTTTGCCTTTACTGACCTTTATCCATTCCGTTTACACTTTTGCAGTGACACATGTGACATCACTACTCACAATTTATGAGGATCTATTTTTTCTTTAGCATCTTAAGCCTCTTTTACAACTGATTTAAATAGCACTTTATTATGTAAATCTGTCCAGATATCTCTCCCACTACTTTGTTGGAGCTGACATGTTTTAGGAGCTGTTAGAGGGCTTGCTGTCTCCTAGGTAACACCAGTTTGCTTTAGTAAGTATCCACAGATTTGTGGGGATTAAAAAGCACAAAACTAAAGCCCCTGCGTTACTAAGAGTCATCATGCAAGATACAGGTTACTGTGTGCAGAATGACTGTACTTTGGACCGGGTTCAGTATGATTTACCGACGGACACAATCCTGACAGCCATTGGCCTACATTCAAAATACCGAAACGGTCAAAATACAGACATTAATTGTGCCGACATGTTCACAATGCAGACATAGTCGGAATACCGCCATTTGAAATGCCGAAATGTAAAGATACCGACATTAGTTTTTCTAGCGTCAGTGTCAACACAGGTCGACGTGGACACTGTCTAAGTGTACCGCATCCCCTCGCACGGCTCACTGCGCTCGGCACACTATTATATTTCCCCTCCAGGCCACTGGGTGGGTAAAGTATGAACAAGTCTGTTTTGGGGCAAAAATTCCTTAAAAACGCATGTCGGCATTTCAAATGTCAGTATTCTGACTATCGGCATTTTGAACATGTCGGCATAATGAATGTCGGTATTTTGACCATAGGCCAATGGCTGTCGGGATTATGACGTCTATATTGTGTCCGTCTGTAAATCAACTGCTACCCCTTTGGACCTAGGGCCTAATTCAGACCTGATCGCTCGCTAGCTGGCTATTGCAGTCCAGCGTTCGCATGGTCGCCGCCCACTGGGGAGTGTACTTTAGCTGTGCAAGTGTGCGAACGCATGTGTAGCCGAGCGGTACAAAAAAAACTTTGTGCAGTTTCTGAGTAGTCCAGGACTTACTCAGCCGCTGCGATCACTTCAACCTGTCCGGGCCTGGAATTACCGTGAGGAACCCTCCCTGCAAACGCCTGGACACGCCTGCGTTTTTCTAACCACTCCCAGAAAACGGTCAGTTGACACCCACAAACGCCTTCTTCCTGTCAATCACCTTGCGAACGCCCGTGCGATTGGATTTTTCGCACAAACCCTTCGCACAGCAATGATCCGCTTTGGACCCGTGCGACGCGCCTGCGCATTGTGGTGCATATGCATGCGCAGTTCTGACCTGATCACAGCGCTGCTAAAAAAAAATATTGTGCAATCAGGTCTGAATGACCCCCCCCCCTAATTCACTAAGGATTGCAATTGCAAAGCAATTCCTTAACTTACCAGGTGCATCCCACCTCCTCCCTGAGTACCACCTCCTCGCTGAGCACCACCTCCTCCCTGAGTACCACCTCCTCGCTGAGCACCACCTCCTCCCTGAGCACCACCTCCTCCCTGAGTACCACCTCCTCCCTGAGTGCCACCTCCTCCCTGAGCACCACCTCCTCCCTGAGCACCACCTCCTCCCTGAGCGCCACCTCCTCCCTGAGCGCCACGAGCACCACCTCCTCCCTGAGCACCACCTCCTCCCTCCTCCCTGAGCGCCACCTCCTCCCTGAGCGCCACCTCCTCCCTGAGCACCACCTCCTCCCTGAGCACCACCTCCTCCCTGTCCTCCCTGAGCACCACCTCCTCCCGGAGCTGAGTACCACCTCCTCCCTGAGCACCACCTCCTCCCTGTCCTCCCTGAGCACCACCTCCTCCCGGAGCTGAGTACCACCTCCTCCCTGAGCACCACCGCCTCCCTGAGCGCCACCTCCTCCCTGAGCACCACCTCCTCCCTGAGCACCACTTCCTCCCTGAGCACCACCTCCTCCCTGAGCACCACCTCTCCCCGGAGCTTAGTACCACCTCCTCCCTGTCCTCCCTGAGCACCACCTCCTCCCGGAGCTGAGTACCACCTCCTCCCTGAGCGCCACCTCCTCCCTGAGCACCACCTCCTCCCTGAGCACCACCTCCTCCCTGAGCACCACCTCCTCCCTGAGCACCACCTCCTCCCTGAGCACCACCTCTTCCCTGAGCACCACCTCCTCCCTGAGCACCACCTCCTCCCTGAGCACCACCTCCTCCCTGAGTACCACCTCCTCCCTGCATTTGTGATGCAGTCGCATCTGAGATCACCGGTCACGATGTTCATCTGCAACAGCAGGCTGAGCGAGCCTAAACTTTGTCAGCCTTGCCGTCACAAGGCGGCTCGCGAGGCCAAGGAAACTGCATCTGGCAGCGCAGTCCTTGGCCTCGCCACTCCCAAAAACCAGGGGGCGACATGCTCCCGCTTTCCCAAATGCCAGCCGCCCCTCCCGGCGAATACAGGGCCCGTTCTGCACTTGCACAGGACTTGACCATGGAAGTAAATGCAGTAGGAATCCTATCGGCTTTCCTTACTGAATGGCCCCCTTTGTGCGGTGTCTGAGGCTTGGAAGTTGTTTTTTTCCCTCAATGCAGATGTAGTATGTTTGCGAGACAGATGCTGCAGCCTTTCAGATGATTTCATCTGTTATTCAATTACTGTTTCTGCATGCTGTTTTACTCATTTGGTTTTATGGCTTCCCTTTCGCGAGCCGTTGTGTACGTGCGCACTTCGTACAATAGTGCTTTTACTTTAGGTGTTATCTGGGGACAGATTATTTGAAATTACCTCCCCCCTCCCCCCTTCTGTAAAGATGAGAGGGAGTTTTACTAAGTGGTGCAGTGTTCCCGTAATAAGGCAATGATCCACCTTACGGCTGTATATCCTCAGAAAGAGAGCTAGCCTCTGGGACACGGCTGAAGCGTGTCCTATTGGATTGCAGTGCTTAGCCAATAAATGATTTGTATATACAGCATGTACTTTAATTTGCGCTTTCTTAGCATAAAACTGTTTTTCTTTCCTTTCAGTCCGAGATGTGAAAACCGGCTATTACCTGAGCACGCTCTCCAGCCCTGATCTCCCCCGGATCCTGTGTGTGGCGGCCTCTTGTACGCCTGGCGGTCTCTGTCGTTGGGTGACAGGGGGCAGAGAGCTGCTGCTGCTGTGGGAGGAGCTTCCAAAGGGAGGGGCAGTAGATGGGTGGGTGCTTTTTTCTGTCTTCTTCCTGTTTGCTAGTTCAGCGTTCACATCACCTACATGCACTGCAGGAAGCCATGTTGCGCTCGGTAATTCCTAATGCCTCCGTTAAGTCATCACTGGGCCCTAGTGATGTGATTGAATGCATTTTTATGTATCTGGGTAAAGACTTGTACTGAACACTTTCAATGTGCTGGGTTCTGTGCGTGGTTCCTGTCTAATCTCCACAAGCCTGTGTGTAATACTCTCCATAACTGCAAGGGACGAGAGTGTTATACTCCCATTATATAAATCACTGGTGAGGCCACATCTTGAATACTGTGTACAATTTTGGGCACCGTACTACAAAAAGGATATTCTGGAGCTAGAAAAGGTTCAGAAGCAGGCTACCAAACTAATTAAGGGCATGGAGACGCTGGAATACGAGGAAAGGCTTGCAAGGCTAGGCATGTTTACACTGGAAAAGAGGAGACTAAGAGGGGACATGATCAACATCTACAAATATATAAGGGGACAATACACAGAGCTTGCGCGGGACCTGTTTTTGGTTAGATCAACACAGAGGACTCGTGGACACTCGCTCAGGTTAGAGGAGAGGAGATTCCGCACAATGCGGCATAAAAGTTTTTTCACAGTAAGGACAATACGTGTTTGGAATTCCCTGCCTGAGGGAGTTGTAATGGCGGACTCAGCACCTTTAAGAATGGGTTAGATAAATTCCTAATGGATAAGGATATCCATGGTTATGGTGCATAGTCACGCACTATAGTTACTATAAATAGGGATAAAATGCAACGGCTGACAGCAGCATCAGTCAGAAATTTTAGTCAAATCATCATCATAGGAGACCACAAATAGGTTGAACTCGATGGACAAATTGTCTTTTTTAAACCTTAGATACTATGTTATAACCCCTGGAGGTTACTCTCTTAGGGCCTGACTGAGACTCCGACTTGGTCACTACCCAAGCCGGACAAGGCAGCCGGTTACTACTGTATGCGAATGCCAGTATCCGTGCGTCTGCATGCCACCCACTGTCTCTCCAGCCACAGTGGAAGCAGTCACCATTAGTATTGGGGCTTTCCGTCCACCCCGTGCTGGGTGCATCAGGCAACAGATCACCATCTGCACTCTACGAACAATCGCGGAAGTCCACCATAGTACACACAATGTTTTCATCACTTAATATATGGCATGATGACCTTTGCTTTGGAGAGATCTGTCTGCAGTTACTAGGGCTGTCTCGGCCTGCTTGGTTTATCAGTGAGATTTGTTTTCTTCATGCCACCATTGCATCAGTATATTTGTGATCTCCCACTACCCTGCCCCTGTATTAATACCTATCTTTCTTCCCCCGCTGTAGGTCTGCAGTGCAGGCTCAGTTCTGCTCAGAGTTCCTGCTTCCTGCTACGGAAAGTGAATCGGAAGAAGACGAAGGTAAGGAAACGTGAGGGATCCAACCTCCAGAGTAAGCCAAGAGCCCTTGTGATATAATGGAATCCTTTCCCTCCTTCAGGCCTGTGCCAAAAAGAGGCATGTCCTTGTGATTAGGGGGTAGAGTCATGTGGCTCGGGCATAGTGGGTTATTCAGATCTGATCGCAGCAGCAAATTTGTTAGCTAGTGGGCAAAACCATGTGCACTGTAGTGGAGGGGCAGATATAACATGTGTAGAGAGAGTTAGATTTGGGTGGGTTATGTTGTTTCTGTGCAGGGTAAATACTGGCTGCTTTATTTTTACACTGCAATTTAGATTTCAGTGTGAACACACCCAACCCAAATCTAACTCTCTCTGCACATGTCACATTTGCCCCCCCCTGCACTGCACATTGTTTTGCCCATTAGCTAACAAATTTGCTGCTGCGATCAAGTCTGAATTAGGCCCATAGTTCCTTGGATTGGCTTAAAGACTCCCCATTTCAATGTCAGGGAATGTTTGGATTGGAATTCCCCAGTTAATAATAAAGTTTTCTCTTACATCCTAGAGGATGCTGGGGACTCCGTAAGGACCATGGGGTATAGACGGGCTCCGCAGGAGATAGGGCACCTAAAAAGAACTTTGACTATGGGTGTGCACTGGCTCCTCCCTCTATGCCCCTCCTCCAGACCTCGGTTAGATCTTGTACCCAGAGGAGAAAGGGTACAATGCAGAGAGCTCTCCAGAGTTTTCTGTTTTAAAGAATTTTGTTAGGTTTTTTTATTTTCAGGGAGTCCTGTTGGCAACAGGCTCCCTGCATCGTGGGACTGAGGAGAGAGAAGCAGAGCTGGCTTGTCAAGTTGGGCACTGTTTCTAAGGCTACTGGACACCATTAGTTTCAGAGGGAGTCGGAACACAGGTCTCACCTGGGGTTCGTCCCGAAGCCGCGCCGCCGTCCTCCTCACAGATGCCGAAGATAGAAGCCAGGTGAGTATGAGAAGGCAAGAAGACATCAGGCGGCAGAAGACATCAGATCTTCATGAGGTAAGCGCGCAGCGGTAAGCTGCGCGCCATTGCTCCCAGTACACACACACATGCAGGCACTGAGGGTGCAGGGCGCAGGGGGGGGGGGGGGGGGGGCGCCCTGGGCAGCAATATTCCTAATTTTTGTGGCAATATAAGCAGGATTAGGCTGTGGCACAGTAAATCCACAAATCCCCCGCCATTTTTTATATAAGTTTACTGGGACCGAAGCCCGCCATCGGGTGGGCGGGGCTTGATCCTCATCACTAACCAGCGCCATTTTCTCCACAGAAACTGCATGAGGAAAAGCTGGCTCCCTGATCTCTCCCCTGCTGAACCTTCACAGGCTGGAAAAAAGAGGAGGGGGGCACTTTGGAGACGCAGTGAGTGGGAATTAAGGCTATATATATATATATATATATATATATATATATATATATAAAAAGCGCTATCTGGTATATATATTCCAGTGTTTTTAAGCGCTGGTGTGTGCTGGCATACTCTCTCTCTCTGTCTCTCCTAAGGGCCTGGTTGGGGTTTTGTCCCCTTATAGGTTAATCCCTGTGTGTGTGGGGTGTCGGTACGTGTGTGTCAACATGTCTGAGGCGGAGGGCTTCTCCAAGGAGGCGGTGGAGCAAATGAGTGGTGTGTCCCCGTCGGTTGTGCCGACCGCGGATTGGATGGGCATGTGGCATATGTTGAATGCAAGTGTGGCATCTTTACATAAAAGGCTTGATAAGGCTGAATTAGGGGGGACATCAGGGGGTCAATCCTCGGATTGGACCGACTCACAGGGCCCGTCGGGGTCTCAAAAGCGTCCCTTAACACAAGACACTACTACAGACACGGATTCTGACTCCAGTGTCGACTACGATGAAGTAAAATTGCACCCTAGGGTGAATAAAACCATTCAGTGTATGATTGTGGCAATAAGGGATGTGTTACATATTGAGGATGAACCCTTGGTCCCCGACACAAGGGTACACATGTTTAAGGAAAAGAAACAGATTATTAATTTTCCCACATCTCATGAATTAAATGATTTCTTTGGAAAAGCTTGGGAGACTCCGGAAAAGAGACCGCAGATCCCCAAAAGAATTTATATGGCATACCCCTTCCCTAAGCAGGACAGGGAGATTTGGGAATCATCCCCCACTGTGGACAAGGCCCTGACGCGCTTGTCCAAGAAAGTTGCGCTACCGTCTCCTGACACAGCGGCCCTTAAGGACCCTGCAGATCGCAGGCAAGAAACTACCTTAAAGTGTATTTATTCTCATACAGGGGCTGTGCTAAGACCGACAATTGCGTCGGCATGGGTGTGTAGCGCAATTGCAGCTTGGACAGATAAGCTGACAGATCAATTTGATAATATGGATAAGGATACTATATTCTTAACTCTAGCCCATATACAAGACGCAGTCTAATTTATGAGGGATGCTCAAAGGGACATTGGATTGCTGGCTTCTAGGACCAATGCCATGTCTATCTCAGCGAGAAGATCCTTATGGACTCGCCAACGGACGGGTGATGCGGATTCCAAAAAACATATGGAAGTACTACCCTATAAGGGTGATGTATTGTTTGGGGATGGGCTGACGGACCTGGTTTCCACAGCTACAGCAGGTAAATCAAATTTTTTACCATATATTCCCCAACAGCAAAAGAAAATAACACCCTATCAGATGCAGTCATTTCGGTCGCACAAGTCCAAAAGAGGTCGGGGATCCTCTTTCCTCGTCAGAGGTAAGGGCAGAGGCAAAAGAGCACCTGCTTCGGCAGGTGCCCAGGAACAAAAGTCCTCTCCGGCTGCTCCAAAACCCACAGCATGACGCTGGGGCTCCCCTGAGGTAGTCCGCACCGGTGGGGGCATATCTTCGACTTTTCAGTCAGGCCTGGGTCAGATCAGACCTGAATCCCTGGGTGTTGGAAATAGTTTCCCAGGGGTATAAACTGGAATTCGAAGAGGTGCCCAGGCGCCGATTTTTCAAATCGGCCCTTACCAGCTTCCACATCGGAAAGGGATGTAGTGTTAGCTGCAATTCAAGCGCTGTGTATACAGCAAGTGATAATCAAGGTTCCCCTGCACCAGCAGGGAAGAGGTTACTACTCAACCCTATTTGTGGTCCCGAAACCGGACGGTTCGGTCAGACCTATTTTGAATCTGAAATCCCTAAACCTGTACATAAAAAGATTCAAATTCAAGATGGAATCACTCAGAGCGATAATAGCCAACATGGAGAAGGGGGAGTTTATGGTGTCACTGGACATAAAGGATGCGTACCTTCATGTCCCCATATATGCCCCCCATCAGGAATACCTGAGATTCGCTGTACAGGATTGATATTACCAATTTCAGACGTTGCCGTTTGGACTTTCCACGGCCCCGAGGATTTTCACCAAGATAATGGCGGAAATGATGGTGGTCCTGCGCAAGCATGGAGTCACAATTATCCCATACTTGGACGATCTCCTGATAAAAGCGAGATCAAGGGAGAAATTGCTGAGCAGTGTGGCGCTCTCTCTGAGAGCGCTCCAGCAACACGGTTGGATTCTAAATCTACCGAAGTCACAGTTGATTCCGACAACTCGACTACCGTTCCTAGGTATGATACTGGATATGGAGCAAATGAAGGTCTTCCTCCCAATAGAGAAAGCCCAGGACATCCAGAACATGGTCAGAGACCTGCTAAAACCGAAAAGGGTGTCAGTTCACCAATGCACTCGAGTTCTGGGAAAAATGGTGGCGGCCTACGAGGCCATTCCCTTCGGAAGGTTCCGTGCAAGGACTTTTCAATGGGACCTTCTGGACAAGTGGTCCGGGTCCCATCTGCACTTACATCGGAGAAATAACCCTGTCCCCAGCGACCAGAGTGTCTCTCCTGTGGTGGTTGCAAAGTGCTCACCTCCTGGAGGGTCGCAGGTTCGGAATTCAGGATTGGATCCTGGTTACCACGGACGCGAGCCTCCGAGGATGGGGAGCGGTCACACAGGGAAAAAAAATTTCAGGGTCTTTGGTCAGACCAGGAGTCCTGTCTACACATCAACGTGTTGGAACTCAGGGCCATTTACAACGGCCTTCGACAAGCGGAGAGTTTTCTTCGAAACCTACCGGTTCTGATTCAATCAGACAATGTCACAGCAGTGGCTCATGTGAACCGCCAAGGCGGGACAAGAAGCAGAGTCGCGATGGCGGAAGCCACAAGGATCCTTCGCAGGGCGGAAAATCATGTAAGCGCTGTGTCGGCTGTCTTCATTCCGGGAGCGGACAACTGGGAAGCAGACTTCCTCAGCAGACACGATCTCCATCCAGGAGAGTGGGGACTTCATCAAGAAGTCTTTGCAGACGTAACACGTCTTTGGGGAACTCCTCAAATAGACATGATGGCGTCACGCCTCAACAAAAAACTTCGGAGGTATTGCGCCAGGTCTCGGGACCCTCAGGCAGTAGCAGTAGACGCTCTGGTAACACCGTGGGTGTTCAAATCGGTCTACGTGTTTCCTCCTCTTCCTCTCATCACAAAAGTGTTGAGGATCATAAGACGAAGAAGAGTACAGACGATACTCATTGTCCCAGACTGGCCTCGAAGGGCCTGGTACTCGGATCTACAAGAGATGCTCACAGGAGATCCCTGGCCTCTTCCTCTGAGGGAAGACCTGTTGCAACAGGGGCCCTATGTATTTCAAGACTTACCGCGGTTACGTTTGACGGCATGGCGGTTGAACGCCGAATCCTAGCGAAAAAGGGGATTCCGGAAGAGGTCATCCCTACTTTAATAAAGGCTAGGAAGGAGGTGACGGTAAAACATTACCACCGTATCTGGCGAAAGTATGTGTCTTGGTGTGAGACCAAGAATGCACCTACGGAAGATTTTCATCTGGGTCGTCTTCTCCACTTCCTACAGACAGGAGTGGATATGGGCCTGAAATTAGGCTCTGTTAGGGTACAGATTTCGGCCCTCTCGATTTTCTTTCAGAAGGAATTGGCTTCTCTTCCAGAAGTCCAGACGTTTGTAAAGGGAGTGCTGCACATCCAGCCCCCTCTTGTGCCTCCAGTGGCACCGTGGGACCTGAACGTGGTGTTGCAGTTCCTAAAATCACACTGGTTTGAACCGCTTAACAAGGTTGAGTTGAAATTTCTTACCTGGAAGGTGGTCATGTTGTTGGCCTTAGCATCAGCAAGGCGAGTGTCAGAATTGGCGGCTTTGTCACACAAGAGCCCCTACTTGATTTTTCATGTGGATCGAGCTGAATTGAGGACACGTCCGCAATTTTTGCCTAAAGTGGTTTCTTCGTTCCATATGAATCAACCTATTGTGGTGCCTGTGGCTACAAGTGACCTGGAGGATTCCAGCTCCCTGGACGTAGTCAGGGCCTTAAAAATTTATGTAGCCAGGACGGCTAGAATTAGGAAAACAGAGGCTCTGTTTGTCCTGTATGCGGCCAATAAGATTGGCGCTCCTGCTTCGAAGCAGACTATTGCTCGCTGGATCTGTAATACGATTCAGCAGGCTCACTCTACGGCTGGATTGCCGGTACCAAATTCGGTTAAGGCCCATTCCACTAGGAAGGTGGGCTCTTCTTGGGCGGCTGGCCGAGGCGTCTCGGCATTACAACTTTGCCGAGCGGCGACTTGGTTGGGGTCAAACACTTTTGCTAAATTCTACAAGTTTGATACCCTGGCTGATGAGGACCTAGCGTTTGCTCAGTCGGTGCTGCAGAGTCATACGCACTCTCCCGCCCGATTGGATGCTTTGGTATAAACCCCATGGTCCTTACGGAGTCCCCAGCATCCTCTAGGACGTAAGAGAAAATAAGATTTTAAACCTTCCGGTAAATCTATTTCTCCTAGTCCGTAGAGGATGCTGGGCGCCCGTCCCAGTGCGGAAACTCTGCAAGACTTGTATATAGTTGTTGCTTACATAAGGGTTATGTTACAGTTGACATCGGTCTTGGACCGTTATTGTCGTTTGTTCATACTGTTAACTGGTTATGTATGTTCCAGGTTACATGGTATGATTGGTGTGGGCTGGTATGAATCTTGCCCTTGGATTGCTAAATCCTGCCTTGTATTGTCCATCTCCTCTGGGCACAGTTCTCTAACTGAGGTCTGGAGGAGGGGCATAGAGGGAGGAGCCAGTGTACACCCATAGTCAAAGTTCTTTTTAGGTGCCCTATCTCCTGCGGAGCCCGTCTATACCCCATGGTCCTTACGGAGTCCCCAGCATCCTCTACGGACTAGGAGAAATAGATTTACCGGTAGGTTTAAAATCTTATTATTTGTTACTCACTTTTCCGCTATCTTAAAACAATGCGGCCCATTTATCAATGAGTGTTAGCTATTTAATACTCGTTACGTATAATAAATGATGTTTCAGCCAATCAGCTCCTGCAATGTGTGTGAAAAATGATAGTTGGGAGCTGATTGGGTGGAGCACCATTTATCCTACGCAAGACGTTTTAAATAGCTAAAACTCATTGATAAATGGGCCCCAATATTTACAGTTTAACTGTTTTGAAAAGTGTAGCAACTGTTGAAACGGGTGGCACTCTATATACCGGATGTTGGGATCCTGGCGCTCAGAATACCAGCGCCGGGATCCCAACAACTATTCTCCCTTTTTGGGTATCCACAACACCCCTGGAGGGAGAACAAATAGCGTGGCGTGCATAGCGCGCCACCGTGCCCTTAGCGTAGTGAGCCTACAAGGGGCTCTTTTGCGCTCGCCCTGCTGCCAGCATACCGGCTGCTGGGATCCTAACAGCCGGCCAATCATAGTACACCCGTTGAAACCCCCATTAAAAGCTAACAGTAGTGGCAGCTTCCTGTCCCGCTGTGGGGCAATAGCAGAGGAGGATGGAGGAGCTCATCTGAGACATGTCACCTACAGCCCCAGCACACGATTCTGTGCTACATACATATAGACTGTATTTATTTGTGTTGCTTTTAAGTATGTGGACTGTCCACAGGTCTAGGATCAGGTGCCAGTATAGTAGCGTAGTGGTTAGCATTACTGCCTAGCAACACTGAGCTCATGAGTTTAATTTGTGAACATGATTTCATGGAAAAGTGATTGACAGGAAGGGACCATTGGAGGTGTTAACGGGGAGTTTGCAGGGAGTGGTTGGAGAAACGCAGGTGTGGCATGGCCATTTTCAGGGGGTGGGATCTGTCGTCAGCTGCGAGCTAGTACGTGCAAAAACATGGCATCTGAGTTGCCACTGATGTGTGCCGTTTTCGTAGCCATAGACCAGCTCTTAGACCCGATGTTCCTCAGCAGCCTAGAGAATTGCAATTTCATTTCTGTACAAATATGAATTAGGTGCATTAACCGGGCCTGTGTACTAAAGAGGTACATTCCCAAATATGGGAGGTATGGCCAAGCCCTCTTCCAAAAAACTAATGTGCAGTACTATGAGAACCACCCCTCACAAGCTGGCCTGGGCCCCCTGCTGAGCCACTCCACCAGACCAGCCCTCTCCACTTCCTTGGCACCCCTGCCTGTGAGACAGAAGTTCAGAGTCGTCCCATGGTTTCCCGCCAATCTGGTACCTCCCAGAAACGCCCATTTCCCTGAAAGTATGGTCAATTTATGGATGGATCGATCAGTATGCACACGAGTGGGCGGAACATGCGCAGTAGCAGATTTCTTTCTTTGGCGCACGTGCAGTCTGAGAAATGTGCGCATTGGATGCGACCAGCCCCTGTGTTGTGTTCTCTCATCACATGACAGCAAGTGCCGGCCGCACCAGTGCTGGCGTACTGTGTACCACGGAGAGGCAGACACCTTGAGCAGGTGACAGCAGTGACCTCTAGTGGTGACTGGATTCATCGTATTCCACTTTTAACCTCTGGCGGTCCCTTCCCTGCTACCCACCTCATCATGTAAGGGCAAGACATTGTCATAAAAATCACATTTCTCTAATGTCCTAGTGGATGCTGGGGACTCCGTAAGGACCATGGGGAATAGATGGGCTCCGAAGGAGACAGGGCACTTTAAGAAAGAATTTGGATTCTGGTGTGTTCTGGCTCCTCCCTCTATGTCCCTCCTCCAGACCTCAGTTTGAATCTGTGCCCGGACGAGCTGGGTGCTACTTAGTGAGCTCTCCTGAGCTTGCTATAAAAAAGTATTTTGTTAGGTTTTTTATTTTCAGGGAGATCTGCTGGCAACAGACTCCCTGCATCGTGGGACTGAGGGGAGAGAAGCAGCCCTACTCTCTGAAGATAGGTCCTGCTTCTTAGGCTACTGGACACCATTAGCTCCAGAGGGATCGTACACAGGATCTCACCCTTTGTCGTCCGATCCCGGAGCCGCGCCGCCGTCCCCCTCGCAGAGCCGGAAGACAGAAGCCGGTGAAAGAAGCAAGAAGACTTCGAAATCGGCGGCAGAAGACTTCAATCTTCAAACTGAGGTAGCGCACAGCACTGCAGCTGTGCGCCATTGCTCCCACACTACACCCACATACTCCAGTCACTGTAGGGTGCAGGGCGCAGGGGGGGGTGCCCTGGGCAGCAATTAGGACCTCTTGGCAAAAGTGGACATATATACAGTTGGGCACTGTATATATGCATGAGCCCCCGCCAAAAATTGTACATGAAAGCGGGACAGAAGCCCGCCGTCGAGGGGGCGGGGCTTCTTCCTCAGCACTCACCAGCGCCATGTTTTTTCTCCACAGCACCGCTGAGAGGAAGCTCCCCAGCCTCTCCCCTGCAGTTACACGGTAGAAGAGGGTAAAAAGAGAGGGGGGGCACATAATTAGGCGCAAAAATCAATATAAACAGCAGCTACTGGGTTAACTTTAAGTTACTGTGTTATTCCTGGGTTAATAGCGCTGGGGTGTGTGCTGGCATACTCTCTCTCTCTGTCTCTCCAAAGGGCCTTATGGGGGAATTGTCTTCAGATGAGCATTCCCTGAGTGTGTGGTGTGTCGGTACGTGTGTGTCGACATGTCTGAGGTAAAAGGCTCCCCTAAGGAGGAGATGGAGCAAATATGTGTGTGAGAGGGTGTCTCCGTCGACAACGCCGACACCTGTTTGGATATGTGTAATTAAGTGCTAAGGTGAATTTATTGCACAAAGGATTAGAGAACAGACAGGGAATCTACCACATCTGTCCCTATGTCGCAGAGACCTTCAGAGTCTCTCAATGCTCACTATCCAAAATAATAGACACTGATATCGACACGGAGTCTGACTCCAGTGTCGACTACGATAATGCAAAGTTACAGCCAAAATGGCAGAAAAGTATTCAATATATGATTATTGTAATAAAAGATGATTTGCATATCACTGATGACTCATCTGTCCCTGACACAAGGGTACACATGTTTAAGGGGAAGAAAGCTGAGGTAAATTTCCCTCCTCTCATGAGGAAAAAGAGCGGGAATCTCCAGACAAGAGACTGCAGTTTCCCACAAAGAATTTTCAGGGAGTATCCTTTCCCCACTAGGGCCAGGATACGATGGGAATCTTCCCCTAGGGTGTCACGTTTGCCCAAAAGGTAACCCTGACGTAACAGCTATTCTCAGGGATCCTGCAGATAGCGTGCACATTCTGGTACACTACTCAGACCGGCGATTGTGTCGGCATGGGTTTATAGCGCTGTGGCAGCGTGGACAGGTACCTTATCAGCAGAGATTGAGACCCTAGTATATATATATATATATATATATACTAGGTGCTTCATCGCGCCCTACGGGCGCTCTTCACACCGTCGCAAGGGGCTACGCCCCTTAACCCTTGCATGCCTTTCTGGGGTTTAATATTTGTATTATATGGAGTATTACCTGCATTCCTTTGTTAGTGGTTAAATATTGCACAATGAAAGGGCGTGCGATGGTGAAGGAGGCGCAGCCCCTTGCGACGGCGTGAACAGCACCTGCAGGGCACGATGTACAGAATGTAGCGGGTGCGGGGGGGACTGCGGATGGTGTCTGTAGATGCTGCGGGTGGAGGGGAGGCAGAAGTGGGGGTGGGGCCCGGATGGGGAAGGTTCGGGATGTGCTGCGCGTGGGGGAGGGGCAGAGGAGTGGGGGATGCAGATGGGGGAGGGGTCCGGAGGCACTGCAGGTGAGGGAGGGGCAGGGGTGCCACGGGTGGGAGAGGGGCAGGTGTGGGGATGTTGTGGATGGGTGAAGGGTTCCGGAGGTGCTGTGGGATGGGAAGGGACGGGAGTGCCGGGGGTTGGGTAGGGGACCGCAGGCACCATGGGTAGGGTAGGGGCAGGTACGGGTGTTGCGGCGGATGGGAAAGGAGGTCCGGAGGTGCTGCAGGTGGTGGAGGGGCAGGTGCGGGGGTGCCATTGGTGGGGGAGGGGTGGGTGAGGGGGGGACCGCTGATGGAGGAGGGTGTCTGCAGATGCTGCGGGTGGAGGGGGGCAGGTGTGGGGGGAGACATATAAGGGGGGTGAATGGTGGAAGGGGCCTGGAGGTGCTGTGGGTGGTGAAGGGGTGGAGGAGTGGGAGCCACGGGTGGTGTAGGGGGTCTGGAGGCACAGCATGTGGGGGAGGGGTGGAGTGCCGCATGTGGTGGAGGGGAAGGTGCGGAGGTGTGGTGCATTGGGGAGAGGTCTGGAGGCGCTGCGGGTACTGTACATGCCATAAAAGGTAGTTGGAGGGTATGCAGTAACAGGGCCAGGACGGGGGTGACAGGGTCAGTACAGGGTTGACGGGGCCAGGACAGGGGTGACATGGTCAGAACAGGGGTGACGGGGCCAGGACAGGGGTGATGGGGCCAGGACAGGGGTGACAGGGCCAGGACAGAAATGATAGGGACAGGATAGGGGTGACAGGGCCAGGGTAGGGGCGGCAGGACCAGGACAGGGGTGACGGGGCCAGTATAGGGTTGACAGGGCAAGCACAGGGGTGACAGGGCCAGGATAGGGGTAACAGGGCCAGCATAAGGGTGACAGGGCCAGGATAAGGGTGAAAGGGCCAGGATAAGGGTGAAAGGGCCAGGATAAGGGTGGCAGGGCAAGGCCAGGGGTGACAGGGACATGACAGAACACAGGGCACGGGAGAGATTGGTATTAGGGACAAAACAGTGGTGACAGACAGATGTGTCTTACCGGAGTCACTGCTGCTGGCTGCTGCTGTTCCACTCCAACCTGTTGGGATCTGCTGCTGCTGGAGAC
This sequence comes from Pseudophryne corroboree, assembly GCF_028390025.1. NCBI lineage: Eukaryota > Metazoa > Chordata > Amphibia > Anura > Myobatrachidae > Pseudophryne > Pseudophryne corroboree. Next base: position 767,431,591 of record NC_086446.1, read on the forward strand.
TTGGCATTGCTGACTCTCTCAGGCTGGAGTCCTGCTTTCTCTGCCCGTCCGCATCCCTCCCCCCCTCCTCAGTCACACACCGCAGACCTCGCGCAGCTGCCGGGCACTGTGGTAAGGTGAGACTGGAAATGACTGGTTAGCCCCCAGGAGATGCTGCGGCTGGAGGGAGGAGGGGGTCATAGCATGCACGTGGCGCGGACCTCACGGCTTCCGGGCACTGTGGTAAGGGGAGACTGGGAGTGACTGGTTAGCTCCCAGAAGACGCTGCGGCTGGAGGGAGGAGTGGGTCCGAGCCTGCAAGCAGCTCGGATTTCTGCAGCGCTACCCGCCAGCTAAAGTGTGTGAATGAGCTGGGCGCACTCCACTGCGGGTGGCAGCGCTGCAGCTAGCGGTGGGGTTGCCGGGGCTGGAGATAACAGAGGCAGTATGGAACCTGCACAGCGGCAGGTGCCCCACTAAACTGCAGCTAAAAAGCGTGGAGTGTGCCAGAAAGTGACGCTCGTCCGCACCAGAGAGACCCTGCTGAGTATGCCGATGTGGGGGGTCAAGCACACAGTGAGCCGGTGCCCGTCTGTCTGTATGACATACCCCTCACACACCCCATACCTCCCAAATGTCACGATTTTCGCGGGACAGTCCCATTTTTTGGGGTCTGTCCCGCTGTCCCACCCACGGGTCGCAGTGTCCGGCGGTGGGGGGGGGGGGGGGGGGCAGTTGGAAAGCTCCTGTACTCGCTGTTCTGCTTAGCAGAGCAGCGGTGAATAGTGGAGACAGAGGGAGAGGGGGCATCAGGGGGTACGTATTAATGGGGGGGTTCCAGCAGCAGAGCCGGATTAAGGGGGGGGGGGGGGGGCAGGGGATACGTACCGTTGGCCCCACAGTTTTAGGGGGCCCCCTGGCTGGAGTAGCTCTGTCCCTGCTCAGAAGCTCCCCCGTCCTGCCAGCAACAGCGGCAGCATTGTGCTACAGTCAGCACACGCTGCTGCATATTGGCAGGTCTGTGGTGTTACAGGGAGGCAGCAGTCTCCCTGCTTTCTGCTGCCTGTGCGGATGTGTAGGGGGGAGCGACCACCTCCTCTGGATTTAGCCCTAGTTGAGGACTACAATCCCATTAAAAAAATTAAAATAAAACCCGGATTTTGCATAAGGGGGCGTGGCCGCGCGTCCGCGATTAGGCCACGCCCCCAACCCCACAGCAGGCACAGCAATGAGATAGGGCCCCTTGTCTTAAGTGACCTGGGCCCCCCAGACTCATAATCTGCCCCTGGGGGCATGCCAGCAGCTCACAGAGCGCTGGGCATGCCCCCTCACTGACGAAAACGGGGACCCTCCCGTGAAGCCACGCCCCCTTTTCGCCGAGTGTGTTTCCCTCCTTCTGCCTGGAGAAAGCTCCTGCAGAAAGCTGGGAGGTCTGCACCCCTGCCTGTGCCATGCCCAATGCCCATGCTATCTGCTTCTGCTCCTAGTCTCCTGTAGATTTGGCCAGATCTCTGACTCATTTCACTAACTCCGCCCAGTGTTGTGACTCCGCCCAGCGTTAGCAAATGAATCACAAGGTCACAGAATAGGGCTATTATATAGGAGATGTATATATAGAGATATATATATTAAAGATGCTGTCTTAAGAGATATATATATATATATATATATATATATAAAAAACATGCCCAAAGAGACACGAGTCTACTGGGTCCTAGAGACAAAGCTATGTCGATTTCTGCTTGACGTGTCCTGTAGAATATGCAATGGACAGATGATGCCGACTTAAGAGGCATATGGAAGGCTGAGGATTGTGTGGAGAAGGGTTCTCGGACCTGGTCTCCACAGCTATAGCTGGTAATTCTGATATTTTGCCTTATATTCCTGCACAGCCTAGGAAAGCACGACATTACCAAATGCAGCCTTTCGAACAAAGAAACAAGAAAGTCCGAGGTGCGTCCTTTTTTGCCAGAGGCGGGGGCAGAGGAAAGAAGCTGCACAACACAGCTAGTTCCCAGAAACAGAAGTCCTCCCCGGCCTCTACAAAATCCACCGCATGTCGCTGGGGCTCCACAGGCGGAGCTACGCCCGGTGGGGGCACGCCTTCGTAAGTTCAGCCACAAGTGGGTTCACTCCCTGTTAGATCCCTGGGCAATAGATACTGTGTCTCAGGGATACAAGCTGGACTTTGAGGAGATGCCCCCTCACCGACGGCCCTGCCGGCTTCCCCCCACGAGAGGGAAACAGTGTTAACTGCAATTCACAAATTGTATCTTCAACAGGTGGTGGTCAAGGTTCCCCTCCTTCAACAAGGAGGGGGTTATTGTTCGACCATGTTGTAGTCCCGAAACCAGACGGTTTGGTCAGACCCATATTGAATTTAAAATCCCTGAACATATACCTGAAAAGGTTCAAGTTCAAGATGGAATCGCTAAGAGCGGTCATTGCAAGCCTGAAAGGGGGAGAGTTTATGGTGACTCTGGACATAAAGGATGCATACCTTCATGTCCCCATTTATCCACCTCATCAGGCGTACCTCAGAATTGCGGTACGGGATTGTCATTACCAATTTCAGACGTTGCCGTTTGGTCTCTCCACGGCCCCGAGAATATTCACCAAGGTAATGGCGGAAATGATGGTGCTCCTGCGGAAGCAAGGTGTCACTATTATCACGTACTTGGACGATCTCCTCATAAAAGCGAGATCAAGAGAGCAGTTGCTGAACAGCGTATCACTTTCTCTGGAAGTATTACGGCAACACGGCTGGATTCTATATATTCCAAAGTCGCAGTTGGTTCCTACAGCTCATCTGCCTCTCCTAGGCATGATCCTAGACACAGACCAGAAAAGGGTTTATCTCCCGATAGAGAGAGCTCAGGAGCTCGTGACAGTGGTCAGGAATCTATTAAAACCAAAACAGGTGTCAGTGCATCACTGCACTCGAGTCCTGGGAAGGAGGGTGGCATCATACGAGGCCATTCCCTTCGGCAGGTTCCATGCGAGGACCTTCCAATGGGACTTACTGGACAAGTGGTCTGGATCACATCTTCAGATTAATCACCCTATCCCCCAGGGCCAGGGTGTCTCTCCTGTGGTGGCTGCAGAGTGCTCACCTTCTCGAAGGTCGCAGATTCGACATTCAGGACTGGGTCCTGGTGACCACGGATGCAAGCCTCCGAGGGTGGGGGGCAGTCACACAGGGAAGAAATTTCCAAGGGCTGTGGTCAAGGCAGGAAACTTGCCTTCACATCAATATCCTGGAACTAAGGGCCATATACAACGCCCTAAGTCAAGCGGAGACCCTGCTTCGCGACCAACCGGTTCTGATTCAGTCAGACAATATCACCGCAGTGGCTCATGTAAACCGCCAAGGCGGCACAAGGAGCAGGGTGGCGATGGTAGAAGCCACCAGAATTCTTCGCTGGGCGGAGAATCACGTAAGCGCACTGTCAGCAGTGTTCATTCCGGGAGTGGACAACTGGGAAGCAGACTTCCTCAGCAGGCACGACCTCCACCCGGGAGAGTGGGGACTTAATCAAGAAGTCTTCATGCAGATTGCAAGTCGGTGGGAAATGCCACAGGTGGACATGATGGCATCCCGCCTCAACAAAAAGCTGCAGAGATATTGCGCCAGGTCAAGAGACCCTCAGGCGAAAGCTGTGGACGCACTGGTGACACTGTGGGTGTTCCCATCGGTCTATGTATTTCCTCCTCTTCCTCTCATACCCAAGGTACTGAGAATCATAAGGAAAAGAGTAGTGAGAACAATACTCTTTGTACCGGATTGGCCAAGAAGGACTTGGTATCCAGATCTGCAAGAAATGCTCACAGAGGACCCGTGGCCTCTGCCTCTAAGACAGGACTTGTGCAACAGGGGCCCTGTCTGTTCCTAGACTTACCGTGGCTGCGTTTGACAGCATGGCGGTTGAACGCCGGATCCTAGCAGAAAAAGGCATTCCGGATGAGGTCATTCCTACGCTGATAGAGGCTAGGAAGGATGTGACGGCTCAACATTATCACCGTATATGGCAAAAATATGTTGCTTGGTGTGAGGCCAGGAATGCCCCTACGGAGGAATTCCAGCTGGGCCGTTTTCCTTCACTTCCTACAGTCGGGAGTGACTTTGGGCCTGAAATTGGGTTCCATTAAAGTCCAGATTTCGGTCCTATCCATTTTCTTTCAAAAAGAACTGGCTTCTCTTCCTGAAGTTCAGACGTTGTAAAGGGAGTGCTGCATATTCAGCCCCCTTTTGTGCCTCCAGTGGCACCTTGGGATCTTAACGTGGTGTTGAGTTTCCTGAAATCACACTGGTTTGAAGCACTCAAAACGATGGAAGTAAAATATCTCACGTGGAAGGTGGTCATGCTATTAGCCTTGGCTTCGGCTAGGCGTGTGTCAGAATTGGCGGCTTTGTCACATAAAAGCCCTTATCTGGTTTTCCATGCGGATAGAGCAGAATTGCGGACCGCCCACAATTTCTGCCGAAAGTGGTTTCATCCTTTCATATAAACCAACCTATTGTGGTGCCTGTGGCTACTACTGACTTGGAGGATTCCGAGTCACTGGATGTAGTCGGGGCTTTGAAGGTTTATGTAGCCAGAACGGCTAAGGTTAGGAAAACAGAATCTTTGTTTATCCTGTATGCTTCCAACAAGCTTGGGGCGCCTGCTTCAAAGCAAACTATTGCTCGCTGGATCTGTAACACGATTCAGCAGGCTCATTCTACGGCTGGGTTGCCGCTGCCTAAATCAGTTAAGGCCCATTCCACAAGGAAGGTGGGCTCTTCTTGGGCGGCTGCCCGAGGGGTCTCGGCATTACAGCTTTGCCGAGCAGCTACTTGGTCGGGTACAAACACCTTTGCAAAGTTCTACAAGTTTGATACCCTGGCTGAGGAGGACCTTGTGTTTGCTCATTCAGTGCTGCAGAGTCATCCGCACTCTCCCGCCCGTTTGGGAGCTTTGGTATAATCTCCATGGTCCTTACGGAGTCCCCAGTATCCACTAGGACGTTAGAGAAAATAAGATTTTACTTACTGGTAAATCTATTTCTCGTAGTCCGTAGTGGATGCTGGGCGCCCGTCCCAAGTGCGGACTTCTTCTGCAATACTTGTATATAGTTATTGCTTAAATAAGGGTTATGTTATAGTTGCATCAGGGTTGATCTGATGCTCCGTTGTTGTTCATACTGTTAACTGGGTATGTTTATCACAAGTTATACGGTGTGATTGGTGTGACTGGTATGAGTCTTGCCCTGGATTCCAAAATCCTTTCCTTGTACTGTCAGCTCTTCCGGGCACAGTTTCTCTAACTGAGGTCTGGAGGAGGGACATAGAGGGAGGAGCCAGAGCACACCAGAATCCAAATTCTTTCTTAAAGTGCCCTGTCTCCTGCGGAGCCCGTCTATTCCCCATGGTCCTTACGGAGTCCCCAGCATCCACTACGGACTACAAGAAATAGATTTACCGGTAAGTAAAATCTTATTTTTTCAAGAAATACTTCTGAATAGCCATGACATTTGTCACCAGGAAATCCAACGTTCAATAAGAAACTATGCAACCATATGGTTTTATTTCCTTTGAGATAGACAATAACACTCAAGCTCATTTATTGTGTGCAGATAATATGACTTCGATGTCTTCTGTTTGCATTTGTACATATGTATAGACTCCTTAGGTCAAAACAAAACATTAAAACAGTCTATAGACAGGAAATGCAACAGCACCGCCACATTGTACTCAGGTGGAGAGTGCCAGATAAAATAGGGACGCCAGGTTTTAGCGCAGCAACGTCAGCCATTAAGTGGAAGATTTGGAAACGTTGGGCTTGTTTACACTCTATTCTGAACATTGGAACAGGGTTATTGAACATGCGGCCCTCTGGCTGCAGCAGAACTACACATCCCAGCATGCTCTGCCACAGTTTTGCTAAACAGTGGCAGAGCATGCTGGGATGTATAGTCCGACAGCAGCTGGAGGGACGAATGTTGACTACCCCTGCATTAGAATTTAGAACCTTCAGAGAGAATCTAATCAAATACCATATTAAAATAAATAAGTGATAGTTTGTTAGCATGCTGTTTCCTTACAGGGCCGCTAAAATACAAGGGGGCAGATGTATTAACCTGGAGAAGGCATAAGTAAGTGATATGTGCAAGGTGATAAACGGACCAGCCAATCAGCTCCAGTATGTAAATTAACAGTTAGGAGCTGATTGGCTGATGCATTTATCACCTTGCACATATCACTGGTTTATCACTTCCTCATGCCTTCTCCAGGTTAATACATCTGCCCCAAGTTTCCTTATATAAGAGCAGCTAAGAACTCTCAGTAAAGGTTTACATATGACAGGACCTAGGGGGGGGATTCAGATCTAATCGCTGCTGTGCGTTTTCACACAGTGGGCGATCAGGTCAGCAACAGGATGGTGCGAAAAATCTGATCGCAAGGGCGTACGCAAGGTGATTGACAGGAAGAGGCCTTTTGTGGGTGGTAACTGAGCGTATACAGGGAGTGTCCGGAAAAACGCAGGCGTTCCCAAGCATTTTCAGGGTGGGTGTGTGACGTCAGCTCCGGCCCCGATCAGCCTGTTCTCATCGCACTGTAGGAGTAAGTCCCGGGCTGCGCAGAGACTGCACAAAGTGGATTTTAGCAGCTCGCGTACACATGGGATCGCACACTTGCACGGTGAATTTACACTCCCCCTGGAGGCAACGACTATCTGATCGCAGGACAGCAAAATTAGCAGCCCAGCGATCAGATCTGAATCACCCCCTTAGATACATGAAATGATGTGGAGTCGCTGCTTAGGGCAAGATATTCAGACTGATATAATCTCACTTCAGTAGAAGTACAGGAAGCCTGCTGCGCGCTGCAAACAATCTTCCCCCAGAGTCAATGTGCCAAATCTCTAAAGTTCCCATGCGCTCATGAAATGTTTCCATAAATATGTGAATGCAATTAGCGTCCCTTTTCTATAAGGCCGTTGTATCTTAGGAATAGCAGTTCTTGATAGGCGCTGACATGTTACTATGTGGTCTACACAGTCATTAGTCACCATTTCTATAGAAAATAAAATACATCCGAATTCCCGAGCCGTCTCTATGCATTATTTACATACACACAGAGTTAAAATCATCTCATCCGTGGTGCGAAAGACATATTGTAAAGTGCTGTGCTCTATAAATATCTATAGTAATAAAAGTATGATTGCTCCTTCTCTGCCTGCGCGTTTCGCACAGGTTCCAGTCTTGGTGATGGCACTGATCAGACTTTCTGTTTCAGAGGAAGATCTGTGGGCGGTGGACAGTGAGAGCGTGTCCTCCCACGTGCAGGCGGAGACCCGTGGCTGGCAGTGGTGTATACTGGTATAGAGGGAGAGAATTCTCCAGTGCCCTCCATCTCCCCGTCTCATCAGCGCAACCTCCATCTCTCCGTCTCATCAGCGCAACCTTCCATTTGTTACACTTTCAATTTGTTTTTTTAGAAATAAAAACGGATTAAAACACAGAAGATGAGCATATACAATACACTTATTTATCCTTGTTTGGAGGGGTGGGGGGGGTGACAGAGACACGCACAACACATACATGGGGTTAAGCCCTTAGTGAATTGCTCACATGTTAACAGTCATACATGCGGTCATACATACACGGATCTATATAATAACAATATTATTACATACATTTTATCATAATGCCTCAGGGCATCATCGTCTTCTCCACGGGCAGTCCTGGATCGGTGGTTATGTGCGCCCATGCATACATACATGTAATATATACAGACAGCCCCACGTTTGGGGGCGGGGCTACTCCCGCCTATTTGAGGTCCTCTCCCATTAACTGGTCTCTTCCGATGCTCGGTCCTCTCACGCAGTTGTGTTTGGGGTGCAGTGTTTGGAGAAATGTGGGTTGTGCCCGCACCTGCTGTCAGGTGGGTTCTTTATCACCCATTAGAGTCCTTCACAGCTGTTCTTCTACAATTTCATCACTTAGACAGTGCTCTCACATGGTCACCACTGGGATCCTGATGTAGAGGGGAGAGAACAATCAATATTGGCCGGTCACGTGGAGAAATGGTGTACTAAAATTCAAAACAGCCTTCCTGTGTATGTACCACATGGAGTGTAAGTGTGACTGACGTAGAGGAAACAGACAATGGTAGCCAAAGTGTAGCCATAGCCCAGTGGAGGCTGATAACCTATCAATTCACTAGGAGTTGATGACATCACTGGATCATAAAGGGTTGATTGGCTGTATATGTCTGCAGTCAACAGCAAGGCTGCTTCCATTCCCCTCCTCACATCTTGTCACTGCCCCTGTCACATGCAGCCGTGTCCTCACTGACACATCACTCATCTCCTAATATACTCTGTGCTGCTGAGGACACTGCTCATTCCTCTATATAATTCTCAGTCTGTGACTTCCTGCTGCCTCCATTCTCCTCCTCACATCATGTCACTGCCCCTGTCACATACAGCCCTGTCCTCACTGACACATCACCCTTCTCCTGATATACTCTGTGCTGCTGGGTACCCTGCTCCTTCCACTATATAACTCTCAGGGGGAAATTTACTAAGCTCCCGATTTTGACCGAGATGCCGTTTTTTCATCAAAGTGTCATCTCGGTAATTTACTAAACACTAATCACGGCAGAGATGAGGGCATTCGTAATTTTTTGCAAGTCCAAGTAAAAAATTACGAATGAATACACCATCGGTCAAAACGCGGCTGTTTAAGTATGAATCTCGGACATTTACTAAGAAGTGCAAAGCAAAAAAAAAAACAAACACTGCCGTGAAAAATTACAACTCGTAAAAAAGTGCTAAAAAAAAACAGACCTTTTTTTTTTATTCGTGATTGGATAGGCATGCACGGATCCATGAGATCCGTGCATGTATATCAGTGGGAAGGGGTGGGAAAGTGCTTATTTTTAAAAAAAAAATTGCGTGGGGTCCCCCCTCCTAAGCATAACCAGCCTCGGGCTCTTTGAGCCGATCCTGGTTGCCGAAATATGGGGAAAAAAATGACAGGGGTTCCCCCATATTTAAGCAACCAGCATCGGGCTCTGCGCCTGGTCCTGGTCCCAAAAATACGGGGGACAAAAAGAGTAGGGGTCCCCCGTATTTTTAAAACCAGCACCGGGCTCCACTAGCTGGACAGATAATGCCACAGCCGGGGGTCACTTTTATATAGTGCCCTGCGGCCGTGGCATCAAAAATCCAACTAGTCACCCCTGGCCGGGGTACCCTGGGGGAGTGGGGACCCCTTCAATCAAGGGGTCCCCCCCCCCCAGCCACCCAAGGGCCAGGGGTGAAGCCCGAGGCTGTCCCCCCCCCCATCCAATGGGCTGCGGATGGGGAGGCTGATAGCCTTTGTTGTAAAAGAAAAGATATTGTTTTTAGTAGCAGTACTACAAGGCCCAGCAAGCCTCCCCCGCATGCTGGTACTTGGAGAACCACAAGTACCAGCATGCGACGGAAAAACGGGCCCGCTGGTACCTGTAGTACTACTACTAAAAAAATACCCAAAAAAAGACAAGACACACACACCGTGAAAGTATAATTTTATTACATACATACACACATACATACATACTTACCTTAAGTTCCCACGCAGGTCGGTCCTCTTCTCCAGTAGAATCCAAGGGGTACCTGTTGAAGAAATTATACTCACGAGATCCAGGGGTCCAGGCTCCTCGGGAAATCCAGGGGTAATCCACGTACTTGAAAAAAATAACAAAACTGTGTCCCGACCACGAACTGAAAGGGGACCCATGTTTGCACATGGGTCACCTTTCCACGAATGCCAGAAACCCACTTTGACTTCTGTCTAAGTGGGTTTCTTCAGCCAATCAGGGAGCGCCACGTTGTAGCACTCTCCTGATCAGCTGTGTGCTCCTGTCCTCACTGACAGGCAGCACACGGCAGTGTTACAATGTAGCGCCTATGCGCTACATTGTAACCAATGCTGGGAACTTTCTGCTCAGCGGTGACGTCACTTTAGGTCAACCGCAGGGCAGAAAGCTCCCATCATTGGTTACAATGTAGCGCATAGGCGCTACATTGTAACACTGCCGTGTGCTGCCTGTCAGTGAGGACAGGAGCACACAGCTGATCAGGAGAGTGCTACAACGTGGCGCTCCCTGATTGGCTGAAGAAACCCACTTAGACAGAAGTCAAAGTGGGTTTCTGGCATTCGTGGAAAGGTGACCCATGTGCAAACATGGGTCCCCTTTCAGTTCGTGGTCGGGACACCGTTTTGTTATTTTTTTCAAGTACGTGGATTACCCCTGGATTTCCCGAGGAGCCTGGACCCCTGGATCTCGTGAGTATAATTTCTTCAACAGGTACCCCTTGGATTCTACTGGAGAAGAGGACCGACCTGCGTGGGAACTTAAGGTAAGTATGTATGTATGTGTGTATGTATGTAATAAAATTATACTTTCACGGTGTGTGTGTCTTGTCTTTTTTTGGGTATTTTTTTAGTAGTAGTACTACAGGTACCAGCGGGCCCGTTTTTCCGTCGCATGCTGGTACTTGTGGTTCTCCAAGTACCAGCATGCGGGGGAGGCTTGCTGGGCCTTGTAGTACTGCTACTAAAAACAATATCTTTTCTTTTACAACAAAGGCTATCAGCCTCCCCATCCGCAGCCCATTGGATGGGGGGGGACAGCCTCGGGCTTCACCCCTGGCCCTTGGGTGGCTGGGGGGGGGGACCCCTTGATTGAAGGGGTCCCCACTCCCCCAGGGTACCCCGGCCAGGGGTGACTAGTTGGATTTTTGATGCCACGGCCGCAGGGCACTATATCAAAGTGACCCCCGGCTGTGGCATTATCTGTCCAGCTAGTGGAGCCCGGTGCTGGTTTTAAAAATACGGGGGACCCCTACTCTTTTTGTCCCCCGTATTTTTGGAACCAGGACCAGGCGCAGAGCCCGATGCTGGTTGCTTAAATATGGGGGAACCCCTGTCATTTTTTTCCCCATATTTTTGCAACCAGGATCGGCTCAAAGAGCCCGAGGCTGGTTATGCTTAGGAGGGGGGACCCCACGCATTTTTTATTTTTATTTTACATTGTTTAATTAAAAAAAAAAAAAAAAATGAACCCCAGCACGGATCACACAGATCCGGCCGAGATTGATTGTAAAAAAAGTCGGCAGTGTTTTGCTAATCACTGCCGTAAAAAACACAAAAAAAACACGAATGACATCGACATCGGAAGAAAAGAAAAACCCGAATACGACAGCTTAGTAAATCCATCGTAACAAATTCAAAAAGTTGCAGTTTTACACTTTCGATGTCATTCGTGATTGAACTTTGACCTTTTTTCGGAAATTACGAATGTTAGTAAATGTACCCCTCAGTCTGTGGCTTCCTGCTGCCTCCATTCCCCTCCTCACATCACTGCCCCTGTCACATGCAGCCCTGTCCTCACTGACACATCACTCATCTCCTGATATACTCTGTGCTGCTGGGTACCCTGCTCCTTCCACTATATAACTCTCAGTCTGTGGCTTCCTGCTGCCTCCATTCCCCTCCTCACATCACTGCCCCTGTCACATGCAGCCCTGTCCTCACTGACACATCACTCATCTCCTGATATGATCTGTGCTGCTGGGGGACCCTGCTGTTCCCACTATATAACTCTCAGTCTGTGGCTTCCTGCTGCCTCCATTCCCCTCCTCACATCACTGCCCCTGTCACATGCAGCCCTGTCCTCACTGATACATCACTCATCTCCTGATATAATCTGTGCTGCTGGGGGACCCTGCTGTTCCCACTATATAACTCTCAGTCTGTGGCTTCCTGCTGCCTCCATTCCCCTCCTCACATCACTGCCCCTGTCACATGCAGCCCTGTCCTCACTGACACATCACTCATCTCCTGATATACTCTGTGCTGCTGGGGGACCCTGCTGTTCCCACTATATAACTCTCAGTCTGTGGCTTCCTGCTGCCTCCATTCCCCTCCTCACATCATGTCACTACCCCTGTCACATGCAGCCCTGTCCTCACTGACACATCACTCATCTCCTGATATACTCTGTGCTGCTGGGGACCCTGCTCCTCCCACTATATAATTCTCAGTCTGTGGCTTCCTGCTGCCTCCATTCCCCTCCTCACAACATGTCACTACCGCTGTCACATGCAGTCCTGTCCTCACTGACACATCACTCACCTCCTGATATACTCTGTGCTGCTGGTGTACCCTGCTCCTCCCACTATATAATTCTCAGTCTGTGGCTTCCTGCTGCCTCCATTCCCCTCCTCACATCATGTCACTGCTCCTGTCACATGCAGCGCTGTCCTCACTGACACATCACTCATCTCCTGATATACTCCGTGCTGCTGGGGGACCCTGCTCCTTCCACTATATAACTCTCAGTCTGTGGCTTCCTGCTGCCTCCATTCCTCTCCTCACATCATGTCACTACCGCTGTCGCATGCAGCCCTGTCCTCACTGACACATCACTCATCTCCTGATATACTCTGTGCTACTGGGGACCCTGCTCCTCCCACTATATAATTCTGTCTGTGGCTTCCCGCTGCCTCCATTCCCCTCCTCACATCATGTCACTGCCCCTGTCACATGCAGCCCTGTCCTCACTGACACATCACTCATCTCCTGATATACTCTGTGCTGCTGGGTGACCCTGCTCCTCCCACTCTTGCTGCCTCCATTCCCCTCCTCACGTCATGTCACTGCCCCTGTCACATGCAGCCCTGTCCTCACTGACACATCACTCATCTCCTGATATACTCTGTGCTGCTGGGGACACTGCTCCTTCCACTATATCACTCTCAGTCTGTAGCTTCCTGCTGCCTCCATTCCCCTCCTCACATCATGTCACTGCCCCTATCACATGCAGCCCTGTCCTTACTGACACATCACTCATCTCCTGATATTCTCTGTGCTGCTGGTGACACTGCTCCTCCCACTATATAACTCTCAGTCTGTGGCTTCCTGCTGCCTCCATTCCCCTCCTCACATCATGTCACTGCCCCTGTCACATGCAGCCTTGTCCTCACTGACACATCACTCATCTCCTGATATACTCTGTGCTGCTGGGGACCCTGCTCCTCCCACTATATAACTCTCAGTCTGTGGCTTCCTGCTGCCTCCATTCCCCTCCTCACATCACTGCCCCTGTCACATGCAGCCCTGTCCTCACTGACATATCACTCCTCTCCTGATATACTCTGTGCTGCTGGGGACCCTGCTCCTTCCACTATATAACTCTCAGTCTGTGGCTTCCTGCTGCCTCCATTCCCCTCCTCACATCAGTCACTGCCCCTGTCACATGCAGCCCTGTCCTCACTGATACATCACTCATCTCCTGATATACTCTGTGCTGCTGGGGACACTGCTCCTCCCACTATATAACTCTCAGTCTGTGGCTTCCTGCTGCCTCCATTCCCCTCCTCACATCAGTCACTGCCCCTGTCACATGCAGCCCTGTCCTCACTGATACATCACTCATCTCCTGATATACTCTGTGCTGCTGGGGACCCTGCTCCTCCCACTATATAACTCTCAGTCTGTGGCTTCCTGCTGCTTCCATTCCCCTCCTCACATCATGTCAATAACCCCTGTTACACAGAGTCCTGTCCTCACTGACACATCACTCATCTCCTGATATACTCTGTGCTGCTGGGGACCCTGCTCCTCCCACTATATAACTCTCAGTCTGTGGCTTCCTGCTGCTTCCATTCCCCTCCTCACATCATGTCAATAACCCCTGTTACACAGAGTCCTGTCCTCACTGACACATCACTCATCTCCTGATATACTCTGTGCTGCTGGGGACCCTGCTCCTCCCACTATATAACTCTCAGTCTGTGGCTTCCTGCTGCCTCCATTCCCCTCCTCACATCATGTCACTACCGCTGTCACATATCACATTGCTCTTAGTTAGGGGCCCATTTATCATACAATATTTGCGGCTATGTTCCCGAAAACACCAGTTTCGGGGGGCTAGCTGCAATATTCTGCATCCCTACATAATATGGAAGGAGGGATTTCAGCAGAGATCTCTGATACATGCTGCGATCCCTCCATTGCCGCCAGCAGCCGCATCCCCTATAGCAGGGCTGGCCAAACCGGTCCTCGAGATCTACCAACGGTTCACATTTTCCAGAACACCTAGCTGGTGCACAGGTGTAGTCATTACTAATTATGATGTGATGCATTTATTCCTAACTGATAATTCTACAGATCTCCAGGAGGCCTGGAAAACATGAACTGTTGGTAGATCTCGAGGACCGGTTTGGCCAGCCCTGCCCTATAGGTTTCTATGGGGGACGTGATACTGCCTGATCAATATTGGGAATGCGAAGATATTGGCCCCCGCAGCTACCTATGGGCTACATTTTGCGGGATGTAGATCCGGCAGGGTTACCCAGGAACCCTCCGCCAGAAATGGCCCCTGTGGACGGTGGTCATGATCTCCGGCAACACACTTGGCGCATCGCAAGGACAAGCTCCTTATAGAGACACTGTCCCTGCTTCTGTCGGTGATACATCCACACGATATGATCACATTATGCAATGGGATCTGGGCAAAAAATGAGTGCCCAGAATTGCATATGCGGTCATTGGTAAATGGGACCTAACACACCCTCTTACACTGACAGACTCTTTATACATTTATAACTGGTGACGGCAAATGTGGCATAGGAGGTGATGAGTCACAGATGATGAAGCAGATGTAAAGCTATCTATACACTACTAGTAAATACATGAAGTACTGGACCTGTCCGTGAGGAGTGTAGTCAGAACTCTGTGGGCCCCATAGCAAAATTTTGAGGGGACCCCTGTCCCAGTGCTTCTAGAGAGAAGGTGGGCGCTCTCAGCTCTGGCCCCATAGCAGCTGCACTCCCTGCACCTATGGTAGCTACACCCTTGTATATAACACATGTAACTGTGACAGGGAAGGTGGCCCCTCTCAGCTCTGGGCCCCATAGCAGCTGCACTCCCTGCACCTATGGTAGCTACACCCTGTATATAACACATGTGACTGTGACAGGGAAGGTGGGCCCCTCTCAGCTCTGGGCCCCATAGCAGCTGCACTCCCTGCACCTATGGTAGCTACACCCTTGTATATAACACATGCAACTGTGACAGGGAAGGTGGCCCCTCCCAGCTCTGGGCCCCATGGCAGCTGCACCCCCTGCACCTATGGTAGTTACGCCCTTGTATATAACACATGTAACTGTGACAGGGAAGGTGGGCCCCTTTTAGCTCTGGGCCCCATAGCAGCTGCACCTATGGAAGCTACATCCTTGTATATAACACATGTAACTGTCACAGGGAAGGTGGGCCCTCCCAGCTCTGGGCCCCATAGCAGCCGCACTGCCTGCACCTATGGTAGCTACGCCCCTGCATATAACACATGTACTGTAACTGTGACAGAAAAGGCCCCTCTCAGCTATGGGCCCCATAGCAGCTGCACCCCCTGCACCTATGGTAGCTATGCCCTGTATATAACACATGTAACTGTGACAGGGAAGGTGGCCCCTCTCAGCTCTGGGCCCCATAGCAGCTGCATTGCCTGCACCTATGGTAGCTACACCCTTGTATATAACACATGTAACTGTGACAGGGAAGGTGGCCCCTCTCAGCTCTGGTCCCCATAGCAGCTGCACCCCCTGCACCTATGGTAGCTACGCCCTGTATATAACACATGTAACTGTGACAGGGAAGGTGGGTCCCTCTCAGCTCTGGGCCCCATAGCAGCGGCACTGCCTGCACCTATGGTAGCTACACCCTGTATATAACACATGTAACTGTGACGGGGAAGGTGGCCCCTCTCTGCTCTGGGCCCCATAACAGCTGCACTCCCTGCACCTATTGTAGCTACACCCTTGTATATATAACACATGTAACTGTGACAGGGAAGGTGGCCCCTTCTGTAATTGGGAGGTTATACTGTACAAGGCTGTTCTCAAACGTAGTGTTAGCACGGAACAATTTATTTTAACCTCAAGATTTTACCTTGGAGTTTAGTGGTCCTGTAAGTACACAAGTATAAATAAAGGACTTTTCCTGAGTATGGGAGCAGAAGGTGACATGGGGGAAATAATAGACGTTTCGCTTACTTGCTCGTCCTGCAGGGGACGCCTCTGTCATCCAGGCCACCTTTGAAGTCCCCAAGTTTTAGAGGCTGTAGCCCAGGGATGTCCGTGTCTGGGGAGAGGTCGGTGAGGGGCTGCAGACTTCCCTCCTCCGGTAAAGCACAGCGGTCATTGCGATGGTGCCTCCGTTTCTGTCTGCGCTCACAACTGCAGGAAGAGGAGACGCAAGTGTAAGGCGCATGTTATACATAGAAGTATACAGTATACACCTATGTGATTGATGAACATCTTACCTATTATATACCCCATACTGAGGGAAGATGCAATAAACGCACGCTCTATCTGCCCAGAACTGAGTCTGAGGCAGACTGCAATAACGTTTATTGGGGGTAATTCCAAGTTGATCGCAGCAGGAATTCTGTTAGCAGTTGGGCAAAACCATGTGCACTGCAGGGGAGGCAGATATAACATGTGCAGAGAGAGTTAGATTTGGGTGGGGTGTGTTCAATCTGCAATCTAATTTGCAGTGTAAAAATAAAGCAGCCAGTATTTACCCTGCACAGAAATAAAATAACCCACCCAAATCTAACTCTCTCTGCAAATGTTATATCTGCCCCCCCTGCAGTGCACATGGTTTTGCCCAATTGCTATCAAAAATCCTGCTGCGATCAACTTGGAATTACCCCCATTGTTTTATTGAATCTTTCTCTAACGTCCTAAGTGGATGCTGGGGACTCCGTCAGGACCATGGGGAATAGCGGCTCCGCAGGAGACAGGGCACAAAAATAAAGCTTTAGGATTAGGTGGTGTGTACTGGCTCCTCCCCCTATGACCCTCCTCCAAGCCTCAGTTAGGTTTTTGTGCCCGTCCGAGCAGGGTGCAATCTAGGTGGCTCTCCTAAAGAGCTGCTTAGAAAAAGTTTTTAGGTTTTTTATTTTCAGTGAGTCCTGCTGGCAACAGGCTCACTGCATCGAGGGACTTAGGGGAGAGAATTTCAACTCACTTGCGTGCAGGATGGATTGGATTCTTAGGCTACTGGACACCATTAGCTCCAGAGGGAGTCGGAACACAGGTCTCACCCTGGGGTTCGTCCCGGAGCCGCGCCGCCGACCCCCCTTACAGATGCTGAAGATTGAAGGTCCGGAAACAGGCGGCAGAAGGCTCTTCAGTCTTCATGAAGGTAGCGCACAGCACTGCAGCTGTGCGCCATTGTTGTCACACACTTCACACCAAGCGGACACGGAGGGTGCAGGGCGCTGCTGGGGGCGCCCTGGGCAGCAATATTTAATACCTTTATGGCAAAAGAATACATCACATATAGCCATTGAGGCTATATGTATGTATTTAACCCATGCCAGATATCTAAAACTCCGGGAGAAAAGCCCGCCGAAATAGGGGGCGGGGCTTATTCTCCTCAGCACACAGCGCCATTTTCCTGCTCAGCTCCGCTGTGAGGAAGGCTCCCAGGACTCTCCCCTGCACTGCACTACAGAAACAGGGTAAAACAGAGAGGGGGGGGCATTTTTTGGCGATATTTTGATATATTTAAGCTGCTATAAGGAACAACACTTATATAAGGTTGTTCCCATATATATTATAGCGCTTGGGTGTGTGCTGGCAAATTCTCCCTCTGTCTCCCCAAAGGGCTAGTGCGGTCCTGTCTTCGATAAGAGCATTCCCTGTGTGTCTGCTGTGTGTCGGTACGTGTGTGTCGACATGTATGAGGACGATGTTGGTGTGGAGGCAGAGCAATTGCCGATAATGGTGATGTCACCCCCCAGGGAGTCGACACCGGAATGGATGGCTTTGTTTATGGAATTACGTGATAATGTCAGCACATTACAAAAATCAGTTGACGACATGAGACGGCCGGCAAACCAGTTAGTACCTGCCCAGGCGTCTCAGACACCGTCAGGGGCTGTAAAGCGCCCTTTACCTCAGTCGGTCGACACAGACCCAGACACAGACACTGAATCTAGTGTCGACGGTGATGAAACAAACGTATTTTCAAGTAGGGCCACACGTTATATGATCACGGCAATGAAGGAGGCTTTGCATATCTCTGATACTGCAAGTACCACAAAAAGGGGTATTATGTGGGGGGTGAAAAAACTACCTGTAGTTTTTCCTGAATCAGAGGAATTAAATGATGTATGTGATGAAGCGTGGGTTAACCCAGATAGAAAAGTGCTAATTTCAAAAAAGTTATTAGCATTATACCCTTTCCCGCCAGAGGTTAGGGCGCGCTGGGAAACACCCCCTAGGGTGGATAAGGCGCTCGCACGCTTATCAAAACAAGTGGCGTTACCGTCTCCTGATACGGCCGCCCTCAGGGATCCAGCTGATAGGAGACTGGAAACTACCCTAAAAAGTATATACACACATACTGGTGTTATACTGCGACCAGCCATCGCCTCAGCCTGGATGTGCAGTGCTGGGGTCGTCTGGTTGGATTCCCTGACTGAAAATATTGATACCCTGGATAGGGACAGTATTTTATTGACTATAGAGCAATTAAAGGATGCTTTCCTTTATATGCGAGATGCTCAGAGAGATATTTGCACTCTGGCATCGAGAGTAAATGCGATGTCCATATCTGCCAGAAGGAGTTTATGGACGCGACAGTGGTCAGGTGATGCGGATTCCAAACGACATATGGAAGTATTGCCGTATAAAGGGGAGGAATTATTTGGCGTCGGTCTATCGGATCTGGTGGCCACGGCAACTGCCGGAAAATCCACCTTTTTACCTCAGACCCCCTCCCAACAGAAAAAGACACCGTCTTTTCAGCCGCAGTCCTTTCGGTCCTATAAGAACAAGCGGACAAAAGGACAGTCATATCTGCCTCGGGGCAGAGGAAGGGGTAAGAGAGGGCAGCAAGCAGCCCCTGCCCAGGAACAGAAGCCCTCTCAGGGTTCTGCAAAGCCCTCAGCATGACGCTGGGGCCTTACAAGCGGACTCAGGAGCGGTGGGGGGTCGACTCAAGAATTTCAGCGCACAGTGGGCTTGCTCACAGGTGGACCCCTGGATCCTGCAGGTAGTATCTCAGGGTTACAGGTTGGAATTCGAGAAGTCTCCCCCTCGCAGGTTCCTAAAGTCTGCTTTGCCAACGTCTCCCTCAGACAGGGCGACGGTATTGGAAGCCATTCACAAGCTGTTTTCTCAGCAGGTGATAGTCAAGGTACCCCTCCTACAACAGGGAAAGGGGTATTACTCCACGCTATTTGTGGTACCGAAGCCGGACGGCTCGGTAAGACCTATTCTAAATCTGAAATCTTTGAACCTGTACATACAAAAATTCAAGTTCAAGATGGAGTCACTCAGAGCAGTGATAGCGAATCTGGAAGAAGGGGACTTTATGGTGTCCCTGGACATAAAGGATGCTTACCTGCATGTCCCAATTTGCCCTTCACATCAAGGGTACCTCAGGTTCGTGGTGCAAAACTGTCATTATCAGTTTCAGACGCTGCCGTTTGGATTGGTCACGGCGCCTCGGGTCTTTACCAAGGTAATGGCCGAAATGATGATTCTTCTGCGAAGAAGAGGCGTATTAATTATCCCTTACTTGGACGATCTCCTGATAAGGGCAAGGTCCAGAGAACAGCTGGAGGACGGAGTAGCACTAACCCGACTAGTGCTGCAACAACACGGGTGGATTCTGAATTTTCCAAAATCTCAGTTGACCCCGACGACACGTCTGCTGTTCCTGGGAATGATTCTGGACACGGTTCAGAAAAAGGTGTTTCTTCCGGAGGAGAAAGCCAGGGAGTTATCCGAACTTGTCAGGAACCTCCTAAAACCAGGGAAAGTGTCTGTGCATCAATGCACAAGAGTCCTGGGAAAGATGGTGGCTTCTTACGAAGCGATTCCATTCGGCACGAACTTTTCAGTGGGATCTGCTGGACAAATGGTCCGGATCACATCTGCAGATGCATCAGCGGATAACCTTATCGCCACGGACAAGGGTGTCTCTTCTGTGGTGGTTGCAGAGTGCTCATCTGTTAGAGGGCCGCAGATTCGGCATACAGGACTGGGTCCTGGTGACCACGGATGCCAGTCTGAGAGGCTGGGGAGCGGTCACACAGGGAAGAAACTTCCAGGGAGTATGGTCAAGCCTGGAGATGTCTCTTCACATAAATATACTGGAGCTAAGAGCGATTTACAATGCTCTAAGCCTGGCAAAACCCCTGCTTCAGGGTCAGCCGGTGTTGATCCAGTCGGACAACATCACGGCAGTCGCCCACGTAAACAGACAGGGCGGCACAAGAAGCAGGACAGCAATGGCAGAAGCTGCAAGGATTCTTCGCTGGGCGGAAGATCATGTGATAGCACTGTCAGCAGTATTCATTCCGGGAGTGGACAACTGGGAAGCAGA
Organism: Pseudophryne corroboree; assembly: GCF_028390025.1. Taxonomy (NCBI): domain Eukaryota; kingdom Metazoa; phylum Chordata; class Amphibia; order Anura; family Myobatrachidae; genus Pseudophryne; species Pseudophryne corroboree. Next base: position 767,452,012 of record NC_086446.1, read on the forward strand.
CTTCCTCAGCAGACACGATCTACACCCGGGAGAGTGGGGACTTCATCCAGAAGTCTTCCACATGATTGTGAACCGTTGGGAAAAACCAATGTTGGATATGATGGCGTCCCGCCTCAACAAAAAACTGGACAGGTATTGCGCCAGGTCAAGAGACCCTCAGGCAATAGCTGTGGACGCTCTGGTAACACCGTGGGTGTTCCAGTCAGTGTATGTGTTCCCTCCTCTGCCTCTCATACCAAAAGTACTGAGAATTATACGGCAAAAGGGAGTAAGAACGATACTAGTGGCTCCGGATTGGCCAAGAAGAACTTGGTACCCGGAACTTCAAGAGATGCTCACGGAGGATCCGTGGCCTCTACCTCTAAGACGGGACCTGCTTCAGCAGGGACCGTGTCTATTCCAAGACTTACCGCGGCTGCGTTTGACGGCATGGCGGTTGAACGCCGAATTCTAAGGGAAAAAGGCATTCCGGAAGAGGTCATTCCTACACTGGTAAAAGCCAGGAAGGAGGTGACTGCACAACATTATCACCGCATTTGGAGGAAATATGTTGCGTGGTGTGAGGCCAGGAAGGCCCCCACGGAGGAATTTCAACTGGGTCGATTCCTACATTTCCTGCAAACAGGATTGTCTATGGGCCTCAAATTGGGGTCCATTAAGGTTCAAATTTCGGCCCTGTCGATTTTCTTCCAGAAAGAATTGGCTTCAGTTCCTGAAGTCCAGACTTTTGTAAAAGGAGTACTACATATACAGCCCCCGGTTGTGCCCCCAGTGGCACCGTGGGATCTTAATGTAGTCTTGGATTTTCTCAAATCCCATTGGTTTGAGCCGCTCAAATCGGTGGAGTTGAAGTATCTTACATGGAAAGTAACCATGCTACTGGCCCTGGCTTCAGCCAGGAGAGTATCAGAATTGGCGGCTTTATCATATAAGAGCCCATATCGGATTTTCCATACGGACAGGGCAGAACTGCGGACGCGTCCTCATTTTCTGCCTAAGGTGGTGTCAGCGTTTCACCTGAACCAGCCTATTGTGGTGCCTGCGGCTACTAACGATTTGGAGGATTCCAAGTTGTTGGACGTGGTCCGGGCATTGAAAATATATATTTCAAGAACGGCGGGAGTCAGAAAGTCTGACTCACTGTTTATATTGTATGCACCCAACAAGATGGGTGCTCCTGCTTCTAAGCAGACGATTGCTCGTTGGATTTGTAGCACAATTCAACTTGCACATTCTGTGGCAGGCTTGCCACAACCTAAATCTGTCAAGGCCCATTCCACAAGGAAAGTGGGCTCATCCTGGGCGGCTGCCCGGGGGGTCTCGGCATTACAACTCTGCCGAGCTGCTACTTGGTCAGGGGCAAACACGTTTGCAAAATTCTACAAATTTGATACCCTGGCTGAGGAGGACCTTGAGTTCTCTCATTCGGTGCTGCAGAGTCATCCACACTCTCCCGCCCGTTTGGGAGCTTTGGTATAATCCCCATGGTCCTGACGGAGTCCCCAGCATCCACTTAGGACGTTAGAGAAAATAAGAATTTACTTACCGATAATTCTATTTCTCGTAGTCCGTAGTGGATGCTGGGCGCCCATCCCAAGTGCGGATTGTCTGCAATACTTGTACATAGTTATTGTTACAAACAAATTCGGGTTGTTATTGTTGTGAGCCGTCTGTTCAGAGGCTCCTACGTTTGTCATACTGTTAACTGGGTTCAGATCACAAGTTATACGGTGTGATTGGTGTGGCTGGTATGAGTCTTACCCGGGATTCAATATCCTTCCTTATTGTGTACGCTCGTCCGGGCACAGTATCCTAACTGAGGCTTGGAGGAGGGTCATAGGGGGAGGAGCCAGTACACACCACCTAATCCTAAAGCTTTATTTTTGTGCCCTGTCTCCTGCGGAGCCGCTATTCCCCATGGTCCTGACGGAGTCCCCAGCATCCACTACGGACTACGAGAAATAGAATTATCGGTAAGTAAATTCTTATTTTTTAATTGAATTATCCTTTTATTTATCCTTCTGCAGACATTATGGCGCTAATGCTGAGTTTGGAGCAAAGGCAAAAAAAGGTAACTGTCTGTCTGGACAAACCATGTTGCAATGTAATTGGGGGGCAAATTTATTATTTTTCCCTGCAGGGTATATACTGGCTGGTTTTGCATGCAGCCCACACATGCTGGGCAGTTTTATTATTACACTGTAATTAAGATTTGATTTTGCACACGTTACATCTGCCCCAGCTGCAGTGCAGCATGGTGCTGCCCAGGTGCACAGTTACTTGCTCTGTTTTGCTTTTCTCCACCCCAGAATCAGGCCCTATATGTGAGCTGGCACGGCTGCTTCCTGGCGTAGCTCTTGTTACTCTGCAAACTTGCACCTAGATCATCAGCGCGCTTCCAAGTACGTATCTACTTTCCTGTATCTGGAGGCAGCGCCACAGTATAGAACTGCAGACAATTTTCTGGGGAGCCTTAAAAATACGAAGAGCTGCTGTGTGAAAGTATAAATGTCCAGCGTGCTGCCGGAGTACAGAGGCCAGCCTCCTGCCAGTGTCCAGCCTCATGCCAGAGGTCAGGGTCCGTCCAGTATCCAACCTCATGCCAGAGGTCAGGGTCCGTCCAGTGTCCAGCCTCCTGTCAGGGACAGGTTCAGGTGCATGCCAGTGTCCAGATTCCATCCCACTTCCAGAGTCCAGCGTCTGTCCATTGTCCTGCTTCCTACCAACATCTGGCCTACCAGCATCCAGAGGCCAGTGTCCGTCCAGTATCCAGCCTCGTGGCAGTGTCCAGACTACAGCGCCTGTCCAGCCTCCTACAAGATTCCAGTGTCCATCCAGTGTCCAGCTTCTTACCAGCCTCCTGCCAGCATGAAGATTCCATCTTATTGCCAGTATCCAGAGTCTGTCCTCCTGCCAGCATCCAGCCTTATTCCCCATAGAGGGATGTGTAGTTTCTCAACAGCTGGAGGGCCGCAGTTTGGACATGCCTACCCTAGAACCACCCTTTTTTTATTAAACCTTTCATTTTTATTTTAAAATACTGCTAGGTTTAATCTAATGAATTACTCAGACTATGAAAGAACATTGGAACTGCCTTCATTATGCTATAACATAGGGCAAGGCTGTGCTAGAAAATACACTTGTAGCCGCCCGTAGTGCATCTGGAAGTAGAAGACCTGACTCTCCTCCAGAGTTGGTGTAAACCTACAGTAGGTGTAATGAGGGAAGGATCATTCTTATGGACTTTTCCTAATTATTACACAGGATCCAGTCAGGATCTCAGCATTTGGGATCCCAAGAGTAGAAATACTGACGCCGGAATCGCAACACTGCTCAGAATGGATTATGTGGTGAGTATGGAGTACAGAGAGTTAAAGCAGCAGCATAATGGCCTTATAGCCCTGGGGCCTTGAGTTCAATTCCAACCAGGGTCCTGTCTGTTAGAAGCTCGAAAGCTCCGCCCTTGATTGCATGGGTGTCCCAAAGGTGCCCTAGTTACCCTCAACAGCCCCAAAACATACCGATAGATTAATTAGCTGTAAATTAAATGAGATCATTGTGTCTGAGTGTTAATGACTGTAGACTGTAAGGCCCATTAGGACAGGGTATAATGTGAATGATAATATCCTCTGTACAGCACTGCCCAATGTAATGTCACTATATAGCAACAGATAGAAATAATAGGGAATTCTCATCCCTGTCACACGGATGCGAGCGATGCAAGGTCACGTCCGAACGGCGTGTGTTTGTAATGTAATTTGTTCTGTGAGGGAAGCAATATTCCCGTGCTCTGCTGGAGAGGAAGTCGCACAGTAAGGGTAGTGAAGGACACAGCAGGAAGCCGCTCAGAGCTTGCACAATTAGCAGCGCATAATGGCTTGTCATTATTTATTTAACATAACTGGGTGCATTTTGCAAATCGTATATCTGGTCGTTATTTGGGGTGGTTTTGCAAATATGTACTCAAAGGTTATCAAATATTGTATCGTACAACGTTTGGCTGTGGTTTTTTTTCACTCTTTCTGTGCCTATCCAACTCCACATAACAAGTTAGCTGCTGGGAGCTGGACATCCAAAGGTTCTCCTCCAAAAGTGGTTTGTTATATTAACTGAGGCAAATCCTGGTTCTCAAAGTGTCATCAATACAGGGATACATCGAAGAAGCTTCTGCTATTGCCACCTCATCTCCAGAAGGCAGGGCCTGTCTCCAGCTTGGGGACTTGGATGGAATTATACCAGATTTCAGCAGCGTGGGTGCAGGTTGTGTAGTGCACACAGGCCCCTGGGTCCACGAGAGCTGCACACTTTGCACAAAGCACATACAGATGTACCACTGGTTCTGCCTGTGCACTGGTCCACTAAGCAGGATAGCTGGAAGAGACACAAATTAGGATAGCTGGCAGGGCCCGTAGGCAGGATAGCTGGCAGAGACCTGAGGCAGTATAGCTGGAAGAGCCCAGAGGCAGGATAGCTAGAAGAGCCCCGAGGCAGGATAGCTGGCAGAGCCCCTTGGCAGGATAGCTGGAAGGGCCCCGAGGCAGGATAGCTGGCAGAGCCCACAAGTAGGATAGCTGGCAGAGCCCGTTGGCAGGATAGCTGGAAGAGACCTGAGGCTGGATAGCTGGCAGAGCCCCAGGCAGGATAGCTGGCAGAGCCCCTTGGTAGGATAGCTGGAAGAGACCCTAGGCAATATAGCTGGTAGAGCACCTAGGCAGGATAGCTGGCAGAGCCCCTAGGCAAGATAGCTGGCAGGGCCCCTGGCAGGATAGCTGGAAGAGCCCCGAGGCAGGATAGCTGGCAGAGCCCAGAGGCAGGATAGCTGGCAGAGGCCCTTGGCAGAATAGCTGGAAGAGACCCTCGGCAATATAGCTGGTAGAACACCTAGGCAGGATAGCTGGCAGAGCCCTGAGGCAGTACAGCTGGCAGAGCCCAGAGGCAGTATAGCTTGCAGAGCACCTGGCAGGATAGCTGGAAGAGACAGGAGGCAATATAGCTGGTAGAGGACCTAGGCAGGATAGCTGGAAGAGCCCCGAGGCAGGATAGCTGGCAGAACCCTGAAAGCAGATTGCTGGAAGAGACCCTGGCAGGATAGCTGGCAGAGCCCAGAGACAGGAGAGCTGGCAGAGCCCAGAGGCAGGATAGCTGGCAGAGCTCGGAGTCAGGATAGCTGGCAGAGCCCCTAGGCAGGATAGCTGGCAGAGCCCCAAGGCAGGATAGCTGGTAGAGACCCCCGAGGCAGGATAGCTGGCAGAACCCCAATGCAGAATAGTTAGCGGAGTCCTGAGGCAGGATAGCTGGAAGAGCCCCTAGGCAGGAGAGCCGGCAGAGCCCCGAGGCAGCATAGCTGGCAGAGCCCCAAGGCAGGATAGCTAGCAGAGCCCATTGGTAGGATGGCTGACAGAGCCCCGAGGCAGGATAGCTGAAAGAGATCCAAGGCAGGATAGCTGGCAAAGCCCCGAGGCAGGATAGCTGGCAGAGCCCCAAGGCTAGATAGCTGGCAGAGCCTGTAGGCAGGATAGCTGGCAGAACCCATAGGCAGGATAGCTGGCAGAGCCCCTAGGCAGGATAGCTGGCAGAGCCCATTGGCAGGATGGCTGGCAGAGCCCCAAGTCAGGATAGCTGAAAGAAATCCAAGGCAGGATAGCTGGAAGAGCCCTGAGGCAGGATAGCTGGCAGAACCCTGAAAGCAGATTGCTGGAAGAGACCCTGGCAGGATAGCTGGCAGAGCCCAGAGACAGGAGAGCTGGCAGAGCCCCGAGGCAGGATAGCTGGCAGAGCCCTGAGTCAGGATAGCTGGCAGAGCCCCTAGGCAGGATAGCTGGCAGAGCCCCGAGGCAGGATAGCTGGCAGAGACCCCCGAGGCAGGATAGCTGGCAGAACCCCAATGCAGAATAGTTGGCGGAGTCCTGAGGCAGGATAGCTGGAAGAGCCCCTAGGCAGGAGAGCCGGCAGAGCCCCGAGACAGCATAGCTGGCAGAGCCCCAAGGCAGGATAGCTAGCAGAGCCCATTTGCAGGATGGCTGACAGAGCCCCGAGGCAGGATAGCTGAAAGAGATCCAAGGCAAGATAGCTGGCAGAGCCCTGAGGCAGGATAGCTGGCAGAGCCCCAAGGCAAGATAGCTGGCAGAGCCCGTAGGCAGGATAGCTGGCAGACCCCATAGGCAGGATAGCTGGCAGAGCCCCTAGGCAGGATAGCTGGCAGAGCCCATTGGCAGGATGGGTGGCAGAGCCCCAAGGCAGGATGGCTGGCAGAGCCCCAAGGCAGGATAGCTGAAAGAAATCAAAGGCAGGATATCTAGCAGAGCCCCGAGGCAGGATAGCTGGCAGAGCCCTGAGGCAGGATAGCTGGCAGAGCCCGTAGGCAGGATAGCGGGCAGAGCCCTGAGGCAGGATAGCTGGCAGTGCCTATTGGCAGAATGGCTGGCAGAGCCCCGAGGCAGGATAGCTGGCAGAGCCCTGAGGCAGGATAGCTGGCAGAGCCCCAAGGCAGGATAGTTGACAGAGCCCCGAGGCAGGATGGTTGGCAGAGCCCCGAGGCAGGATGGCTGGCAGAGCCCCGAGGCAGGATAGCTGTCAGAGCCCCGAAGTAGGATGGCTTGCAGAGCCCTGAGGCAGAATACTGGGATCAAAGCAAGACATACGAGGAACGACTAAAGTGTGCACTATAATATGTTGGTCACAGAACACAAGTACAGGCGTCATACATGCATGAAGCTGGACTTTAGTAGTAATGCGTATTGCTCCAGTAGCTGTTACAAGAGCTGCTACGCACCACATGGACGTAGAGATGATTTACACACACAACATGGGCTGGAAGCCCTTCTTATCCAGAGTCAAATTCATTTGCCTCTCCTGCTATAGTCACATGAAAAAACGTAAGCAACCCTAGGTGTGATGTGAGCAGGGTGGTCCATCTGGGAAAGGAAATAGCCTGCACTGAGCCACCCGGTCAGGACTACAACTGACTGGACCAATGGGTGGGGACCACTTCATTTATCGTTAGTTTATCCTCTTCAGGCATGAGAATAGAGGGCCTAATTCAGAGATGTACATAAACCCGATGTGGGCACATAAAATATTTTGCACATGCAATGTTGGAAGCGGAAAAGGGGTACCCAGCTACAGGTGGGTACTGTAACTTACTGTAATAACCACATACATGGTAAACTTCTGCATGAATTCCCATGTCCCATCTCTATCAAGAATTGTTACCACATGTGTAACCATGGAAACAACCCATGCGGTCCACTGAAAGAATCCCCTCTCTCTCTCTCTCTCTCTCTCTCTCTCTCTCTCTCTCTCTCTCTCTCTCTCTCTCTCGCTTTCTCTCTCTAGATTATTATATATTAGTATGGGGCTGTTACATTCACCCTCTTTTTGTTCACTCACCAGAACTTGATGATGATTCCAGTAGCCACTAACACAATGACCACGGAGATGACAATGGTGACGTACAGTTGGGGATCTGTTCCTATAAAGACAGACAGAAAAGTGATAATTGCGTCAGAAATGTTGCATGTGACAACCGAGCCTTGTTCTCGGGCACCCTTGCCAGCGGCTGCTCACCGTCATCTTTTGGAGGGGAATTATGGGGTCTCAGGGTGGTGGGAGCCCCTCTCAAGTCTAGTCCTCGCGCAGGCTCGTCGTGCTCCAACAGGCCCCACTCTTGATGGTAAAACGGCCGAGGAGTGGAAGAAACGGAGCCTTGAGCCCCATCCTCATCTGAGATTGTTGGGTCCCACAGGATGGCCCAGGGGTATGGAGAAGGAGGAACTGCCCCTTCAAGAGCTGCAGGGAACAGCAAACTGGAGGCGGGGGACTGGCGTTTGCCCCGTGTGGGCACAGAGTGTTGATGGGGGTGCTGGGTGTTCCTGTGGGGGAAGTATGTGATCTTTGGTGGCAAGTTCTGTGATCTGATTACAGGGAAAGTATGTTGAAGATCTGGATGGTGGGTGGTACTTGAGGGTCTGGGTGCTGGATGGAGGAAGGAGCGTAAATGCTGGTGGGCCGGAAGGAGGGGGGAGTATGAAGGGCGTATTGCACCATGGTGAGGAAGTTTTGTTGGGTGTAGGAGTTTGGGGAGGGAAGAACATGTGCTTGAGAGTAGTATACAATAAAAAATGCAGTAGGTGGAAGCACAGCCAGACCTGAGAGAGAGAGAGAGAGAGAGAGAGAGAGGGGGGGGGGGGGGGGGATTAGTATATTGACTGTAACACCAAATATTACAGCCCCTACCCATTTCCTCAACTCTGCTTTCACTATAAGCCCAGCTACCCCCGGTTTGTCTTTAGATAGTGGTGGATTTGTGATGCTCTCCTCAATTGTTACTACGGTTCCACGCTTACATCTCAGGCTCTTCCTCTAGACTACATTCACATTACTGCAACACATCTCCAACTCATACCCTGTGTAGCTTACACTCTTACTAGCCGCATTGTCTTCTCTTCTCGCCAACACATCCAACTGTGTCTGTACACCTGACCACTCCCAGGCAATCACTGCTGCTTCTGACACCCAAGGTTCTCTACTTCCACTGCTTCCTTACAGAAGTTGCGGTACGCCACTTCCCCACACACTGGAAATGGTAATCACTTGGGGGCTATCACTCATAGCCCCCAACAGACCATTCATTTATTAGTTTTACCATGGGGGGTCATTCCGAGTTGTTCGCTCGTTGCCGATTTTCGCAACGGAGCGATTAAGGCAAAAATGCGCATGTGCATGGTACGCAGCGCGCATGCGTTCAGTATTTTAGCACGAAACTTAGTAGATTTACTCACGTCCGAACAAAGAATTTTCATTGTTGAAGTGATCGGAGTGTGATTGACAGGAAGTGGGTGTTTCTGGGCGGAAACTGACCGTTTTCTGGGAGTGTGCGGAAAAACGCAGGCGTGCCAGGATAAAACGCAGGAGTGTCTGGAGAAACGGGGGAGTGGCTGGCCGAACGCAGGGCGTGTTTGTGACGTCAAACCAGGAACGAAACTGACTGAACTGATCGCAGTGGCAGAGTAAGTGTCGAGCTACTCAGAAACTGCTAAGAAATTTATATTCGCAATTCTGCTAATCTTTCGTTCACAATTCTGCTAAGCTAAGATACACTCCCAGAGGGCGGCGGCCTAGCGTGTGCAATGCTGCTAAAATCTGCTAGCGAGCGAACAACTCGGAATGAACCCCTATGTACTCACTGGACATTTTAACATTGTTCTCACTCTATGTTCCTCAAACGTAGGTCTAAGTAACAATCCAGACTCTCAACATTCTAACGCGTCTTCCCCAAACACTGCACATTCCAACTCTGTATCCTCAACACACGGTCCTCATGGCATCCTAGTGGTTCAGTTTTTAAGTATATCCATGATTGGCCACAGGTAACTTAATTATTACCTCAGTCAGTTTGATTTAACCATCTGTACTGAGCCATGGATGTCTTTAAAACCTGGATCATTTAGGTTGCCTTGAGGACTGTGTTTGGGAAAACTGCTATATTCTATGTACTATAAAAAATATCATCTGCTAAGGGGGGGAAACAATCAAGCAATCACTATTGCAGGATTAAATTGATAAAAGGATAGACAAATAATGTAATAAAGCTTAGTTGTCACTATATGGGTCATTAGTGGTACCTTAATGTCAGTTTGGGAGGCCAAATCTCTAAAAGGACCGCAGGGATGCGCGGTGAGGTAAATGGCTCAGGAGGCACTGGCTAGTACCAGAGCCAGATATACACACAATATATGAGCCAAAGGGCACATGTGGGCATTATACACAGGTGCAGCAGTATATACATGTGATTATTATACACAGGTGCAGCAGTATATACATGTGGACATTATACACAGGTGCAGCAGTATATACATGTGGGCATTATACACAGGTGCACCAGTATTATACACAGGTGCAGCAGCATATACATGTGGGCATTATACACAGGTGCAGCAGTATATACATGTGGGCATTATACACATTTGCACCAGTATTATACACAGGTGCAGCAGCATATACATGTGGGCATTATACACAGGTGCAGCGGTATATACATGTGGGCATTATACACAGGTGCAGCAGTTTATACATTATTTTATTACCAGTTATTTATATAGCGCACACATATTCCGCAGCGCTTTACAGAAAATATTTTGGCCATTCACATCAGTCCCTGCCTCAGTGGAGCTTACTATCTATACATGTACACATGCACACACATTCATGCTAGGGTTAATTTTGTTGGGGTCCAATTAACCTACCAGTACATTTTTTGGATTGTGGGAGGAAGCCACGCAAGTACGGGGAGAATATGCAAACTCCACTCAGTTAGAGCCATGGTGGGAATCAAACCCATGACCTCAGTGCTGTGAGGCAGTAATGCTAACCATTACACCACGTGTAGTACACATGTGGGCATTATACACAGGTGCAGTCAGTTATGCCTCAGTCCGACACTGAATGCAAAGAAGAGTCAAAACTCTGGCGTATAGTATACATTAGTATGACAGGACAGGCTCTGCCTCACCTCACCGCACGCCACTGATAAATACATAAGAGATTGCTCAAAGGATGGCAACTAAATAGGTCACAAAAATTAACGAGGAAAGGCTACGAGACCAAAGCATGAACAGGTTGGAGCACGGGGAAAGGAGGGGCCGCTATGATAGAAGCTTTCAAATCATACTTGACTACCCTCCCGGAATGGCCGGGAGGCACTAAAAAATCGTGTGGCCCTCCCGGCCCCCCGGAAGGGTGGGCAAGCCTCCCATTCTTTCCCCCTAGGCCACCCACAGCAGAAAACAAGTGGGCGGCCGAGGGGATCCGATGATGCGATTCGCGCTGAATCGCGTCATCGTAGCTCCGCCCCCGCTATACAGTGCCTAGTTTCTCGGCACTGTATAGTGGGGGCGGAGCCACGATAACGCTATCGTGATGTCACGCCCCCTGTACTGCCCACTTCCCCATCGTCACGCCCCCTCGGAGGAGGGGGCAGCAAGGTAGGCAAGTATGTTTCAAATATAATAAACAGATGTAGGAATTTTATGCAAAAGCATGTGTTTTTATTTTTTTCAGAAAGATCATATCTGAGAATCGACTTAAATAATTTTTTTCAGGTCAAATAAAGCCTACACGGGCATAGTTCTATTTGCACATATGCATGTTCAGGTAATGTTGACATGTCATGGCATATTTTGCTTATTTACTCTTATTTTTTTCATACTGGAGGTCATTCCGAGTTGATCGCTCGCTAGCAGTTTTTAGCAGCCGTGCAAACGCATTCCCGCCGCACACTGGGGAGTGTATTTTCGCTTTGCAGAAGTGTAAATGCTTGTGCAGCAGAGCGCCTGCAAAAAATTTTTGTGCAAAACAAGACCAGCCCTGTAGTTACTCTTCGTGTGCTTTTGACGTCACACACCCGCCCAGCCACGCCTGCGTTTTCCCCGACACGCCTACGTTTTTCTAAGCACTCCCTAAAAATGATCAGTTGACACCCAGAAACGCCCACTTCATGTCAATCTTCCTGCGTTGTGCCGTGCAACTGAAAGCTTCGCTAGAACCTGTGCAAAACCACAAAGGACTTTGTACCCGTATGTCGCGCGTGTGCGCATTGCGGTGCATATGCATGCGCAGAAATGCCTATTTTTAGCCTGATCGCTGCGTTGCGAACAACGGCAGCTAGCGATCAACTCGGAATGACCCCCCCACTGTATTTAAGAAATGTGTCCAAAATCCACCATTTTCATCTATTGCTGACCAACGTTTTCCCTGAGAAAGCATTCATGCTCGCCTTGAGGCAATTTTTATGTCATATCCCCCAAGAAAGTAGCTTAGTGTGGTGTATTACCGGTGTATGACTGTAGATGGCACTGTGGACAAATAAGTTCTGATACTAGTAAGTTTTGCTAGACACAGTATAATTGCTTCTCTCTGTGGACTGTGGAGCTCTCTCAGATAAACTGTGTTGGAGCAGCCTGGCTGATGCTCTGCTGTGTCTCTAGACAGCACTGACATACTGTATACAGTATGGCCAGGCATCTGAGGAAGTAGCTTCTAGAGGGGAGAAGCGTTGTATTATGCTTAGGAAGATTTAGCTGTTGTAACATGAATTATTGTGTAAATCTTATTTTTTAGAAGCAGCAATAGTTCCCAAAATAATTTTTGACATATACACTGGTGTTTTTTTTAAATCTAAAATTGCATAGATTTTATTTGTATTTAAATGTCGGTGAATTCAAGAAAAATTCGTAAAATAATAGCAACAGTAAATTATTGACTTTTATTGCATATGATTTTGCATATTTGGGCATATTCTTTGAATATTTGTAGAGCTTTGGCTTCATATTTCATGCTCATTTTATGCCCATGCTCCAGAGGGGAAGAATCCCTCCCATCTAACATGTACGACTATATGTCACATATTATTTAATGTGCAATGTGACTGCCATCTGGACATACTAAACATTTCTTTCCACTCTTGACTTTGTTTTCTTACACACAGGGGGTCATTCCGAGTTGATCGTAGCTTTGCTAAATTTAGCACAGCTACGATCATTCACACTGACATGCGGGGGGACGCCCTGCACAGGGCTATCCTGCCCCGCATGTCAGTGCCGGCCCCTCCGCAGAAGTGCAAAGGCATCGCACAGCGGCGATGCCTTTGCACTTCAGGTGTAGCTCCCGGCCAGCGCAGCTTTAGTGTGCTGGCCGGGAGCTTCTCCTCGCTCCCCGGCCCGCAGCGGCTGCGTATGACATCACGTAGCCGCTGCGGCTGACATCACGTAGCCGCTGCGGCCCGCCCCCCGTTCGGTCCGGCCACGCCTGCATTGGTAGAATGTGCTGCGCATTGTAACATTGCTTCCCCACATTCAGCAAATTTTAACATTGCTTCCTCGCATGCAGCACATTCTAACATTGCTTCCCCAAACATCACACATTCTAACATTGCTTTCCCAAACACAGCGCATTCTAAACTTGCTTCCCCAAACACAGGACATTCTAACATTGCTTTCCCATACACAGGACATTCTAACATTGCTTCCCCACACACAGTTCATACTAACATCGCTTCGTCAAACACAGCGCATTCTAACATTTCTTCCCCCCACACAGCAAATTCTAACATTGCTTCCCCAAACACAGCGCATTCTAACATTGTTTCCCCACACACAGCGCATTGTAATATTGCATGCCCAAACACATGACATTCTAATATTGCTTCCCCAAACACAGGACATTCTAACATTGCTACCTAAAACATAGCACATTCTAACATTGTTTCCCCACACACAGCACATTCTAACATTGTTTCCCCACACACAGCACATTCTAACATTGCTTCTTCACACACAGCACATTCTAACATTGCTTCCCCAAATACAGCACATTCTAACATTGCTTCCCCACACATAGCACATTCTAACATTGCTTCCCTAAACACAGCACATTCTAACACTGCTTACCTATACACAGCGCCTTCTAACATTGCTTCCCCACTCACAGTGCATTCTAACATTACTTCCACACACACAGCGCATTCCAACATTGCTTCTCCACACACAGTGCATTCCACCATTGCTTCCCCACACACAGTGCATTCCAACATTGCTTCCCCACACACAGTGCATTCCAACATTGCTTCCCCACACACAGTGCATTCTAACATTGCTTCTCCACACAGCATATTCTAACATTGCTTAACCAAACACAGGACATTCTAACACTGCTTCTCCACACACAGCACATTCTAACATTGCTTCCCCACACACAGCACATTTTCATATTGCTTCCCCACATGCAGTGCATTCTAACATTGCTTCCCCAAACACAGACCATTCTAACATTGCTTTCACACACCTAGTGCATTCTTGCAGTGGTTCCTCACACACAGGACATTCTACCATTGCTTCCCCACATACAGGACATTCTAACATTGTTTCCTCGCACACAATGCACTCTAGCTTCCCTACATGCAGCACATTCTAGCAGTGTTTACACACAGAACATTCTAACTTTGCTTCCCGGCACACAGGGCGTTTTAATATTTCTTCCTCACACACAGCACATTCTACTAGTGCTTCCTCACACACAGTGAATTCAAATATTGCCTTCCCACATCCAGTGCATTCTAGCAGTGCTTCACCACACGCAGTACATTCTAGCAGTGCTTCACCACACAGTGAATACTAACATTGCTTCCTTACAACTAGCCCATTTTATTAGTGCTTCCTCGTACACAGCGAATTTTAACATTGCTTCTTCATACACAGCATATTCAAGCATTGCTTCCTCGCACATGGGGGGTCATTCCGAGTTGTTCGCTCGCTAGCAGTTTTTAGCAGCCGTGCAAACGCATTGTCGCCGCCCACCAGGGAGTGTATTTTCGCATTGCAGAAGTGTGAACGCCTGTGCAGCCGAGCTCATGCAAAATCTTCTTGTGCAAAACAAGACCAGCCCTGTAGTTACTCTCCGTGTGAGTTGATTCTAATGATGGTGGGACGGCTTTTGACGTCACACACCCGCCCAGCGTTCGCCCAGCCACGCCTGCGTTTTCCCCGACATGCCTGCGTTTTTCTAAGCACTCCCTAAAAATGGTCGGTTGACACCCAGAAACGCCCACTTCATGTCAATCTTCCTGCGTTTGGCCGTGCGACTGGAATGTTCGTTACACTCTGTGCAAACCCACAATGCTCATTGTACCTGTACGACGCGCCTGCGCATTGCGGTGCATACGCATGCGCAGAAATGCCTATTTTTAGCCTGATCGCTGCGCTGCGAACAACGGCAGCTAGCGATCAACTCAGAATGACCCCCATGGTGCATTCTAACATTGCTTCCCCGCCCACAGCACTTTCTAGCAGTGCTTTCTCATTTGCAGTGCATTCTAATATTGCTTCCCTGTGCACAACACATCATAGTGGTGCATTCTCACACACAATGCATTCTAACATTGCTTCCTCACACGCAGCACATTCTAGCAGTACTTTCTCACACACAGTGCATTCTAACATTGCTTCCCCACACACAGCACATTGTAATCAAGCTATCTCACAAACAGCACATTCTAGTGGTGCTTTCTCACACTATTCCACTGCTCTTTCCCCAAACACTAGTGATTATCAGTCATTGCTTCCTTACAGACATTCTAACATTCTTTCATCACACACTCAGTACAACAGCCTTGCGCGACCCTCGGTGTCGGGCGTGCATGACCCAATTTGGACTCATCGTCCAAATCTGCATGCACGGCCCGGCCGCGGCATGACGTAACTGTGCAATATTGCTAGTGATATCACACAGTGTGTATGTCCATGTCAAGTGGCCCGGGCCGGAAGGGGGGGAGGACACTAGGCGATGTCGCTCATGGAGCACATCGACTAGTGTGTACCCACCTTAAGGGACAGAGCAGAGCCGCTGCACATGCCCAGTGTAGCAGCTTCTTCTACCAAGTTTTCTGTGTGTGGCTCTGAGTCCTCAAACAATGCACTGGACTACAGAGTAACTACCAGGAAGAAGAGACAGGAGCCTTACCATGAGGTGGGAGAATGTGAGCTTAGAAAGTGCAGTACTGGTTCTATTATGTTTGTGTATTTATTTATTAATTATGGTATGTTTAACCTTTTCCTGACCACTTATTTATATTCTTTAAATGTTTGGTACAGCCAGTACTATAGACCATCTAGTGTTAAATGTAAATACTGCATTCCATACAGTATCCAGTGTATAAAAAGACCAATGTGTACATTAATGTCAAGAGTCGTTATTAGGTTTTTCTATTGCTCCCCCAGACTCCTGCACTTGTTCCAATGGGCCTAATTCAGACCTGATCATAACAGCAAACTTTTTCTCTAATGGGCAAAACCATATGCAGTGCAGGTGGGCCAGATGTAACATGTGCAGAGAGAGTTAGATTTGGGTGGGGTGTGTTCAAACTGAAATCTAAACTGCAGTGTAAAAATAAAGCAGCCAGTATTTACCCTACACAGAAACAAAATAACCCACCCAAATCTAACTCTCTCTGCACATGTTATATTTGCCCCACCTGCAGTGCACATGGTTTTGCCCATTAGAGAAAGAATTTGCTTTTGCAATCAGGACTGACTTAGGCCCTATGGTGGTCATTCCGAGTTGTTCACTCGCTGCTGCGATTTGGTGCAAAATTCGCATGCGCATGGTACACAGCGCGCATGCGCTAAGTTATTTAACACAAAACTTAGTAGTTTTGCTGTTGCTCGAGCGGCGCTTTTCAGTCGCACTGCTGATCGGTGAGTGATTGACAGGAAAGGGGCGTTTCTGGGTGGCAACTGAGCGTTTTCTGGGAGTGTGCTAAAAAACGCAGGCGTGCCAGGGAAAAAGGCAGGAGTGTCAGGAGAAACGAGGGAGTGGCTGGCCGAACGCAGGGCGTGTTTGTGACGTCAAACCAGGAACTAAACGGACTGAGGTGATCGCAATCTAGGAGTAGGTCTGGAGCTACTCAGAAACTGCAGGGAAATGTTTAATAGCAATTCTGCTAATCTTTTGTTAGCAATTCTGCTAAGCTAAGATACACTCCCAGAGGGCGGCGGCCTAGCGTGTGCAATGCTGCTAAAAGCAGCTAGCGAGCGATCAACTCGGAATGAGGGCCTATGTTCCGCAGAGCGGGAGATTGTGGATTGCATTTGGAAACCCTGCATTTGCCACTGCCCATGCTTCCTCACTCATTTGGGCATTCTAAAATTACTCTCCACACACTGAGCATTCTAATAGTGTTTACTAGATATTCTAACTTTACTTACACTTACACTTTTAACATTGGCTTCCCACACACTAGAAATTCCACTGCTTCTGTTAGACATTCTAACATTGATTTTCCTTATTCTGGATATTTTAACATTGCTTCCCAACCCATTAGACATTCTAATATTTCTTCCCCATGTTTTGGACATTCTCAGAGAGCATTCTACCATAGATTGACCATATATAAATTCTTACATTGTCTCCCTGTTCACTGAAGAGTCTACCATTGGTTTTACTTATACTTGAAATTCTAATGTTGGGTTACACTGGATAGTCTAAACATGCTTTTGCATATGCTGAACATTCTACTGTTTCTTTTGCTTACACTGGACATTCTAAGACTATTTTTGCTAACACTAGACAAAATAACATTGCCTTCACTTACATTCTACATCAAACGTTCTAACATTGCTTCCCCACACAGTGCTCATTCTAACTTAGCTACCCCATACATTATACATTCTAACATTGCATTCCTACATGCTGGGCATTCTTACATTGCCCCAATACATATTGGTCATTCTAATTTGGCTTCCCCAAACATTAAACATTCTAACATTGCTTCCCAACACTGGACACTCTATATTGGCTCCCCAACACACTGGGCTTTCTAATATTATTTCCCACATGCTAGACATTCTAACACGACTTTCCATGCATTGTACTTTTAACATTGCATTCCCATTGCTCTGCATTCTAAGATGCTTTCCTCCACTGGATATTCTAATATTGCTCTATACGCTGGATACACTAACATTGCTGTCCATGCACTGGACAGTCTAACTTTGCTAATGCTTACACTGCAATATTGCTTACCACACCATTAAGCATTCTAAAATTACTTCCCCAAACACTGATCATTCTAATATTGCTTTATCACACATTGAACATTCTAAAATTACTTCCCCACACACTGGGCATTCTAATATTGCTTCCTGACAAACTGGATATTCGACCATTGCTTACACTTGCACTGGGCATTCTAACGTTACGTATGCTTACCCTGGACATTCTAATTTTGCCAATGCTTACACTGCAATATTGCTTCCCCACACATTGAACATTTTAAAATTACTTCCACCAAACACTGATCATTCTATTATTGCTTTCTCACACATTAGACATTCTAACATTGCTTTCCCACACACTGGGCATTCTAATATTGCTTTCCAATACATTAGACATTCTAACATTGTTTTCCCACACACTGGGCATTCTATTATTGCTTTCCAACACATTAGACATTCTAACATTGCTTTCCCAAACACTGGGCATTCTGATATTAGTTCCCCACACCGTGAACATTCCCCATCCTATACCCATTCTAACATTGCTTTCCCACACACTGGGCATTCTAATATTGCTTTCCAACACGATAGACATTCTAACATTGTTTCCCCACACACTGGGCATTCTAATATTGCTTTCCAACACATTAGACATTCTAACATTGTTTTCCCACACACTGGGCATTCTAATATTGCTTTCCAAACACATTAGACATTCTAACATTGCTTTCCCACACACTGGGCATTCTAATATTGCTTTCCAACACATTAGACATTCTAACATTGCTTTCCCACACACTGGGCATTCTAATGTTGCTTTCCAAAACATTAGACATTCTAACATTGTTTTCCCACACACTGGGCATTCTAATATTGCTTTCCAACACATTAGACATTCTAACATTGCTTTCCCAAACACTGGACATTCTGATATTAGTTCCCCACACAGCGAACATTCCCCATCCTATACCCATTCTAACATTGCTTTCCCACACACTGGGCATTCTAATATTGCTTTCCAACACATTAGACATTCTAACATTGCTTTCCCAAA
This sequence comes from Pseudophryne corroboree, assembly GCF_028390025.1. Lineage (NCBI taxonomy): Eukaryota > Metazoa > Chordata > Amphibia > Anura > Myobatrachidae > Pseudophryne > Pseudophryne corroboree. Next base: position 767,470,612 of record NC_086446.1, read on the forward strand.
CATTGAGCATTCTAATATTAGTTCCCCACACCGTGAACATTCCCCATCCTATACCCATTCTAACATTGCTTTCCCGCACAGTAAACATTCTAACATTGTTTCCCCATTCACTGGACATTCTAATATTGTTTCTCCATGCCTTTGACATTCTAATGTTGCGTCCTCACACACTGGATACTCGCCCATCACTTACGCTTGCACTGGGCATGCTAACATCGCTTATGCTTACACAGGGCATTCTAATTTTGCTTCCGCGCTCATTGGGCATTCTAATATTATTTCTTTTCAGAGTGACCATTCTAGCATCACTTCCCCCACACACCGGACATTTTAGTGCCGCTACCCTGTATACTCTAGAGTCTAACAGCTTTGGGCATTTCAAGGGTGGCTAACTGCAAGCATAACCCTCTACAAGAGTCGCCCACTCCATGAATGTCGAGCATTATTCTTGGGCACGTTGAACCTTCAATCACTGCTGACCGCACATTGACCGTTCCGACATTTCCTCCAAAATGTTGTCCTCTCATCTGTATATCTAGCCATGCTAAAAGTGCTTCTCTACCTCACCATCTCCCTTAGATGCCCCCCTCCCCAGCACAAGCCAATACAGTAGCTCACAGTCATCTCGCACTTAAAGCTAATATACTGCTCTCCGACATAAATTCATCTACAAGCTCAAGAGCCGTTCCATGAATCTCTCCCTAGTCGTTCAGCTCTGTTACCATGCAGCCCTCAAACCTCAATCCCTTACCCTGCCTTCTCAGTCCTAAATGCTCTTACATTGCCCCTGCAAGTTATACTACTGCCCCAGCAAGGGCTCTTACATACCGCTTCATCTTGGACCGCACAGAATTACCCCAAGACGAGACGATCATTGCCTGTAGGATGGGAATACAGTTACACAGAGGCAATTGTAGAACAGCCCACACTTTCCTGATTACACATTATTATCTAAATGTTCATTCCAGCTGAGCCCTCCCAATGCACCATAATATCTGCACATTGGTCTTCAGAAAATGCACTACAACTATTTGATATGCGCCATATGCCCCAGGTAGTTATTGTAGTGTTAAATGCACTGGGACATGGAGAGCTGGAGACAGGTGGCAGCTTGCACAAGGGCTAACTCTTCATCTGCTTTCAAAGTTGCACCCCAAAATGACCAGCTGCTATCACAGACAAGCAAACTGTGGCTTTCCCGCCTGTTGTGGAAAAGTGCCTGCGTGCCTTGTATATGCTGTGACTTGTAGTTCCCCCAACAGCTGGAGAGCCACAGGCTGCCCTTTTCTGTATGCGAGAGAAAACCATTAGGATGTGTAATTGTTGCAGACTGAGATTCCCGTGGCCGTAACAAAATGTCAGCACATTTTCATAATGCTGTAATCACACGAATACTTTATATGGATCAGAGTGTTCTCATCCTCTAACTGTATGGTGAACACGACACAACGCACATCTGTGCAAGGAGAGCAACTGGTGTCTCTGGCTGAAACATGCAATGTAGTGTTACACACCCACAAGACACAAGTGAGGGTGTCACACACCCACAAAGAAGCATACACACACACACACACACACACACACACACACACACACACACACACACACACACACACACTGCTGCAGCTGCACATGTTACATGGATGTACAACAGGTGGATGGCTGCACACGCAGGATGCTTCATTGCTACGCAAACCAATGATGCACTGTTGCATTCACACATATATAAAACTGGTTACACACCTGTACGACACACAGAGACACACACACATACACACACACTGGAGCAGTGGTACATGCACAGCTCTGACCTCAGTTTGGGGTGCAGGCTGGTTTTGGGGTGCAGAGGGGGGAGCAGCTGAGTGTGATGCTTCTCTCTACCTCTCTGTTCTCTCTGTCTGGCAGCATCAATGTGTTTCTCCCTCTCCCTTTCCATCCACTCATATTATCTTTCTCCCTCCCTCGCAGACTGTCTCCACCTTTCTCTTATGGTCTTTACCCTTCCTAGTCCACTGTTGCATGCAAGATGTAACGCTCTGCAGTGCCTTGGGAACACGGGTACCGGGGAGATGCTCTGCAGAGCTAGTTTGGAGAAGGATAACTTTTAGCAGAATGGGTTAAGTGAGCTTCTGGTAAGCGAGAGGTTAATGGGGGATACACACAGCATGTGCATAAAGAATGAACTGAGATATATACTCTGCAGAGCCGTGACTGTGCTAATAGGACAAGTTGTTTCAGGCTTGGACAGGAAGGGGACATTCTGTACAGAACAGAAGCGTTCCCCCCACTCTATCACTCTCTCTGTATGACTCAGGGGGCCCCTCTAGGTGTCACTCACTCATGCTTTGTCTGTCACATTCTGATCTGGCTTGTTGTCTCGCTCACTCCTTGGCTCTCTCTTTCTACATCACACTTTCCGAGTCTCTTTCCATCTCCCATGCACACCCACCGCTCTCCCCCATCTCTGCTCTGTCTCCTTGTAAGATGCCTAGAGGTTACCATGGAGACGGAGGAGAGAACTGGTACCAGCTGTCTCCTTTCCTCCCAGATGTCCACCACTCTCTCTCTCTCTCTCTCTGCATCCTTGTACTATCTGATCTCTCTCTCTCTCTGTGTGTCTCTCTCTCTCTCTATTTGTCTCTGTACATAGCTGCCTGGTTTGCAGGTCTGTGTGTCCTACCTGTTCTCACTCCCTCTGCACGTATCTCCTTCCTCTGTGTGTGTCTGTCGTTCTTGCTTATCTGTCCACTTCTGCCTCTTATTGCACGTCTCTCTGGATTATGTCTATATCTGGAGGCAGCATGGCCATTACTCCACAACGTCTCTGTCCGACATTTGCTTCTTCTCCAGGCTGGCTGCCTTTCTCTCTGTACTGTCCATGTTATCTTCTGCCTGTCTCTCTAACTCTGCATTTCACCCTCTCTCTTACTGCAAGGTGGTCTCTCTAATTTGGGTAGACGTCCCCTTAAGCATGTCTCATCTCTCTCATGTTGCACACAAGTGTCTCCTTCTTGCTCTCAAGTTCAACCTTAGCATCATGTTTAAATGATGAAGTACAGCACCGTCTATGCAAGCACTTACTGTATGTGGGCACTCTCCCGCCCTCCTGCCTGTTATGTGCGCTCTCCTGACTCTCTTATGTAAGCACGTACCTGGCCACTCTATGTGATCGCTTAATGTAGGTGGGCGCTCAATATAAACACCTGGGCCCTTTATGTGAGCACTCTACTTAACACATCTCTGCAAAAAAATCTTCTATAGTAACAGTACTATCTCTATTTGCCCCCCCCCCCCCCACACACACACACACACACCTCAACCCTCTTTGCAAGCCCTCTTCTGCATTCTCTATGTAGGCCCTCACCTCAAACCTCCATGCAAGCCTTCTCCTACATTCATTAAGTAGGCCATCACCTCACCCCTCTATGCAAGCCCTCTTCTGCATTCTCTATGTAGGCCCTCAACTCAACCCTCCATGCAAGCCTTCTCCTACATTCATTAAGTAGGCCCTCACCTCACCCCTCTATGCAAGCCCTCTTCTACATTCTCTATGTAGGCCCTCACCTCAACCCTCTATGCAAGCCTTCTCCTACATTCATTAAGTAGGCCCTCACCTCACCCCTCTATGCAAGCCCTCTTCTACATTCTCTATGTAGGCCCTCACCTCACCCCTCTATGCAAGCCTTCTCCTACATTCTCTATGTAAGCCCTCACCTTCTCCTTCTATGCAATCCTTCTCATGCATTCGCTATGTAGGCCCTCACCTCACCCCTCTATGCAAGCCTTCTCCTACATTCTCTGTGTAATCCCTCACCTTCTCCTTCTATGCAATCCTTCTCATGCATTCGCTATGTAGGCCCTCACCTCACCCCTCTATGCAAGCCTTCTCCTACATTCTCTCGGATTCTTGGATTTAGACCTCATTGGGCCCTAAGCAAGACACCAATTTGGGGCCCCTCTTCCTCAAACAATCCTCAGTGTGACCCCCCCCCCCCACCACCACTAATATCAGACAGGTCCTGCTGCCCCTCAGTCAGTGTATGCTTCCCAATCTGCCCATAGCCGATTATAGCAGGCGGATGGTAGTTGTTCTAGTGTATTGATTATTATTATTACCAGTTATTTATATAGCGCACACATATTCTGCAGCGCTTTACAGAGAACATTTGACCATTCACATAATTCCTCAGTGGATCTTACAATCTATATTCCCTATCACATGTACACATTCATGCTAGGGTTAATTTTGTTGGGAGCCAATTAACCTATCAGTATATTTTTGGATTTTGGGAGGAAACCCTCCCGTTACCCCTCTATGCAAGCCTTCTCCTACATTCTCTATGTGGCCCTCACCCCTCTATGGAAGCATTCTCCTACATTTTCTATATGGCACTCACCTCACCCCTCTATGCAAGCCTTCTCCTGCATTCTCTATGTAGGCCCTCACCTCACCCCTCTATGCAAGCATTCTCTTACATTCTCTATGTGGGCCTCATCTCACCCCTCTATGCAAGCCTTCTCCTACATCAGAGGTTCCCAAACTGTGTGCCGTGGCTCCCTGGGGTGCCTCGAGATACTTGCAGGGGTGCCCTGGGTTGGTGGTGCAGGACCAATTCAAAGTATTCATGGTCAATATAATAGGCAAAACCAGTGCTGGTGGCTGCCAGTCATAAAATATGTGGCCAAACAGAAGCAAATCTTGTCCCTCACCACACAACTGACCCTAAGGATGACATATAAACGCAATCTACTTAATGTAATATTTCTTTCTAAACTTCTCAATAAGAAATTTTTGGCCTAGGGGTGCCGTGAAAAAAATTCTGATATTCTAGGGCGCCGTGATTCAAAAAAGTTTGGAAACCACTGTCCTACATTCTCTATTTGGCCTTCAACCCTATCTGCAAGCATTCTCTTACATTCTGTATGCAAACCTTCTCCTATATTTTCTATGTAGGCCCAACCTCACCCCTCTATGCAAGCCTTCTCCTGTATTCTCTATGTAGTCCCTCACCTCATCCCTCTATGCAAGCATTCTCCTACATTCTCTATGTGGGCCTCACCTGCATTCTCTATGTAGGCCCTCCCCAAACACCTCTGTGCAAGCCTTCTCCTTCATTCTCTATATGGGTACTCACCCCACCCCTCTATGCAGATCTTCTCCTACATTCACTGTGCAGCCCTTACCCCTCTATTCAAGCATTCTCCTACATTCTCTATTTGTCCCTCACCCCTCTATGCAAGCATTCTCTTACATTCTCTATGTGGCCCTCACCCCTCTATGCAAGCCTTCTCCTACATTCTCTATGTGGCACTCACCCCTCTATGCAAGCCTTCTCCTACATTCTCTATGTGGCCCTCACCCCTCTATGCAAGCATTCTCTTACATTCTCTATGTGGCCCTCACCCCTCTATGCAAGCCTTCTCCTACATTCTCTATTTGGCCCTCACCCCTCTATGCAAGCATTCTCTTACATTCTCTATGTGGCCTCACCCCTCTATGCAAGCCTTCTCCTACATTCTCTATGTGGCCCTCACCCCTCTATGCAAGCCTTCTCCTACATTCTCTATGTGGCACTCACCTCACCTCTCTATGCAAGCCTTTTCCTGCATTCTCTATGTAGGCCCTCAACTCACCCCTCTATGCAAGCATTCTCCTACATTCTCTGTGTGGCACTCACCTCACCCCTCTATGCAAGCCTTCTCCTGCATTCTCTATGTAGGTCCTCACCTCACCCCTCTATGCAAGCATTCGCCTACATTCTCTATGTGGGCCTCACCTCACCCCTCTATGCAAGCCTTCTCCAACATTCTCTATTTGGCCCTCAACCATCTATGCAAGCATTCTCTTACATTCTCTATGCAAACCTTCACCTACATTTTCTATGTAGGCCCAACCTCACCTCTCTGTGTAAGCCTTCTCCTGTATTCTCTATGTAGGCCCTCACCTCATCCCTCTATGCAAGTGTTCTCCTACATTTTCTATCTAGGCCCTCACCACACACCTCTGTGCAAGCCTTCTCTTACATTCTCTGTGTGGCACTCACCTCACCCCTCTATGCAAGCCTTCTCCTGCATTCTCTATGTAGGCCCTCACCTCACCCCTCTATGCAGGCATTCTCCTACATTCTCTATGTGGGCCTCACCTCACCCCTCTATGCAAGCCTTCTCCTACATTCTCTATTTGGCCCTCAACCGTCTATGCAAGCATTCTCTTACATTCTCTATGCAAACCTTCACCTACATTTTCTATGTAGGCCCAACCTCACCTCTCTGTGTAAGCCTTCTCCTGTATTCTCTATGTAGGCCATCACCTCATACCTCTATGCAAGTGTTCTCCTACATTTTCTATCTAGGCCCTCACCACAAACCTCTGTGCAAGCCTTCTCTTACAATCTCTATGTAGGCCCTCACCTCACCCCTCTATGCAAGCATTCTCCTACATACTCCATGTGGCCCTCACCTCATCCCTCTATGCAAGCGTTCTTCTACATCTCTATGTAGGGCCTCACCTTACCCCTCTATGCAAGCCTTCTCCTACAGGATTTTCTTTTTGTGGCCCACTGGCCCTCACCTCACCCATCTATGCAAGCCTTCCTCTATATTATTTATATGGCCCTCAACTCACCCATCTATGCAAGCCTTCTATATTATTTATGTGGCTCTCACCTCTCCCCTCATTGCAAGCCTTCTCTTACAGTACAGGTTGAGTATCCCTTATCCAAAATGCTTGGGACCAGAGGTATTTTGGATATCGGATTTTTCCGTATTTTGGAATAATTGCATACCATAATGAGATATCATGGAGATGGGACATGAGTCTAAGCACAGAATGCATTGATGTTTCATATACACCTTATACACACAGCCTGAAGGTCATTTTAGCCAATATTTTTAATAACTTTGTGCATTAAACAAAGTGTGTGTACATTCACACAAATCATTTATGTTTCATATACACCTTATAGACACAGCCTGAAGGTCATTTAATACAATATTTTTAATAACTTTGTGTATTAAACAAAGTTTGTGTATATTGAGCTATCAGAAAACAAAGGTTTCACTATCTCACTCCAAAAATTCCGTATATCGGAATATTACGTATTTCGGAATATTTGGATAAGGGATGCTCAACCTGTATATGCTTTATGTGGCCCTCACCTTATTTGTCTATGCAAGTCTTCTTTTATATTATTTATATTTCCCTCACCTCACCCCTCTATGCAAGCCTTCGCCTACATTCGGTACTCTATCTGACCAATTTCTCCTTTATGTGGCCATTCTCCTTGTGGGCACTTAGCTCAGAACCTTAAGCCCATGTATGTGAATGCTCTGCTACTTCTCTGTGAAATTTCTTAAATAACCTGTTGGCACTCTCCTACCTCCTCTATGTAGGCACTCACTTGAGCCCCCTAATTTAGTGTTCTTAACTCCTCTGTGGACACTAATCTCATCCTTCTGTGCGGGTCTTCTGCTGTCTTCTCTGTGGACAGTCCCCTCAACCCTATATGTGGTTGCTTTGCTTAATTCTCTATGTTAAACTTTAAATACTCTTTAGGTGCTCTCCTAGTTTGTTTGTGGGCACTCAAATCAACTCTCTATGTTTGTGATCTACTACTCACTGTATGTTAGACCGTAAATACTCTGTGGGCGCTCTCCTAAGTTATCTGTGGACACTCACCTCAACCACTCTCCTACCTTTCTCTCTGTGGAGGTCAATTGGATCAACATTATCTCTGGCCACTTTATCTCGTCTGTGTGGGCCCTTGCTTCAACCCGTTACACGGGTACACGTCTACTCCTTCTGTGTGGGCAATGCTGCCACCAAGTTGATGTTCTCCAACTTTTTATGCTGCTCTCTATGCCAGCCAGGAGTGCCCATTTTTCTGTAGCTAATGGAAATGAGCAGACATCCTGGATAGGTCTCCTGGGGGTAAGAAATAGCCTCAATATGTAACAATATTCTACATATGGAGAAATCGTTAGCAAATATATGTTGCATGATAGGATATAGACATTGGGCTCTGTAATTATCCTTGATGGGCAAATGGAGAATTCTCCTTCGTGGGACACCTTGGTCTGACACAATGAGCCACTGCCGAGTCTCGTGATCACTTTATTTCCCAGCAGCATCATTAAAAGAAAATTATACCCTTTAACACAGATTCCTCAGTGCCTTTATAGGAAACATGTAGGCCTTACAGAGAATTTTTTTTTTTTCACAGGAAAAAAAAAAAAAGCATTGTAAGTAGCTGCTAATTTAGGCAACTTCTTGCAAGCACTGAATGATCAGCGCATTAATGAGTTGGTGAATGAAATCATGCAAGCTCAGTGCTGTATAAACCATGTTCCCCCACACTGGCTGGGTGGTCTTTCTTTCTCCCCTGACACATAACTAGCGGTAGAAGCGATCGCTTTCATTGTTTTCTGCTATCTTTCTTCAAGTGCACACAGCTTAGCTGCAATCCCTTTTTTCAATTAATAATATTCCCCTTACATAACACTTGCTGTTTATACAGAACTGTAGAGAACGGAAGAAACACATTGTGGGAACACAAGGACGGCCTGGCTTGTAGGCTCACAATCTGTGTGGCTTCCTCCTGAGCTTATCATGTCACTTTTCCTTCCTTCCAGGCTGGCAATTTAGACACTTTTCCTTGTCAATCACTCACTGTGTGAACCGTGGTTAATGATCTTTCTGAGTCGTGGACCTCTCCACCTAACAGCACTAACGCAGATGGCTGTTACGCACAATATGATTGAGGTAGTTAGAAAAAGAAACCCATAAAATAAGGCAGGAGCTTGGCAAAAATTGTACGGTGGTCAAAATTACAGGTGATGTAAGTGGCGACAAACACAGAACTCTGAGGTTTTTGTGATTGAGATAGATTGGTTCTCTTTTATCCTTGATAGAGGGGCCTGGCAGGAGTGCGGTCCACATGGGTGGGTTCCTCACTCCAATATGACATATCTGGTTTTGTGGCTCTTATTATTATTATTTTTTTTAAGTTCTCCAACCGTGCATCCAGACCCTGTGTGGGGGGGCCCCCTGTATGTGGGGGCCCTCGGGGTGATCAGCCCTGTTGCACCCCCCCTTAATCCGGCCCTGGACTGTAATAATAGGCGCATCATCATGACAGCAGGATGGTGACCAGACACCCATAAGTCGTAAATATTAAAATAGTTTTTCTATTTTCACCCCAAAAAATTATGCAATTTTTGTAATTATATGTGTATACAGAGATATGATAGTCTAATGGTGTGTACACACGATGAGATATTTTCTTACGATTTTGACTATATAGTCAAAATCGTAAGAAAAGTTAGTGCAGATCGCAAGGTGAAAGTTACCTTGCGATCCCGATTCAATGCTGATGCGCGGTCCCGCGCGGTCGGCATTGCAAGACTAGATAGACTGTGCAGGCAAGTCAATATTGACTATCTCTATAGAAGAGATAGTCAAAATTGACACTTAGCCAAAATCGCACATAGGCCCTCATTCCGAGTTGTTCGCTCGCTAGCTGCTTATAGCACCCATGCAAACGCTGAGCCGCCGCACTCTGGGAGTGTATCTTAGCTTAGCAGAAGTGCGAACGAAAGGATCGCAGCGCAGCTACAAAAAAAGGTTGTGCAGTTTCTGAGCAGCTCGAGACCTACTCCTAGCTTGCGATCACTTCAGACTGTTTAGTTCCTGTTTTGACGTCACGAACACGCCCTGCGTTCAGCCAGCCACGCCTGCATTTCCCCAGGCACGCCTGCGTTTGTATCTGACACGCCTGCGTTTTTCCACACACTCCCCGAAAACGGTCAGTTACCTCCCATATACACCCACTTCCTGTCAATCACTCTGTGGCCAGCAGTGCGACTGAAAAGCGTCGCTAGACCTTGTGTGAAACAACTTCGGCTGTTGTGAAAGTATGTCGCGCGTGCACATTGCACCGCATACGCAGAAATTCCGTTTTTTTGCCTGATCGCTGCGCAGCGACCGGAAACAGCTAGCGAACAACTCGGAATGACCACCATAGTATCGCAAGCACATAATGAGTGTGCTTGCGATACTGACTATGTGCCGACCTAGCCCCTGTCGCATAGTGAGAATCGGGCATAGTGAGAATCTCACCATGTGTATGGGCCTTAATGCCCACATGGCAAAGGTCATACCCACACAACACTGGCCACACCTCCCCTGCTTCTCACATTCACTTTGTTTACAGTCCCAGGCCTATATAGCCCTTAATCCGGCCCTGGTGATGGGCCGATTCTTCACCAGTGTGTAAAGCACCAGCTAACAATGTAGTTTTTCCACGACAGTCCCGCGTTTGCTGCCATTCTTGATATTCTGCATTAAAGAGGTTGTTAATGCAGGCCTGGTTTTGCCAGTGGCCACATTGGTCCAGGCCTGGCATAACAGGGGTGTCACCATGGTGAGAGCTTCAGTTAATTATTCCTCATTCAGGGTCACCGCCATCTCTGTGATGCAGTTGTTGGTGCCCCAGGCACCTCTGTCTAACATCTTCCAGCTAAGAAAGTCAATATCAGTCAACAGAGAGACGGGGAAGTGTTGACAAGGTATTCTTAGAGTCAGCTGTCAGGGGATGTCTGTGCTGCAAGGCAGACGGCTGCACACAGCTGGAGGCGGTAGCATTTTATAAATGAAGGCTGTATTTAATAGCATATCAAACATTTATTAGGTTAAATGTTCCCATTCAGCGCATAAGACTCAGGTGGGTTCCAGGGTATCATGGTGCAGGGTCAGACAGTGTGTGAAGGTGTTGCAGAATTTAGTAAGGTATCTGGCCAGTTCCCTTTTCCTACTATATCTGTGGCCGGTGCACTTGGGTAGTTCTAGAGCGTGCGGCTGAGTTCACGCTCAGGTCCAGGTTAGTCTCGGCCGTGACCCTCCTGAAGTATAGAGGCATTAGAGAGCTCCCACTAGACCGTAGTGACGGCAGGGGTGGCCAAGGTGACAGTCATGTGCACAGGAAGCTTCATCTACGAAAGGAAGGCTTCGGGGCTCGGTGAATGCTGCAGACGCCAACTGCATAAGAGCTCGATGTCTGAGAATGGCACAGAGCAGAGGAAAACCTGACCTGTCATGGAAGCGAGGAACGTGGACCTAATCTAACTATAAGATGGCCCAGGATGAAGACCAGCAGATAAAGGGAAACTTCAGAGAATGGCAGTGATTAGGTGAGAGGCTGGCTGGGAAGTCCTGTAGCAGAAAGTGTCAGCTCTTGAGACAATCTGTGTGAGCCGCTGCTTACATGTACACTGTTACTGTGCAGGAGAGAAAGGCCAATGTATGGCTGACTGTGCTGAACTACTTACTACAGCTGCATCTGCAGACCCCCGATTACGCAACAGAGTTACTAAGGAGGAGATGTACTAAGCAGAGACAAAAGTGAAGTGAGCCAGTGGAGAAGTTGCCCATGGCAACCAATCAGCATTGACATAATATTTATAATTCGCATACGATAAAAGTATACAGAGCAGCTGATTGGTTTTCATGGGCAACTTCACCACTGGCTCACTTCTCCGCTTTTATCACTGCTTAGTACATGTCCCCCTAAAGCTTCTAAAACAGGCAAGTGGAGCTGTTGCCGTAGCAACCAATCAGATTACGTCTATCATTTTCTATGACGCAATAGAGAAATGATAGCTAGACTCTGGTTGCTATGGGCAACATCACTGTTCATTTTGAGAAGCTTTAGTAACTCTACCCTCCCGGTTTCTTTTCTATGTCCTACCTACCAGAGCCAGGAGACCTGAGGTAGCCTGTAAGTGGCTGTGCCAGGCAATGCCCCTAAACCACATGGCCGGCAAACAGGGGCTGCGTTTCCGCAATCCCCTTTATGGGCTACTTTCAAATCGCTCGTTGGTTCCAATCTATTTGTGGCGATACGTCTAATAACCCTCCACGGGCAAGCATTAGGGATTTTGGCACCAATATGAACGTAGCATCTAATGTTGCAGGGTTATAGCTCCGTCTCTAGATGTGTACGGTGGTAAGCGTATTAATAAATCATTTCAAAATGGCGTCTTCTTTTCCTTTTTTCCTGAAAAAATATTGCTCATTCCGGCCTCGGTTACGGTTGAGAGAACATGCCACCATCGGCCTTCCATGCCTCATTATCTTACATCCTAAGGTTTTGGAAGCCTGACACAAGTGCACTTTCCCGCACGCCTTGCGCCTGGCAGAGGTGACAGCCGTCACACTGATAAATACGGGCTAGTCATGATCTCTACGTACTCAGAGGATGTGTAAACAGCATTATGCATGGAGAACTAGGCTCTGCGTAAATTCATTCATTGAAATGTCTCATCCCACTAAACTCCTGTTGTACTAGCAAGCCCATAAGTGCATTCAGGAAGGACTTTGGGCCTAATTCAGAGTTGATCGCAGAAGCAAATTTGTTAGCAGTTGGACAAAACCATGTGCACTGCAGGGGGGGCAGATGTAACATGTGCAGAGAGAGTCAGATTTGGGTGGGGTGTGTTCAAACTGAAATCTAAATTGCAGTGTAAAAATAAAGCAGCCAGTATTTACCCTGCACATAAACAAAATAACCCACCCACATCTAACGCTCTCTGCACGTTATATCTGCCACACCTGCAGTGCACATGGGCCCTCATTCCGAGTCGTTCGCTCTGTAATTTTCTTCGCATCGCAGCGTTTTTCTGCTTAGTGCGCATGCGCAATGTTCGCACTGCGCCTGCGCCAAGTAATTTTGCTATGAAGATAGATTTTTTACTCACGGCTTTTTCTTCGCTCCGGCGATCGTAGTGTGATTGACAGGAAATGGGTGTTACTGGGCGGAAACACGGCGTTTTATGGGCGTGTGGATAAAAACGCTACCGTTTCCGGAAAAAACGCGGGAGTGGCTGGAGAAACGGAGGAGTGTCTGGGCGAACGCTGGGTGTGTTTATGACGTCAAACCAGGAACGACAAGCAGTGAACTGATCGCAGATGCCGAGTAAGTCTGAAGCTACTCTGAAACTGCTAAGTAGTTTGTAATCGCAATATTGCGAATACATCGTTCGCAATTTTAAGAAGCTAAGATTCACTCCCAGTAGGCGGCGGCTTAGCGTGTGTAACTCTGCTAAAATCGCCTTGCGAGCGAACAACTCGGAATGAGGGCCATGGTTTTGCCCATTAGATAACACATCTGCTGCTGCGATCAACTCTGAATTACCCCCTTTGGGCGATGGTTTGCGTACAAATTCGATGTTTGCGGATTCACGCAGCTGCAACACCCGTTCTGCGCATGTGCGCCCCACGGTGCCTTTGCGATCTCGCTCGCACTGAGATTTTTATCGCAGCGATTGACAGGAAGGGATTGTTTGGGGGAGGGTAACGGGGAGTGGTGACAAAAACATTTTTGGGGCATATACTGTACATGCCGCCAACTGCGATCATGTACGTACAGAAACATAGCGCCTGCATGGCTACCCTAGCAGTCGATGCTCCTCGTTATTGAGTATAGTCTGCGTACAGATGTAGTCACGCTCATTTTGCTGCGATGCAGCATGGCGGGCTGTGACTATTCGCAGCTGGCGATCGCTGCATTTTTTCCATTAGGAATGGAGCAATCGTTGCCTGCAAATAATTGCAGCCTAGCACGCCATGCAGCATGCAGCATCGCAGCAACGATGAACATGACTACATCTGTACGTGTATGCAGTTGCGAATGAGATTGCGATGGTGGCCGGTGGGCCTCCTATCTATTTTTCCAGGTGCCAGCTTCACTTGCGATGATACGCAATTCCGGAGCCTAAAAAATTGCAGCTCCGTAGGCAAGTGCATACAAACATGAACTAAACCCTCTGATCTGCAGCCAGCAATCACCCTCACTGCTTTCTCCTGCGCAACACATAAGAACACACAGATGTGTCGGTACACGCTGCTAGGTTTACATGTTATCCAGGAGACGTGCGCTCGTGTGTTTCAGGCACAGCATGCGGGAGAGGGTAGATGCGACTGATGCTTGTACAGAGAAACAATTAACCAACACTTTCTATAAATACCAAAGTGCACAGCGCCACCTACTAGCTGCTAGCTCTCCTGCAGCCTCATGTGGCAAATCCAAGTGTGCGTGGTTTCTCCATTAACTTCTGCATGATGCGTTTGAACAGATAAGACCTCATTTGGAAATAGCCAGAAGTACATACATTTACAAGAGATTCACTAGTTAACGAGCAGCTAATATAACACATCATGTTCTATTTTATTTGGCACAAATTTAAGCATATAATTCAATCTCAGCAGTGCCTGCCCTAACAGGGTTTACAGCTTCAATTCCCGTCGGACAGATATGCCGACCTTCAGTGAAAATTTAGACTTTCACAACCTCAACATTGTGAATGTCAATAGTGAAATGACAACAACAGTACATGTCAGCCTTAGGCTGTGGTTAGGGTTATGGTTGGGTTAGGTCTTAAATACTGTAAAAACGGTATGTCGGCATGTGTCAACGCACACACACAATATTTATATCCGCGTCGATATGTGGTTCCACATCCTGCACACAGGAAAACACACAGTTGCGTCAATGACAGTTTATCTACTAGAATGTATTTGGTTTGTGGGGGACATCCAGAGCAGCTGGAGGAAGAAGAGTACATATAAACTATCTGTGAAGTGTTGGTCGGGACTGAACCTGGTAACCCATGATGCATTGCAGGAATGCTGGTCACTGTACTGTCAAAAGCAGGAAATAACCGAGCTGAATAGCATACATGATATAACTGGGCTGTTTGTATGAAATAGGTGGATCTTGCTCTATTGCACCCTCTGCCGCAGACTATCATGTAAGGAGTGAGTGCTGCTTCTCTGAGCCGGCACAGAGTGACGGACGGCAGGGCAGACTTGCTCTGCAGGAACATTCTGTGTAGACTGTGGGCCCGATACAGACCAGATCGCTGCATTTTCGCACAGTGAGTGATTATCAAACTACTGTACATGCACCACAATGCGCAGGCGCTTCGCCAAACAGCGACAGGACTGTGCGAAAATTTTGTTTTGCACGACTGTTCACAAGGTAATTGACAGGAAGAGGACGTTTGTAGGTGGTAACTGCCTGTTATCTGGGAGTGTCAGGAAAAACGCAGGCGTTCCCAAGCGTTTTCAGGGCGGCTGTATGACAAGAAGAAAAAAAAATAGAAGCGCTCATTGAACCATATGTATTGTACCTCCCAAGAGAAATATCAACCATAGGAGTCCAATAATTCATAATTGCTTTATTTAAAAATCAATATTACTCTTTATGACCAAATATAAAACATAAACCTTGTATGGTGATTATAAAAAATATCCGTCTTGCTCACTTATGCCATTTAAATAAGGTAACCTTTTTATTGCCTATGTGTTATATAAAAAACAGAAAAGGCATTGTATCAATAGCAATCAAATCCTAAGAAAGTCTTTTTCCAGCACAGCTCTGTAGAGCTCCACTAGTGTGCATCCAGTCTCCTGGGCACATTTTCTAAACTGAGGTCTGGAGGAGGGGCATAGAGGGAGGAGCCAGTTCACACTGTTGAAAAGTCTTAAAGTGCCGAAGGCTCCTGCGGAACCGTCTATACCCCATGGTACTAAAATGGACCCCAGCATCCTCTAGGACGTAAGAGAAAACTCAATTGGACCGGGCATCCCCGGATAAGGTAATATAGTGGTGGTTTTAAAGCTGCTGGAGTGCGAGGCAGAATAAAGGAATTAAGCCACTGATGTGGGGGTGGCTATAAGTAATTACCGAGTCCCAGTGAGCGATAGATGACGTAAAGCTCACTTAGGGGTCTATTCATGAAGCAGTGAAAAGTGTGAAGTGAGCCAGTGGAGAAGTTGCCCATGGCAACCAATCAGCACTGAAGTAACATTTATAATTTGCATAATATACAATTGTACAGAGCAGCTGATTGGTTGCTATGGGCAACTTCTCCACACGCTCGCTTCTCCACTATTTTCACTGCTTCATGAATAAACCCCCTAGAGAGCCGCCGCTCCAGACACAGAAAGTCCGTGGTGACCTCTGTGTGAGGTCAAAAAAACCAATCCACAGGCTGCTGTAAATAGTCACAGCCAACGATCAAGCTGGAGATGGAATTAGCTACCTGTCTCCCGTGCGGTGCTTGAGGTAGCTTGCAGCTATGTATGTGAATAGCAGAACCGGTATCTGTATAGTCCACCTGTGCCTTGCTTCTAAGAATTGTGGGCGGAGTCCTGACGCGTTTCGTCACGGCAACATCTAACTTTTCAAAGAGGATGACTTTTTCAAGATGGCGTCAGCTCCAGCCCCAATCATCTTAATATCTACGCACTGGAGGAGTAAGTACTGAGCTACGCACAGGCTGCACAGGACGGGAAAAACATTTGATGGTGCGATGGGAACACATTTGCAGCCGTCCGCTGACTGAGGGGAATTTTCGCACAGCGGACACATGCAATCGCACAGTTGCACGGGGCGGATTTTCATTCCCCCTGGGCGGCGACTGTCTGATCGCAGGACAGTGTAATCTGCAGCACAGCAATCAGGTCTGAATTAGGCCGTGTACAGGAGCGGGGAGTAATGTCATGGTAACTTTCTACCTAGATCACATCTCATTAGAAGGGAGTACTGTAAATGTCAGGAGCTCTGCAGTGTTATGTCAGTTTAACACTGAATAATTTATAAACTACATTCTAAAACATTAGAAGTACAAACTGATTGGTTGCCATGGGCAATTTACACACTGGTCCATTTCTCCACAGCTTGAAACATAAACATGGATTTTACCTGCTTTACTCATATTAACATTTATATTTTGGGATTTCCCATGAAACGTGTTCTGCCCTGGACAGTAAATGTATGTATGGGAAACCTACAGCGACAGCAGGCTCAGAGAAGACGACGCAGGCTCCCAGACCACCTCAATGTCCTATTCCTGAATCATCCCACAACAGCGGCCAGTTACACGAGTGATAAGGTCTGATATCCTCAGAGGTCAGTAGGAAAACTGGTGTACTGTAAGGAATGATGCACTCCTGTAATGACTGACTCTAGAGGGTAGATTTACTAAACGGAGGGTTTTCAAACTGCAGATGATCTGAGGCTTTGATCGATGTTGTAATGTCAATAGTAATTAAAGCTAAGAAAGCTTTGAAAAGAAAAAGAAAAACGATTAGGCTGGTTCAGTATGACATGCTGGTGCTGGTTACCCCCGGCAGTCATAATACCAACGCTGGGAACACAATGATGGAATGACCTATAGGGGTGAGTGTGGGGTGTTCTCCCCCCCCCTCCCCTCCTCTCTGTGGCCACATCCTAACCCTAACCTCCCCCCTTAGTGCCTGACCCTAACCATCTTCCAGAGGTGCCTAAACCTAAGTCCCAATCCCCGCTGCCTAAACCTAACCCTCCCTCCTCCTCAGCCTGACCATAACTCCCCTCCCCGGGGTGCCTAACCCTAAGCTTCCCTCCCCACAGCATAACCCTCCCCACAGCCTAACCCTCCCTCGCCGCAGCCTAACCCTAACTTAACCACCCCCACAGCCTAACCCTAACCCAACTACCCCCACAGGCTAACCCAAGCCCTCCCCACAGCCTAACCCTCCCTCGCCGCAGCCTAACCCTAACTCAACCACCCCCACTGCCTAACCCAACTACCTCCACAGGCTAACCCAAGCCCTCCCCGCAGACTAACCCTCCCTCGCCGCAGCCTAACCCTAACTCAACCACCCCCACTGCCTAATCCTAACCCAACTACCTCCACAGGCTAACCCAAGCCCTCCCCGCAGACTAACCCTAACCCCCTCTCCCCCGGCCCTGAACATAATCCGCCGGCTATACTTACAGTCAGGAATCCGGCATCGGTCTCCTGGCCCTTTCTGAGTTCCATCGTCAGGATTCCAAAGGGTTCCGGGATTCTGGCCTCTGTATTTCGGCAGTCGGGATCCTGGCAGCCAGCATTTTGATTGCATCCCAGTATCTGGTTGTCCGGATCTACAATGTCAAGGTAGACAGTCAATAGTTCGACCTTAACAAAACTGGTGTCGACCATTGTCGTGTTGAGCCTTTGTACCTGTTGACCTTAACCACTGTCGACCTTATGTTGTTGACCTATTGACTGTCTACTTAGGCACAGGGCCGTCTTTTTATATGGGCTCAATGGGGAATTGCCCAAGGGCCCCAGGAGTATAACAGCCCTAGGCTGGTAGCTGAGGGTTTCCTTTTTCCAGGGGTACCAGATTTCTTTTAAATTGGCCCTGGAGAACCGGAGATATCCGATTTCAAAGCAGTAGTCCCCATCCAAGCCTGTTAATTGTTCTTCCCAGACAGATATCTCGGGCTGTCTGTCTTAGAGTTTTTAAGACAGACTCCAAAAGCTGGGACTCTCTCCTTTCGGTGGTCACTGGCAGCTTGTCTCTGGTTCTGGGCATAGTAGAGACATCAGTCTTCCAGCAGCTGGTCCCTCCTCCAGCTCCACGCGCCCGGTATGCAGTTTTATATTTTCATCTGAGGATTGCTCTGGCTCCTGAACTCTGATCCCCACGTCCCCAGCAGCTCCTGAAAGGTGGGACTCTCTAGTGTTTTATCCAATTGGAAGCTAGGAGATATATTTCCAGGAACTGGAGATCTCTGCAGTCATGCAAGCTGACCTCCCTCCGTAAAATGATGAATATTAAGCCCACTCCACTAACCACCCGTCCCCTGCATATTAAACACTCCCTACCACCCTGGAAGTCATGTACCGGGGCCCCTTTATTCAACTCAATGCCCCTTCTACAGTTTAGTGTTCTCCCTCCCGCCCCATCTGTGCAGTAAGGGAGTAATTAGCAGAAATGACTACTCCAGGTCCTACATGCTGTGCGTAGATAGAACGTCCCCTACCGCCAGCGGGACATCACAGCTGACACTAAGTGGCTTGCCGGAGCCACAATGTCACATGGGTTTTTGTGCGATTGCAGGTCCAATTTCGAACGATCAACAAGGACTCTAATTGGATACAAGCCATTTTGATCGGCCGAAAAGGCATTGAGGCTAATTAGATTCCACCCCTTTGTGTGCTAAGCTATCGTTCATGAGGCTGCGGCAATTCAATGGGCCAGGTTATGCCGCAGCGATGTCACTGGTTCCAAGCAGAGAGATAGGACACACAGTAAACAGGGTCAGATGTGTCCCGCAATGGTTCAACTCCTTCCACCCTGCGACACACGTCCCACATTAACAATAAACACGCAGAAGTCACAGATACTGACCCTGTTGTCTCCAGCCCGCCCTCCCCACCCCAATCTTTCGCGCCCCAGATGACATCTGTAGGTGGTTTTCTTGATAATTGTTGACAGTAATAGTTAGATCTTCACCACTTCATTGTGCAAATCCATTCTGCAGCTAATAAAATATATGAACTCCAGCAGGCGACCCACTCACCGCAGTAGGCAGCTGACAGTGAGATCTGCGCAATGGGTCCAACAACGGCATCAGTGTAATAAGATGCACCTGACACTTAGACATACGGTAACAGCAATGACATAAACACACTGGAATATGCACAGAAGGAAACACAAAGATCACTGCGACAAAGACACACCTGGCAGACCTTTATAATACAAGGCTACATGCTGTAATACACAGAGATGTGCATACACAATACAACACAGACAAGAATAGAAACACTTCCCACATAAGCCTTGTACAACTCCACAGACAAAAGGTGAATCACTTCTAGTATGATTAACAGAGACGCACAATGTCGCCTTTTCCTTACAGGCTTCATTAGCTTGCCGTCATTTCATGAGCAGAGAGGCTTTGGAACGCCCCTCTCAGCATGTATGGTCACTGCACAATGCCTCCCCCCACCCCCTTCCTCTGCACAACGTGCATGGGTGCTGCGCTCCGTCTTTATGGTCAGATGACACTCAGGAACGAGCTGGAGTGCCTTGACGCAACATTTTGTAGATTCATAGTAAAACTTGTTTAATCAACATGGGATTTCGGCTTTAACCCTTACGTTAGTAATACCACACCTGCCAGCAACAGGCCACTTGCGCAGGCAGCGTTGTCGTTTCTTTTTTTACACGTTTTACATTTTTGTAAGGTGGTTTGAAGCGTCTCATATTCATGTATGTAAACGTTCACCTCCTGGCTGAGCAGGTTACATCCACAGCCACAGAAAGGAGAGGCTGCAGCAGTCGCTCGAGCAGGCAGGAGTTTGTGCAGACACACTGAAGCATAGGTGCAGACCGGCGACACAGTTGGTTAAATACAGCATGAATAGGAGAAGCCGGTGAGATAGAACAGATTGTCACAGCAGCAGACGAGGAACCGCGAGGAAAGCTTTGGTGCAGTAAATGAGCTATTATTTCACTGATCAAAAGCAGACAGGAAAGAAAAACAGCGGCTAAAGGATCCAGCCCGTCCTATTCCTTAGTGCATTCCGCCAATGTTAGATTTTTTTTTTTAATAGAGTCTAGACTACACATGGGCTTCCAAACTGTGCAGTAATTGCTGTATTACCTAATACACTCATGTACAAAACCAATACTGTCATTTCATTCTTTTCTTAAGGGGAGGGCAGAATGTTCCCCCGCACATACAGACTAAGGGGTCTATTTACTAAGCCTTGAAGGGAGATAAAATCAATGGAGATAAAGGGGGTAATTCAGATCCGATCGCTGGGCTGTGTTTTTTGCTGTCCTGCAATTAGTCGCCGCCTACAGGCGGAGTGTATATTAAGTGTGCGTGCCGATATGTTAGCAGAGCTGCTAAAAATCAGTGTGTGCAGTCTCTGCGCAGTCCAGGACATACTCTTCCAGTGCGATTGAATCTTGATCAGAGCCGGAGCTGACATGAGACACCCTCTCCCTGAAAACGCTTGGGCACGCCTGCGTTTTTCCGGACACTCCCTGTAAACGGACAGTTGCCACCAACAAACGGCCTCTTCCTGTCAATCACTTTGAGAACGCCCGTACGAATGGACTCTTCGCACCATCTGGCTGCTGACCGGCCATGCCCGTTGTAGCTGTCCGGCGCGCCTGTGCATTGTGGTGCATGCACAGTTTGGACCTGATTGCCTGCTGCGCGGAAACACACAGCAGCATTTAGATCTGAATGACTACCAAAGTACCAGCCAATCAGCTCCTGTCATTTTTCAAATGCAGCCTGTGAGATGGCAATTAGGAGCTGATTGGCTAGTACTTTATCTCCATCCAAGGCTTAGTAAATAGAGCCCTACCGCACAGTAAAATACCTTGACACAAGGGGAAAGGATACTTGGGAGAAAAGGGGTTTAATCAGCAAAAAATTTCTCGTAGTCCGTAGTGGATGCTGGGGACTCCATAAGGACCATGGGGAATAGACGGGCTCCGCAGGAGACATGGGCACTTTAAGAAAGAATTTAGATTCTGGTGTGCTCTGGCTCCTCCAGACCTCAGTTAGAGAAACTGTGCCCGGAAGAGCTGACAGTACAAGGAAAGGATTTTGGAAATCCAGGGCAAGATTCATACCAGCCACACCGTATAACTTGTGATAAACTTACCCAATTAACAATATGAACAACAACAGAGCATCAGTTCAACCCTGATGCAACTATAACATAACCCTTATTTAAGCAATAACTATATACAAGCATTGCAGAAGAAGTCCGCACTTGGGACGGGCGCCCAGCATCCACTACGGACTACGAGAAATAGATTTACCGGTAAGTAAATTATTATTTTCTCTAACGTCCTAGTGGATGCTGGGGACTCTGTAAGGACCATGGGGATTATACCAAAACTCCCAAACAGGCGGGAGAGTGCGGATGACTCTGCAGCACCGAATGAGCAAACACAAGGTCCTCCTCAGCCAGGGTATCAAACTTGTAGAACTTTGCAAAAGTGTTTGAACCTGACCAAGTAGCCGCTCGGCAAAGCTGTAATGCCGAGACCACTCGGGCAGCCGCCCAAGAAGAGCCCACCTTCCTAGTGGAATGGGCCTTAACTGATTTTGGCAGCGGCAATCCAGCCGCAGAATGAGCCTGCTGAATCGTGTTACAGATCCAGCGAGCAATAGTTTGCTTTGAAGCAGGCGCACCAAGCTTGTTGGAAGCATACAGGATAAACAAAGAGTCTGTTTTCCTGACTCTAGCCGTTCTGGCTACATAAACCTTCAAAGCCCTGACCACATCAAGCAACTCGGAATCCTCCAAGTCAGTAGTAGCCACAGACACCACAATAGGTTGGTTTATATGAAAGGATGAAACCACTTTTGGCAGGAATTGTGGACGGGTCCGCAACTCTGCTCTATCCGCATGGAAAACCAGATAGGGGCTTTTATGTGACAAAGCCGCTAATTCTGACACACGCCTAGCCGAAGCCAATGCTAGAAGCATGACCACCTTCCACGTGAGATATTTAAATTCCACCGTTTTGAGTGGTTCAAACCAGTGGGATTTTAGGAAACTCAACACCACGTTAAGATCCCAAGGTGCCACCGGGGGCACAAAAGGGGGCTGAATATGCAGCACTCCCTTCACAAACGTCTGAACTTCAGGTAGAGAAGCCAGCTCTTTTTGAAAGAAAATGGATAGGGCCGAAATCTGGACCTTAATGGAACCCAATTTTAGGCCCAAAGTCACTCCTGACTGTAGGAAGTGAAGGAAGCGGCCCAGCTGGAATTCCTCCGTAGGGGCATTCCTGGCCTCACACCAAGCAACATATTTTCGCCATATACGGTGATAATGTTGAGCTGTCACATCCTTCCTAGCCTTTATCAGCGTAGGAATGCCCTCATCCGGAATGCCTTTTTCCGCTAGGATCCGGCGTTCAACCGCCATGCCGTCAAACGCAGCCGCGGTAAGTCTTGGAACAGACAGGGCCCTTGTTGCAAGAAGTCCTGTCTTAGAGGAAGAGGCCACGGGTCCTCTGTGAGCATTTCTTACAGATCTGGATACCAAGTCCTTCTTGGCCAATCCGGAACAATGAGTATTGTTCTCACTCCTCTTTTTCTTATGATTTTCAACACCCTGGGTATGAGAAGAAGAGGAGGAAATACATAGACCGACTGGAACACCCACGGTGTCACCAGTGCGTCCACAGCTATCGCCTGAGGGTCTCTTGACCTGGCGCAATACCTCTGTAGCTTTTTGTTGAGGCGGGATGCCATCATGTCCACCTTTGGCAGTTCCCACCGACTTGCAATCTGCGTGAAGACTTCTTGATGAAGTCCCCACTCTCCCGGGTGGAGGTCGTGCCTGCTGAGGAAGTCTGCTTCCCAGTTGTCCACTCCCGGGATGAACACTGCTGACAGTGCGCTTACGTGATTCTCCGCCCAGCGAAGAATTCTGGTGGCCATTGCCACCCTGCTCCTTGTGCTGCCTTGTCGGTTTACATGAGCCACAGCGGTGATGTTGTCTGACTGAATCAGAACCGGTTGGTCGCGAAGCAGGGTCTCCGCTTGACGTAGGGCGTTGTATATGGCCCTTAGTTCCAGGATGTTGATGTGAAGGCAAGTCTCCTGACTTGACCACAGACTTTGGAAATTTCTTCCCTGTGTGACTGCTCCCCACCCCCGGAGGCTTGCATCCGTGGTCACCAGGACCCAGTCCTGAATGCCGAATCTGCGGCCCTCGAGAAGGTGAGCACTCTGCAGCCACCACAGGAGAGACACCCTGGCCCTGGGGGATAGGGTGATTAACCGATGCATCTGAAGATGTGATCCGGACCATTTGTCCAGTAAGTCCCATTGAAAGGTCCTCGCATGGAACCTGCCGAAGGGAATGGCCTCGTATGATGCCACCATCTTTCCCAGGACTCGAGTGCAGTGATGCACTGACACCTGTTTTGGTTTTAATAGGTTTCTGACCAGTGTGATGAGTTCCTGAGCTTTCTCTATCGGGAGATAAACCCTTTTCTGGTCTGTGTCCAGAATCATGCCCAGGAAAGGCAGACGAGTCGTAGGAATCAACTGCGACTTTGGAATATTTAGAATCCAGCCGTGTTGCCGTAACACTTCCAGAGAACGTGCTACGCTGATCAGCAACTGCTCTCTTGATCTCGCTTTTATGAGGAGATCGCCCAAGTATGGGATAATTGTGACCCCTTGCTTCCGCAGGAGTACCATCATTTCCGCCATTACCTTGGTAAATATTCTCAGAGCCGTGGAGAGACCAAACAGCAACGTCTAAAATTGGTAATGACAATCCAGTACCACAAATTTGAGGTACGCCTGATGAGGTGGATAAATGGGGACATGAAGGTATGCATCCTTTATGTCCAGAGACACCATAAAATCCCCCCCTTCCAGGCTTGCGATGACCGCTCTCAGCGATTCCATCTTGAACTTGAACCTTTTCAGGGATTTTAAATTCAATATGGGTCTGACTGAACCGTCCAGTTTCGGTACCACAAACATGGACGAATAATAACCCTTTCCTTGTTGAAGGAGGGGAACCTTGACCACCACCTGTTGAAGATACAATTTGTGAATTGCAGTTAACACTATTTCCCTCTCTAAGGGGGAAGCTGGCAGGGCCGATTTGAGGTATCTGTGAGGGGGCATCTCTTCGAATTCCAGCTTGTATCCCTGAGACACAATATCTATTGCCCAGGGATCCAACTGGGAGTGAACCCACTTGTGGGTGAAATTTCGGAGACGCGCCCCCACCGGGCCTAGCTCCGCCTGTGGAGCCCCAGCGTCATGCAGTGGATATAGTGGAAGCCGGGGAGGACTTCTGTTCCTGGGAACTAGCTGTGCTGTGCAGCTTCTTTCCTCTGCCCCTGCCCCTGGCAAGAAAGGACGCACCTCGGACTTTCTTGTTTTTCTGTGATCGAAAGGACTGCATTTGGTAAAACGGTGCTTTCTTAGGCTGTGAGGAAACATATGGCAAAAAATTTGACTTTCCAGCCGTAGCTGTGGAGACCAGGTCCGAGAGACCCTCCCCAAACAATTCATCACCCTTGTAAGGTAAAACCTCCATGTGCCTTTTTGAGTCGGCATCACCTGTCCATTGCCGAGTCCACAGGACCCTTTTGGCAGAAATCGACATAGCATTTATTCTAGAACCTAGTAGGCTAATGTCTCTCTGAGCATCTCTCATATAAAGGACAGCGTCTTTAATATGCCCCAGGGTCATTAATATAGTATCCTTGTCTAAGGTATCAAGTTCCTCAGATAAGGTATCCGTCCATGCTGCTACAGCGCTACACACCCAAGCCGACACGATTGCCGGCCTCAGTAAGGTACCTGAATGTGTATAAATGGACTTCAGGGTACCCTCCTGTTTGCGATCCGCAGCATCTTTGAGGGTAGCCGTATCCTGTGACGGCAGGGCTACCTTCTTGGATAAGCGTGTCAAAGCTTTGTCCACCCTAGGGGAGGATTCCCAGCGTAACTTGTCCGTTGGCGGGAAAGGATACGCCATAAGAATCCTTTTGGAAATCTGCAGTTTTTTATCTGGAGATTCCGAAGCCTTTTCACATAACTCATTGAGCTCATGTGAGGGGGGAAAAGTTACCTGCGGCTTCTTTTCCCCATACATATGAACCCTCCTGTCAGGGACTGGGGTTTCCTCCGTGATGTGCAACACATCCTTAATAGCTATAATCATCTAATGGATGGATTTATCCAATTTTGGCTGTAACTTTGCATCATCGTAATCGACACTGGAGTCAGAATCCATGTCGGTATCCGTGTCAATAATTTGGGATAGTGGGCGCTTTTGAGACCCTGTCGGCCTCTGCGACATAGGATCAGGCATGGGTTGGGATCCTGACTGTCCTGAGGTTTCAGCTTTTTCCAACCTTTTATGTAAGGAATTAACATTATCATTTAAAACCTTCCACATATCCATCCAATCAGGTGTCGGTGCCGTCGGCAGAGACACCACATTCATTTGCTCCCGCTCTGCTTCCACATAGCCTTCCTCATCAGACATGTCGACACAAGCGTACCGACACACCACACACACAGGGAATGCCCTTTCTGAAGACAGTTCCCCCACAAGGCCCTTTGGAGAGACAGAGAGTATGCCAGCACACACCCCAGCGCTATATAACCCAGGAATAACACAGTAACTTAATGTTAACCCAGTAGCTGCTGTATATTGTGTTTTTAGCGCTTAATTATGTGCCCCCCCCCCCCCCCACCCCCTCTCCTTTTACCCTTTTCTACCGTGATCTGCAGGGGAGAGCCTGGGGAGCTTCTTCTCAGCGGAGCTGTGGAGAAAAAATGGCGCTGGTGAGTGCTGAGGGAGAAGCCCCGCCCCCTCGACGGCGGGCTTCTGTCCCGCTAAAATACATAACTTTTTGGCGGGGGCTCATACATATATACAGTGCCCAACTGTATATATGAATACTTTTGCCAACAGAGGTCCATATGCTGCCCAGGGCGCCCACACCTGCGCCCTTACAGTGACCGGAGTATGTGAGGTGTGTTTGGAGCAATGGCGCACAGCTGCAGTGCTGTGCGTTACCTCATGTGAAGAACGGAGTCTTCTGCCGCCGATTTCGAAGTCTTCTTGCTTCTCCTACTCACCCGGCTTCTGTCTTCCGGCTCTGCGAGGGGGACGGCGGCGCGGCTCTGGGATCGGACGACAAGGGTGAGATCCTGTGTACGATCCCTCTGGAGCTAATGGTGTCCAGTAGCCTAAGAAGCAGGACCTAGCTTCAGAGAGTAGGGCTGCTTCTCTCCCTTCTGTCCCACGATGCAGGGAGTCTGTTGCCAGCAGAGCTCCCTGAAAATAAAAACCTTACAAAATACTTTCTTACAGCAAGCTCAGGAGAGCTCACTGAACAGCACCCAGCTCATCCGGGCACAGATTCAAACTGAGGTCTGGAGGAGGGACATAGAGGGAGGAGCCAGAGCACACCAGAATCTAAATTCTTTCTTAAAGTGCCCATGTCTCCTGCGGAGCCCGTCTATTCCCCATGGTCCTTACGGAGTCCCCAGCATCCACTAGGACGTTAGAGAAAGAAAAGTTTAAACAAAGAGAATTTTGCAGATTTAATGGAAGCATCGCCGCAGCGCCAAAGTCTGTTGGCAAACCGTTCAGACCACAATCTCACTGCCGGACAGGAGAAAACTGGCCACCATAATTTGAGCTCCTAGAGAAGATTTGGGCCACCAATGGCGTACCGGCAGAGGAACAAGCACAGGGCTACCGGTACAGCTTGCGAGGCTCTCTTACAAACCGAAAAAGGGGCGTGATGCTCATGGCATGCTGGGACGCAGATGTTTCACGTGAAATGGATGTTGCAGGCCCCCCACCACGGGGCTTTAAATACAGCAAAAAGTGACGTATGCAATGACGGCAGCAGAGCATTGTGATCACTAATTAAATGAGTCGGCTTCTGTCCCCGAGGCCGCAGCCCGAGGCAGTTTCTGCTCGGAAGCAGAGGCATCAGGCGCCGCTTCACGCCTCAGTGATGCCTCCGCTCCCTAGTGAGGAGACACGTGATGTTGCTGACAGGCTGCAAAACGCCTGCCTTCCCTGCGAGCGAGCGGGCGTCGGAAACACTCTGGTTAATGGAGCAGGCGTTACTGTAGCTCGGAAGCAGGGCCAGTATCAGACTGGAACACAATAAGAGTCAGGTGAGCAGAGGTGGGATATAAATAAATGAAAAGGTCAACTGTGTTTGCTCGCAGAAGAGACACTCCGGCCTAGTTATTGTACTTTAGGGATACGAGCGCTTTCCTTCTCCTTCCCTGCCTCTGACAATTAAATGGATGAGTGCTTTGTATCTGTTCTACTGCATTTTTAATAAGCGCTTGTTGCCTTTTTTTATTCCTTTTTCTCTTTTATCTGGGAGATGAATTTTACAGCTATTACATGTGTTGCTTTAGAAATTATTTAAATGGTCCAGCTCTCCGGGGGAACGTTCCTGGGTGCTGCTGCTGCACGACTGTAATACAAGCATTAGCGAATTGCCCCCCCCCCCCCCCCCATAATAACGGCCAACTGTAGAGAACAGCGAGATTGCCCTCTTATGAGCATGTGCTTAGAGCGCACGAATCCAGCACATGGGGATGGTGATATCCATGCTTGAGCAGAGGTGACTTAGCATAGAAATCCTTAAAACCTGGACTGTAACGGTGGCATTTGGGAACCTCTGCTTTAAAGGAATAAACCCATACGTTATGAGGGGAGGCTAAAATACCTCATGACCAGAGGTGAAGAAACCAAGAGTAATAACAGAACACATTCTCCTTTTATTAAGTCAGTTGTACAATTATTAATATTATTAAACATTGTGAAACAAAAACAAAACAAAAAAAAAGGAAAAAAAAAAGTAAAAAAAAAAAAAGTTCTACTACAACCCCCTACTAGGTAGAGCATAGTTCTGGTATCGCGCCCCTCCCCCTCCCCAAATCATTGTTTTGCTGTGCGTCTCACCGCTCTTCTTCCTTCAGAACGCCACACGCAAGATGGCTTCCTTCTTCTCCGCTCTCTTCTCATCTAAGACAATCTGTTAAAGCCCACAGATCGCCCCCCTTGCTTTATACATCAGCGCTCCTCCCTGCGTGAACCCCCCCCCCCCCTGCTCCCCCACCACAGAACTTCATGTCTGCCTATATACATTAAAAACTACGCCTAGAGAACTTAAATATTAAACCCTCTTCCCTAACAGGACATCTCTCCCTCTACCCCGTTGCCTTTTCCCACCCCTGTAGTCATTTCTCCATCTACCCCCATTTACAACCCCGCCCTCCCCCACAGAATTTTTCACCCCTCCCTACAGAAGCTCCCATTTGTATAGTAGAATACTTTATGGAATTCAAGATTATAGGGAAAAAAGTGCAGATGTGGAAACCTATGGGGGGGGGGGGTGGGGACAAACAAAAATGGGGGAGCAGAGTGGGGGAGGGAATAACGAGAAGCATCGGGAGATGATGGAGCGGTGTGAGGAGGGAGTGGTCCCTTTGGGAATATTTGGAATCTTGTCCCATTTGTGCAGGTATTCGCTAGAAGAGAGAAGAGGAGAAAGATGGGGTTAGAGGTAACGGCTGGAGGCAGGAGACAAGTTCATACGTCAATATAAACCAGCTTAGATCACACGGTGATATACAGCTTACAGAGTGTGGTGTTATAACGAGGGACATAAAGCGGAGTTACTACATTTAATGCGCTTCTGTAAGACCACATAACGGGTGGAAAGAGTTGGCGGAATACACACTTGGGCAATAAAGGATGACAAAACACTGCGCCCATAACACCATTCTACATCCAGTGATTGTTCTCTGTGATATCACCCATCTGGGGCTCAATAACGACTCCCTGCAATGCGATACTGCATCAACTATGAGCAAAACCTTACATAAAATATCTTTAGTGCTGGGCTATTCCTGAAATGTTTGATTGCCAGTAGAAGCTCTGGTATAAAGCACACTTATTTTTGGGACACAAAGCCCAGAACCCCTCCTCCACAAAAATAAAAAATAAGGCCAACTATTTCCCCCTATAACCTCTACGTTATCTTGCTCCTCCCTGGTTTAAAAACCCCGGGAGATTGCCGTATTTCTGCCTCTGATTTTATATATTGTTTTCTACAACCTTTTATTACATATCGGTCATTGCATTTTAGCCGTTGTTGGCTGTATGTTTGATTCTGCTCGTAAAATTTTTACAAGTTCTAAAAAATATAAAAACCAGCTAGAAAACTAGAAGGAGGAGCAGAGTGAAAACAAAGACCACAGGTACCTAGGTGGGTTGGGGTTCCTGGAGAGAGCATTAAACATATACAGTTCATTTAGCAGTAGAGACAGTCGATGGATGTCCAAAATCCGCCCTCAACAGACGGGGGAGTAATGTCTAAGAAGAAGAACAGGTGGCACCTTGTGAAGACAGTAATATGGGAAGTAACTCCAGCTGGCCATGAAAAAAATAGAGGGCAGGAACTCGGACGTTGAAAGACCTCAGAGACGAGACCTCTCCCAGGTCCATCAGAAGATCCAGCGACAAGTTTATTCTTTCGAGAAATAAGCCATATCTGGATCTTGTGGGGCCATGAAACTGGAACAGAGGAATCGCAGAAAATAAGATTTTACTTACCGGTAAATCTATTTCTCGTAGTCCGTAGTGGATGCTGGGGACTCCGTAAGGACCATGGGGAATAGACGGGCTCCGCAGGAGACAGGGCACTTTAAGAAAGAATTTGTATACTGGTGTGCTCTGGCTCCTCCCTCTATGCCCCTCCTCCAGACCTCCGTTAAAGAAACTGTGCCCAGAAGAGCTGACATTACAAGGAAAGGATTTTGGAATCCAGGGTAAGACTCATACTAGCCACACCAATCACACCGTACAACTCGTGATAACTTTACCCAGTTAACAGTATGAACAACAACGGAGCATCAGATCAACCTGATGCCACAAAACATAACCCTTATTTAAGCAATAACTATATACAAGTATTGCAGAAGAAGTCCGCACTTGGGACGGGCTCCCAGCATCCACTACGGACTACGAGAAATAGATTTACCGGTAAGTAAAATCTTATTTTCTCTAACGTCCTAGTGGATGCTGGGGACTCCGTAAGGACCATGGGGATTATACCAAAGCTCCCAAACGGGCGGGAGAGTGCGGATGACTCTGCAGCACCGAATGAGCAAACACAAGGTCCACCTCAGCCAGGGTATCAAACTTGTAGAACTTTGCAAAAGTGTTTGAACCCGACCAAGTAGCTGCTCGGCAAAGCTGTAATGCAGAGACCCCTCGGGCAGCCGCCCAAGAAGAGCCCACCTTCCTTGTGGAATGGGCTTTTACTGATTTAGGAAGCGGCAATCCAGCCGCAGAATGAGCCTGCTGAATCGTGTTACAGATCCAGCGAGCAATAGTTTGCTTTGAAGCAGGAGCACCCAACTTGTTGGATGCATACAGGATAAACAGCGACTCAGTTTTCCTGACTCTAGCCGTTCTGGCTACATAAACCTTCAAAGCCCTGACCACATTTAGTAACTCGGAATCCTCCAAGTCACGAGTAGCCACAGGCACCACAATAGGTTGGTTCATATGAAAAGATGACACCACTTTTGGCAGAAATTGTGGACGGGTCCGCAATTCTGCCCTGTCCATATGGAAAACCAGATAGGGGCTTTTATGTGACAAAGCCGCTAAGTCTGACACACGCCTAGCTGAAGCCAAGGCCAACAGCATGACCACCTTCCACGTGAGAAATTTTAACTCCACGGTTTTAAGTGGTTCAAACCAGTGTGACTTCAGGAAACTCAACACCACGTTAAGATCCCAAGGTGCCACTGGGGGCACAAAAGGGGGCTGAATATGCAGCACTCCCTTTACAAACGTCTGAACTTCAGGCAGAGAAGCCAGTTCTTTTTGAAAGAAAATGGATAGGGCCGAAATCTGGATCTTAATGGAACCCAATTTTAGGCCCAAAGTCACTCCCGACTGTAGGAAGTGAAGGAAACGGCCCGGCTGGAATTCCTCCGTAGGGGCATTCCTGGCCTCACACCAAGCAACATATTTTCGCCATATACGGTGATAATGTTTAGCCGTCACGTCCTTCCTAGCCTTTATCAGGGTAGAAATGACCTCATCCGGAATGCCTTTTTCTGCTAGGATCCGGCGTTCAACCGCCATGCCGTCAAACGCAGCCGCGGTAAGTCTTGGAACAGACAGGGCCCCTGTTGCAACAAGTCCTGTCTTAGAGGCAGAGGCCATGGGTCCTCTGTGAGCAGTTCTTGCAACTCTGGATACCAAGTCCTTCTTGGCCAATCCGGAACAATGAGTATTGTTCTCACTCCTCTTCTTCTTATGATTCTCAGCACCTTGGGTATGAGAGGAAGAGGAGGAAATACATAGACCGACTGGAACACCCACGGTGTCACTAGAGCGTCTACCGCTATCGCCTGAGGGTCTCTTGACCTGGCGCAATATCTCTGTAGCTTTTTGTTGAGGCGGGATGCCATCATGTCTATTTGTGGCAGTTCCCACCGACTTGCAATCTGCGTGAAGACTTCTTGATGAAGTCCCCACTCTCCCGGGTGGAGGTCGTGCCTGCTGAGGAAGTCTGCTTCCCAGTTGTCCACTCCCGGAATGAACACTGCTGTCAGTGCGCTTACGTGATTCTCCGCCCAGCGAAGAATTCTGGTGGCTTCCGCCATCGCCACCCTGCTCCTTGTGCCGCCTTGGCGGTTTACATGAGCCACTGCGGTGATGTTGTCTGACTGAATCAGCACCGGTCGGTCGCGAAGCAGGGTCTCCGCTTGTCGTAGGGCGTTGTATATTGCCCTTAGTTCCAGGATGTTGATGTGAAGACAAGTCTCCTGACTTGACCACAGACCTTGGAAATTTCTTCCCTGTGTGACTGCTCCCCACCCTTGGAGGCTTGCGTCCATGGTCACCAGGACCCAGTCCTGAATGCCGAATCTGCGGCCCTCGAGAAGGTGAGCACTCTGCAGCCACCACAGGAGAGACACCCTGGCCCTGGGGGACAGGGTGATCAGCCGATGCATCAGTAGATGTGATCCGGACCACTTGTCCAACAGATCCCACTGAAAGGTCCTCGCATGGAACCTGCCGAAGGGAATGACCTCGTATGAGGCCACCATCTTTCCCAGGACTCGCGTGCAGTGATGCACCGACACCTGTTTTGGTTTTAATAGGTCTCTGACCAGTGTCATGAGCTCCTGAGCCTTCTCCATCGGGAGATAAACCCTCTTCTGGTCTGTCTCCAGAATCATGCCCAGGAAGGGCAGACGCGTTGTAGGAATCAACTGCGACTTTGGAATATTCAGAATCCAGCCGTGCTGTTGTAACACTTCCCGAGACCGTGCCACGCTGATCAGCAACTGCTCTCTGGACCTCGCCTTTATGAGGAGATTGTCCAAGTATGGGATAATTGGGACTCCTTGCCGTCGCAGGAGCACCATCATTTCCGCCATTACCTTGGTAAATATTCTCGGTGCCGTGGAGAGACCAAACGGCAACGTCTGGAATTGGTAATGACAATCCTGTACCACAAATCTGAGGTACTCCTGATGAGGTGGATAAATGGGGATATGAAGGAAAGCATCCTTTATGTCCAGAGACACCATAAAATCCCCCTCCTCCAGGCTTGCGATGACCGCTCTGAGCGATTCCATCTTGAACTTGAATCCTTTCAGGTATATGTTCAGGGATTTTAAATTCAATATGGGTCTGACCGAACCGTCCGGTTTCGGTACCACAAACATGGTCGAATAGTAACCCCTTCCCTGTTGGAGGGAAACCTTTACCACCACCTGCTGAAGATACAATTTGTGAATTGCAGCTAACACTATTTCCCTCTCTAAGGGGGAAGCTGGCAGGGCCGATTTGAGGTAACGGTGAGGGGGCATCTCTTCGAATTCCAGCCTGTATCCCTGAGACACAATCTCTATAGCCCAGGGATCCACCTGGGAGTGAACCCACTTGTGGCTGAAATTTCGGAGACGCGCCCCCACCAGGCCTAGCTCCGCCTGTGGAGCCCCAGCGTCATGCGGTGGATTTAGTGGAAGCCGGGGAGGACTTCTGTTCCTGGGAACTAGCTGTATTATGCAGCTTTTTTCCTCTACCCCTGCCTCTGGCAAGAAAGGACGCACCTCAGACTTTGCCTCTTTGTGTACGAAAGGACTGCAATTGGTAATACGGTGCTTTCTTAGGTTGTGAGGGAATATAAGGCAAAAAATTTGACTTTCCAGCCGTAGCTGTGGAGACCAGGTCCGAGAGACCGTCCCCAATCAATTCCTCACCCTTGTAAGGTAAAACCTCCATGTGCCTTTTTGAGTCGGCATCACCTGTCCATTGCAGAGTCCACAGGACCCTTCTGGCAGGAATCGACATTGCATTTATTCTAGAGCCCAGTAAGCTAATGTCTCTTTGGGCTTCTCTCATATATAGGACAGCGTCTTTTATATGCCCCAGGGTCAGTATCTGTCCATGCTGCTACAGCACTACACATCCAGGCCGACGCAATTGCCGGCCTTAGTAGGGTACCTGAATGTGTATAAATGGACTTCAGGATACCCTCCTGCTTTCTATCCGCAGCATCTTTTAGGGTGGCCGTATCCTGTGACGGCAGGGCTACCCTCTTGGATAAGCGTGTTAAAATAAGATTTTACTTACCGATAAATCTATTTCTCGGAGTCCGTAGTGGATGCTGGGGTTCCTGAAAGGACCATGGGGAATAGCGGCTCCGCAGGAGACAGGGCACAAAAAGTAAAGCTTTTTCCGATCAGGTGGTGTGCACTGGCTCCTCCCCCTATGACCCTCCTCCAGACTCCAGTTAGGTACTGTGCCCGGACGAGCGTACACAATAAGGGAGGATTTTGAATCCCGGGTAAGACTCATACCAGCCACACCAATCACACCGTACAACTTGTGATCTAAACCCAGTTAACAGTATGATAACAGCGGAGCCTCTGAAAGATGGCTTCCTTCAACAATAACCCGAATTAGTTAACAATAACTATGTACAATTTATGCAGATAATCCGCACTTGGGATGGGCGCCCAGCATCCACTACGGACTCCGAGAAATAGATTTATCGGTAAGTAAAATCTTATTTTCTCTATCGTCCTAGTGGATGCTGGGGTTCCTGAAAGGACCATGGGGATTATACCAAAGCTCCCAAACGGGCGGGAGAGTGCGGATGACTCTGCAGCACCGAATGAGAGAACTCCAGGTCCTCCTTAGCCAGAGTATCAAATTTGTAAAATTTTACAAACGTGTTCTCCCCTGACCACGTAGCTGCTCGGCAAAGTTGTAATGCCGAGACCCCTCGGGCAGCCGCCCAAGATGAGCCCACCTTCCTTGTGGAGTGGGCCTTTACAGATTTAGGCTGTGGCAGGCCTGCCACAGAATGTGCAAGTTGGATTGTGCTACAGATCCAACGAGCAATCGTCTGCTTAGACGCCGGAGCACCCATCTTGTTGGGTGCATACAATATAAACAACGAGTCAGATTTTCTGACTCCAGCTGTCCTTGCAATATATATTTTTAATGCTCTGACAACGTCCAGTAACTTGGAGTCCTCCAAGTCACTTGTAGCCGCAGGCACTACAATAGGCTGGTTCAGATGAAATGCTGACACCACCTTAGGAAGAAAATGCGGACGAGTCCGCAGTTCTGCCCTGTCCGAATGGAAAATCAGATATGGGCTTTTGTAAGATAAAGCTGCCAATTCTGACACTCTCCTGGCAGAAGCCAGGGCTAGAAGCATGGTCACTTTCCATGTGAGATATTTCAAATCCACCTTTTTTAGTGGTTCAAACCAATGAGATTTTAGGAAATCCAAAACCACATTGAGATCCCACGGTGCCACTGGAGGCACCACAGGAGGCTGTATATGCAGCACTCCCTTAACAAAGGTCTGGACTTCAGGGACTGAAGCCAATTCTTTTTGAAAGAAAATCGACAGGGCCGAAATTTGAACCTTAATAGATCCCAATTTGAGACCCATTGACAATCCTGATTGCAGGAAATGTAGGAATCGACCCAGTTGAAATTCCTCCGTCGGAGCACTCCGATCTTCGCACCACGCAACATATTTTCGCCAAATTCGGTGATAATGTTGCACGGTTACTTCCTTCCTTGCTTTAATCAAAGTAGGAATGACTTCTTCCGGCATGCCTTTTTCCTTTAGGATCCGGCGTTCAACCGCCATGCCGTCAAACGCAGCCGCGGTAAGTCTTGAAACAGACAGGGACCCTGCTGAAGCAAGTCCCTCCTTAGAGGTAGAGGCCACGGATCTTCCGTGATCATCTCTTGAAGTTCCGGGTACCAAGTCCTTCTTGGCCAATCCGGAACCACTAGTATCGTTCTTACGCCTCTTTGCCGTATAATTCTCAATACTTTTGGTATGAGAGGCAGAGGAGGAAACACATACACCGACTGGTACACCCAAGGCGTTACCAGCGCGTCCACAGCTATTGCCTGCGGATCTCTTGACCTGGCGCAATACCTGTCCAGTTTTTTGTTGAGGCGAGACGCCATCATGTCCACCATTGGTCTTTCCCAACGGGTTACCAGCATGTGGAAGACTTCTGGATGAAGTCCCCACTCTCCCGGGTGAAGATCGTGTCTGCTGAGGAAGTCTGCTTCCCAGTTGTCCACTCCCGGGATGAACACTGCTGACAGTGCTATCACATGATTCTCTGCCCAGCGAAGAATCCTTGCAGCTTCTGCCATTGCACTCCTGCTTCTTGTGCCGCCCTGTCTGTTCACATGGGCGACTGCCGTGATGTTGTCCGACTGGATCAACACCGGTTTTCCCTGAAGCAGAGGTTCTGCCTGGCTTAGAGCATTGTATATTGCTCTTAGTTCCAGAATGTTTATGTGAAGAGACGTTTCCAGGCTCGTCCATACTCCCTGGAAGTTTCTTCCTTGTGTGACTGCTCCCCAGCCTCTCAGGCTGGCGTCCGTGGTCACCAGGATCCAATCCTGTATGCCGAATCTGCGGCCCTCCAATAGATGAGCACTCTGCAACCACCACAGAAGAGACACCCTTGTCCTTGGAGACAGGGTTATCCGCAGGTGCATCTGAAGATGCGACCCTGACCATTTGTTCAACAGATCCCTTTGGAAAATTCTTGCGTGGAATCTGCCGAATGGAATTGCTTCGTAAGAAGCCACCATTTTTCCCAGGACTCTTGTGCATTGATGTACAGACACCTTTCCTGGTTTTAGGAGGTTCCTGACAAGCTCGGATAACTCCTTGGCTTTTTCCTCCGGGAGAAAAACCTTTTTCTGAACCGTGTCCAGAATCATCCCTAGGAACAGCAGACGAGTTGTCGGCATTAACTGGGATTTTGGAATATTCAGAATCCACCCGTGCTGTTTTAGCACTTCCTGAGACAGTGCTAATCCCATCTCTAGCTGTTCTCTGGACCTCGCCCTTATTAGGAGATCGTCCAAGTATGGGATAATTAATACGCCTTTTCTTCGAAGAAGAATCATCATCTCGGCCATTACCTTTGTAAAGATCCGAGGTGCCGTGGACAATCCGAACGGCAGCGTCTGAAACTGATAGTGACAGTTTTGTACAACGAACCTGAGGTACCCCTGGTGTGAGGGGTAAATTGGAACGTGGAGATACGCATCCTTGATGTCCAAGGATACCATAAAGTCCCCCTCTTCCAGGTTCGCTATCACTGCTCTGAGTGACTCCATTTTGAACTTGAACTTCTTTATGTACAGGTTCAAGGACTTCAGATTTAGAATAGGCCTTACCGAGCCATCCGGCTTCGGTACCACAAAAAGAGTGGAATAATACCCCTTCCCTTGTTGCAGAAGAGGTACCTTGACTATCACCTGCTGAGAGTACAGCTTGTGAATGGCTTCCAACACCGTCTCCCTTTCGGAGGGGGACGTTGGTAAAGCAGACTTCAGGAAACGGCGAGGTGGATCTGTCTCTAATTCCAACCTGTATCCCTGAGATATTATCTGCAGGATCCAGGGATCTACTTGCGAGTGAGCCCACTGCGCGCTGTAATTTTTGAGACGACCCCCCACGGTCCCCGAGTCCGCTTGAGAAGCCCCAGCGTCATGCTGAGGCTTTTGTAGAAGCCGGGGAGGGCTTCTGATCCTGGGAAGGAGCTGCGTGTTGCTGTCTCTTCCCTCGACCTTTGCCTCGTGGCAGATATGAATAGCCCTTTGCTCTCTTATTTTTAAAGGAACGAAAGGGCTGCGGTTGAAAAGTCGGTGCCTTTTTCTGTTGGGGAGTGACTTGAGGTAGAAAGGTGGATTTCCCGGCTGTAGCCGTGGCCACCAAATCTGATAGACCGACTCCAAATAACTCCTCCCCTTTATACGGCAAAACTTCCATATGCCGTTTTGAATCCGCATCGCCTGTCCACTGTCGCGTCCATAAAGCTCTTCTGGCCAAAATGGACATAGCACTTACCCGTGATGCCAGTGTGCATATATCCCTCTGTGCATCACGCATATAAAGAAATGCATCCTTTATTTGTTCTAACGACAGTAAAATATTGTCCCTGTCCAGGGTATCAATATTTTCAATCAGGGATTCTGACCAAACTACCCCCGCACTGCCCATCCAGGCAGTCGCTACAGCTGGTCGTAGTATAACACCTGCATGTGTGTATATACTTTTTTGGATATTTTCCATCCTCCTATCTGATGGATCTTTAAGTGCGGCCGTCTCAGGAGAGGGTAACGCCACTTGTTTAGATAAGCGTGTTAGCGCCTTGTCCACCCTAGGAGGTGTTTCCCAGCGCTCCCTAACCTCTGGCGGGAAAGGGTATAATGCCAATAATTTCTTTGAAATTATCAGCTTTTTATCAGGGGCAACCCACGCTTCATTACACACGTCATTTAGTTCTTCTGATTCAGGAAAAACTATAGGTAGTTTTTTCTTACCCCACATAATACCCTGTTTAGTGGTACCTGTAGTATCAGCTAAATGTAACGCCTCCTTCATTGCCAAAATCATATAACGTGTGGCCCTACTGGAAAATACGGTTGATTCGTCACCGTCACCACTGGAGTCATCGCCTGTGTCTGGGTCGACCGACTGAGGCAAAGGGCGTTTCACAGCCCCTGACGGTGTTTGAGTCGCCTGGACAGGCACTAATTGATTGTCCGGCCGTCTCATGTCGTCAAACGACTGCTTTAGCGTGTTGACACTATCCCGTAGTTCCATAAATAAAGGCATCCATTCTGGTGTCGACTCCCTAGGGGGTGACATCCTCATATTTGGCAATTGCTCCGCCTCCACACCAATATCGTCCTCATACATGTCGACACACACGTACCGACACACAGCAGACACACAGGGAATGCTCCTAACGAAGACAGGACCCACTAGCCCTTTGGGGAGACAGAGGGAGAGTTTGCCAGCACACACCAAAAGCGCTATATATATATCAGGGATAGCCTTATAATAAGTGCTCCCTTATAGCTGCTTTGTTATATCAAAATATCGCCATAAATGTGCCCCCCCCTCTCTGTTTTACCCTGTTTCTGTAGTGCAGTGCAGGGGAGAGACTTGGGAGCCGTCCTGACCAGCGGAGCTGTGAGAGGAAATGGCGCCGTGTGCTGAGGAGATAGGCCCCGCCCCTTTTCCGGCGGGCTCGTCTCCCGCTATTTAGAAAAATTAGGCAGGGGTTAAATATCTCCATATAGCCTCTAGGGCTATATGTGAGGTATTTTTAGCCTTTATAGGTACTCATTTGCCTCCCAGGGCGCCCCCCTCCCAGCGCCCTGCACCCTCAGTGACTGCCGTGTGAAGTGTGCTGAGAGGAAAATGGCGCACAGCTGCAGTGCTGTGCGCTACCTTTAGAAGACTGCAGGAGTCTTCAGCCGCCGATTCTGGACCTCTTCTGATTTCAGCATCTGCAAGGGGGCCGGCGGCGTGGCTCCGGTGACCATCCAGGCTGTACCTGTGATCGTCCCTCTGGAGCTTGATGTCCAGTAGCCAAGAAACCAATCCATCCTGCACGCAGGTGAGTTGACTCCTTCTCCCCTCAGTCCCTCGCTGCAGTGATCCTGTTGCCAGCAGGAATCACTGTAAAATAAAAAACCTAGCTAAACTTTCTCTAAGCAGCTCTTTAGGAGAGCCACCTAGATTGCACCCTTCTCGGCCGGGCACAAAAATCTAACTGGAGTCTGGAGGAGGGTCATAGGGGGAGGAGCCAGTGCACACCACCTGATCGGAAAAAGCTTTACTTTTTGTGCCCTGTCTCCTGCGGAGCCGCTATTCCCCATGGTCCTTTCAGGAACCCCAGCATCCACTAGGACGATAGAGAAAAGCTTTGTCTACCCTAGGGGAGGATTCCCAGCGTAACCTTTCCGTTGGCGGGAAAGGATACGCCATAAGCATCCGTTTGGAAACCTGCAGTTTCCTATCTGGAGATTCCCAAGCCTCTTCACATAACTCATGTGAAGGGGGAAAGGTCACCTCTTGCCTTTTTTTTCCCCATACATATAAACCCTCGTCAGGGACTGGGGTTTCCTCTGTGATGTGCAACACATCCTTCATTGCTATAATCATGTAACGGATGGCTTTAGCCATTTTAGGCTGCAACTTTGCATCATCGCCATCGACACTGGAGTTAGAATCCGTGTCGACATCTGTGTCAACAATTTGGGATAGTGGGCGCTTCTGAGACCCTGACGGCCTCTGCGACATAGGATCAGGCATGGTCCGAGACCCCGGCTGTCCTAAGGCTTCAGCTTTATCCAACCTTTTATGTAAGGAAGTAACATTATCATTTAAAACCTTCCACATATCCATCCAATCGGGTGTCGGCGCCTGCCCACATTCATTTGCTCCCGCTCTGCTTCCACATAGCCTTCTTTGTCAAACATGCCGACACAAGCGTACCGACACACCACACACACAGGGGATGCTCTTTTTGAAGACAGTTCCCCAAAAGGCCCTTTGGAGAGAGAGAGAGAGAGAGAGAGAGAGAGTATGCCAGCACACACCCCAGCGCTATATGTCCCAGGAGTCACACAGTAACTTAGTGTTAACCAGTAGCTGCTGTACTATTGTTTTTGCGCCAAATTTATGTGCCCCCCCTCTCTTTTTACCCTCTTCTACCGTGATTCTGCAGGGGAGAGCCTGGGGAGCTTCCTCTCAGCGGAGCTGTGGAGAGAAAATGGTGCTGGTGAGTGCTGAGGAAAAGCCCCGCCCCCTCAGCGGCGGGCTTCTGTCCCGCGTTTCTGTGTAAAATATGGCGGGGGCTCATGCATATATACAGTGCCCAACTGTATATATGCCCACTTTTGCCAAGAGGTCTCTAATTGCTGCCCAGGGCGCCCCCCCCTGCGCCCTACAGTGACCAGAGTGTGTGGGTTTAGTGTGGGAGCAATGGCGCACAGCTGCAGTGCTGTGCGCTACCTCATATGAAGAACGGAGTCTTCTGCCGCCGATTTCGAAGTCTTCTTGCTTCGGACACCGGCTTCTGGCTCTGCGAGGGGGGACGGCGGCGCGGCTCCGGGATCGGACGACCAAGGGTGCGTTCCTGTGTACGATCCCTCTGGAGCTAATGGTGTCCAGTAGCCTAAGAAGCAGGACCTATCTTCAGTGAGTAGGGCTGCTTCTCTCCCCTCAGTCCGACGTAGCAGAGAGCCTGTTGCCAGCAGATCTCTCTGAAAATAAAAAACCTAACAAAATACTTTCTTTTTAGCAAGCTCAGGAGAGCTCACTAAGTTGCACCCAGCTCGTCCGGGCACAGATTCAAACTGAGGTCTGGAGGAGGGACATAGAGGGAGGAGCCAGAGCACACCAGTATTCCTAATTCTTTCTTAAAGTGCCCTGTCTCCTGCGGAGCCCGTCTATTCCCCATGGTCCTTACGGAGTCCCCAGCATCCACTAGGACGTTAGAGAAATGGGTGTGACAGACTAACCTGACTACCCATAGAACCACCACCAATTACATGAGACCACGTGCCATAGAAGTGTAAGTTAAGTTGTGAGGCTGTTCCACAAATTGTGTAAGAGAAACCCCTCCACAATAAACCTGCTCTACCCATCTGTTATCCCAAAGCGAACTCTGGAGCCAGGGGAGAGGGGTGTTGGGGAACTTTTAAAGAGGGAGTCTAGTCTGCCCCAAATCCCCCCCCCCCCCTGCCAAGAGCCCAATTTCCTACAGGTGGAGCATGTTGTTGCACGTGGCTGGGTGCTTTATTATCATGAATACTGGTATAGCTCATAGTTGCCTACCATACAACCCTGTACTCCAGGAAGCTAGGCAATTACCACCCAAGGTGGATGGACATATACTGGGATGAGGTCACCAAAACACATCGACCCGATGACCATGATCTCATAAAATCACACCCATCTGTTTCCATATCTCAGAGGACAGTATGACATACAGCGCAGCAGGCAAACGATACATTGCACACATATGCACAGCTGTCTCCAGATCAGCAGCATATGCGTCTAGTTTACTACAAGTCATCACTGTGTACTTGCAACCTGCCCTGTAATAAGGGCAAAAGGGTGCATATACCTGCCAGCCTGCATGGGCTGCACTTACACGCCCTTACTGCCAACGTCAGATCGTCAATTCACACCCCCCGTTCCTCCATTCCAGTCTTCGTCACGTGCGGGTCTGACAGTCAATTGGTCGTCAGGGTCAAAAGGCAGACACATTTTGTGTTATTTTTAACCATAGCCCTCCCCAAGTACCTAATCCTAACCCTCCCCCAAGTGCCCACCCTAACCTCTAAAAACCATGAAAACAGGATTTTGGTTACCTACCGGTAAATACTTTTCTCGTAGTCTGTAGAGAATGCTGGGGTCCACATTAATACCATGGGGTATAGACGGGTCCACTAGGAGCCATTGGCACTTTAAGAG
The DNA here is from genome assembly GCF_028390025.1 of Pseudophryne corroboree. Classification (NCBI taxonomy): domain Eukaryota; kingdom Metazoa; phylum Chordata; class Amphibia; order Anura; family Myobatrachidae; genus Pseudophryne; species Pseudophryne corroboree. The sequence continues at coordinate 767,512,862 of NC_086446.1, forward strand.
TTTGAGAGTGTGGGCTGGCTCCTCCCTCTATGCCCCTCCTACTAGACTCAGTCTAGAAACTGTGCCCGAGGAGACGGACATCTTCCAGAGAAGGATTTAAATAAGATTTTACTTACCGATAAATCTATTTCTCGTAGTCCGTAGTGGATGCTGGGACTCCGTAAGGACCATGGGGAATAGCGGCTCCGCAGGAGACAGGGCACAAAATAAAAGCTTAAGGATCAGGTGGTGTGCACTGGCTCCTCCCCCTATGACCCTCCTCCAAGCCTCAGTTAGGATACTGTGCCCGGACGAGCGTACATAATAAGGAAGGATATTGAATCCCGGGTAAGACTCATACCAGCCACACCAATCACACCGTACAACTTGTGATCTGAACCCAGTTAACAGTATGATAAACGCAAGGGAGCCTCTGAAAAGATGGCTCACAACAATAATAACCCGAATTTTTGTAACAATAACTATATACAAGTATTGCAGACAATCCGCACTAGGGATGGGCGCCCAGCATCCACTACGGACTACGAGAAATAGATTTATCGGTAAGTAAAATCTTATTTTCTCTGACGTCCTAGTGGATGCTGGGACTCCGTAAGGACCATGGGGATTATACCAAAGCTCCCAAACGGGCGGGAGAGTGCGGATGACTCTGCAGCACCGAATGAGAGAACTCCAGGTCCTCCTCAGCCAGGGTATCAAATTTGTAGAATTTAGCAAACGTGTTTGCCCCTGACCAAGTAGCTGCTCGGCAAAGTTGTAAAGCCGAGACCCCTCGGGCAGCCGCCCAAGATGAGCCCACTTTCCTTGTGGAATGGGCTTTTATTGATTTTGGCTGTGGCAGGCCTGCCACAGAATGTGCAAGCTGAATTGTACTACAAATCCAACGAGCAATCGTCTGCTTAGAAGCAGGGGCACCCAGCTTGTTGGGTGCATACAGGATAAACAGCGAGTCAGATTTTCTGACTCCAGCCGTCCTGGAAACATATATTTTTAAGGCCCTGACAACGTCAAGCAACTTAGAGTCCTCTAAGTCCCTGGTAGCCGCAGGTACCACAATAGGTTGGTTCATGTGAAATGCAGAAACCACCTTAGGTAGAAATTGAGGACGAGTCCTCAATTCCGCCCTGTCAGAATGAAAAATTAAGTAAGGGCTTTTATATGATAAAGCCGCCAATTCTGACACACGCCTGGCTGAAGCCAAGGCTAACAGCATCGACACCTTCCATGTGAGATATTTCAAGTCCACAGTGGAAAGTGGTTCAAACCAATGTGACTTTAGAAAACTCAACACCACGTTGAGATCCCAAGGTGCCACTGGAGGCACAAAAGGAGGCTGTATGTGCAGCACCCCTTTTACAAATGTCTGAACTTCAGGTACTGAAGCCAGTTCTTTCTGGAAGAAAATCGACAGGGCCGAAATTTGAACCTTAATGGACCCTAATTTTAGGCCCATAGACAGTCCTGTTTGCAGGAAATGAAGGAAACGACCCAGTTGAAATTCCTCTGTAGGGGCCCTCTTGGCCTCACACCACGCAACATATTTACGCCAAATGCGGTGATAATGTTTTGCGGTTACATCCTTCCTGGCTTTGACCAGAGTAGGAATGACTTCTTCTGGAATGCCTTTTTCCCTCAGGATCCGGCGTTCAACCGCCATGCCGTCAAACGCAGCCGCGGTAAGTCTTGGAACAGACCAGGCCCCTGCAGTAGCAGGTCCTTTCTTAGAGGTAGAGGCCACGGTTCGTCCGTGAGCATCTCTTGAAGTTCCGGGTACCAAGTCCTTCTTGGCCAATCCGGGACCACGAGTATAGTTCTTACTCCTCTCCTTCTTATGATTCTCAGTACTTTTGGTATGAGAGGCAGAGGAGGGAACACATACACTGACTGGTACACCCACGGCGTTACCAGAGCGTCCACTGCTATTGCCCGAGGGTCCCTTGACCTGGCGCAATATCTGTCCAGTTTTTTGTTTAGACGTGACGCCATCATGTCCACCTTTGGTTTTTCCCAACGGTTTACAATCAGGTGGAAGACTTCTGGGTGAAGTCCCCACTCTCCCGGGTGAAGGTCGTGTCTGCTGAGGAAGTCTGCTTCCCAGTTGTCCACTCCCGGAATGAAAACTGCTGACAGTGCTATCACATGATTTTCCGCCCAGCGAAGAATCCTTGCAGCTTCTGCCATTGCCCTCCTGCTTCTCGTGCCGCCCTGTCTGTTTACGTGGGCGACTGACGTGATGTTGTCCGATTGGATCAACACCGCCTGACCCTGAAGCAGAGGTTTTGCTTGACTTAGGGCATTGTAAATGGCCCTTAGTTCCAGAATGTTTATATGAAGAGATGTTTCCATGCTTGACCACAGGCCCTGGAAATTCCTTCCCTGTGTGACTGCTCCCCAGCCTCTCAGGCTGGCATCTGTGGTTACCAGGATCCAATCCTGAATGCCAAATCTGCGGCCCTCTAGTAGATGAGCACTCTGCAGCCACCCCACAGGAGAGACACCCTTGTCCTTGGCGACAGGGTTATCCGCTGATGCATCTGCAGATGCGATCCGGACCATTTGTCCAGTAGATCCCACTGAAATGTTCTTGCATGGAATCTTCCGAATGGAATCGCTTCGTAAGAAGCCACCATTTTTCCCAGGACCCTCGTGCACTGATGCACTGAGACCTGGCCTGGTTTTAGGAGGTTCCTGACTAGCTCGGATAACTCCCTGGCCTTCTCCTCCGGGAGAAACACCTTCTTCTGGACTGTGTCCAGAATCATTCCTAGGAACAGTAGACATGTCGTTGGAATCAGCTGCGATTTTGGAATATTTAGAATCCACCCGTGCTGACGTAACACTACCTGAGATAGTGCTACTCCGACTTCTAACTGTTCCCTGGATCTTGCCCTTATCAGGAGATCGTCCAAGTAAGGGATAATTAAAATGCCTTTTCTTCGTAGAAGAATCATCATTTCGGCCATTACCTTGGTAAAGACCCGAGGTGCCGTGGACAATCCAAACGGCAGCGTCTGAAACTGATAATGACAGTTTTGTACTACAAACCTGAGGTACCCTTGGTGAGAAGGGTATATTGGGACGTGGAGATAAGCATCTTTGATGTCCAGAGACACCATATAGTCCCCTTCTTCCAGGTTCGCTATCACTGCTCTGAGTGACTCCATCTTGAATTTGAACCTTTTTATGTAAGTGTTCAAGGATTTCAGATTTAAAATTGGTCTCACCGAGCCGTCCGGCTTCGGTACCACAAACAGCGTGGAATAATACCCCTTTCCTTGTTGCAGGAGGGGTACCTTGATTATCACCTGCTGGGAATACAGCTTGTGAATGGCTTCCAAAACTGCCTCCCTGTCGGAGGGAGACTTTGGTAAAGCAGACTTCAGGAACCGACGAGGGGGAAACGCCTCGAATTCCAGTTTGTACCCCTGCGATACTACCTGTAGAATCCAGGGATCCACTTGCGAGTGAGCCCACTGCGCGTTGAAATTCTTGAGACGGGCCCCCACCATATCTGAGTCTGCTTGTAAAGCCCCAGCGTCATGCTGAAGACTTGGCAGAAGCAGGGGAGGGCTTCTGCTCCTGGGAAGCGGCTGCATGGATGCAGTCTTTTTCCTCTTCCTCTGCCCCGGGGCAGAAAAGAGTGGTGTACTTATGGGAACGAAAGGACTGAGTTTGAAAAGACGGTGTCTTTTTCTGCTGATGTGGAGTGACCTGGGGTAAAAAGGTGGATTTTCCAGCCGTTGCCGTGGCCACCAGGTCCGATAGACCAGCCCCAAATAACTCCTCCCCTTTATACGGCAATACTTCCATGTGCCGTTTGGAATCCGCATCCCCTGACCACTGTCGCGTCCATAACGCTCTTCTGGCAGAGATGGACATAGCACTTACTCTTGATGCCAGGGTGCAAATATCCCTCTGTGCATCACGCATATATAGTAATGCATCCTTTAAATGTTCTATAGTTAACAAAATATTGTCCCTATCCAGGGTATCAATATTCTCAGTCAGGGAATCCGACCATGCGACTCCAGCACTGCACATCCAGGCTGAGGCGATTGCTGGTCGCAGTATAACACCAGTATGTGTGTATATACTTTTTAGGATATTTTCCAGCCTTCTATCAGCTGGTTCTTTGAGGGTGGCCGTATCAGGAGACGGTAACGCTACTTGTTTAGATAAACGTGTGAGCGCCTTATCTACCCTAGGGGGTGTTTCCCAACGCGCCCTAACCTCTGGCGGGAAAGGATATAATGCTAATAATTTTTTAGAAATTAGCTGTTTTTTATCGGGGGAAACCCACGCTTTTTCACACACCTCATTTATTTCCTCTGACTCAGGAAAAACTATTGGTAGTTTTTTTTTTTTTCTCACCCCACATAATACCCTTCTTTGTGGTACTTGTAGTGTCAGAAAGGTTCAATGCCTCTTTCATTGCCGTGATCATGTAACGTGTGGCCCTACTGGACATTACGTTTGTCTCGTCACCGTCGACACTAGACTCAGTATCTGTGTCAGGGTCTGTGTCGACCCACTGAGGTAACGGGCGTTTTAGCGCCCCTGACGGTGTCTGAGACGCCTGGACAGGCACTAATTGATTTGCCGGCTGTCTCATGTCGTCAACAGTTTTTTGCAAATTGCTGACATTATCACTTAATTGTTTAAATACAATCATCCAGTCAGGTGTCGACTCCCTAGGGGGTGACATCACCAACACAGGCAACTGCTCCGCCTCCACATCATTTTCCTCCTCATACATGTCGACACACGCGTACCGACACACAGCACACACACCGGGAATGCTCTGATAGAGGACAGGACCCCACTTAGCCCTTTGGAGAGACAGAGGGAGAGTCTGCCAGCACACACCCAGCGCTATATATATATATACAGGGATAACCTTATATAAGCGTTACTCCCTTATAGCTGCTGTTAATATATTTATTTGCTGCCAAACGTGCCCCCCCTTCTCTTTTTTACCCTGATTCTGAAGCAGGACTGCAGGGGAGAGTCAGGGAGCCGTCCTTCCAGCGGAGCTGTGAGGGAAAATGGCGCTTGTGTGCTGAGGAGATAGGCTCCGCCCCTTCACGACGTCCTTATCTCCCGCTTTTCTGTGTAAAATGGCAGGGGTAAAATACATCCATATAGCCCAGGAGCTATATGTGATGTATTCTTTTTAGCCACCTAAGGTATATACTGTAATATTGCGTCTCAGGGCGCTCCCCCCCCAGCGCCCTGCACCCTCAGTGACCGGAGTGTGAAGTGTGCTGAGAGCAATGGCGCACAGCTGCGGTGCTGTGCGCTACCTTTGTCTGAAGACAGGATCGTCTTCTGCCGCCGATTTCACCGGACCTCTTCGTCTCTTCTGGCTCTGTAAGGGGGACGGCGGCGCGGCTCCGGTGACCCATCCAGGCTGAACCTGTGATCGTCCCTCTGGAGCTAATGTCCAGTAGCCTAAGAAACCCGATCCACTCTGCACTCAGGTGAGTCCGTTTCTTCTCCCCTTAGTCCCACGATGCAGTGAGCCTGTTGCCAGCAGGACTCACTGAAAATAAAAAATCCTAAACTAAACTTTTATTCTAAGCAGCTCAGGAGAGCCACCTAGATTGCACCCTTCTCGGCCGGGCACAAAAATCTAACTGAGGCTTGGAGGAGGGTCATAGGGGGAGGAGCCAGTGCACACCACCTGATCCTTAAGCTTTTATTTTGTGCCCTGTCTCCTGCGGAGCCGCTATTCCCCATGGTCCTTACGGAGTCCCAGCATCCACTAGGACGTCAGAGAAATACAGATAGTGGCGAGATTCATACCAGCTCATACATACAAGGCACATCAAGCCAACTAGCTTGAAAAACTCAGCAACTGCTGAAACATTACTTACCAAATAACAATGCAGTACATAACTAAACAAAGTCATACTGAACCAGATAACGGTTGCAGGATAACGAAGCGCTGGGCGGGCGCCCTGCATCCTCTACGGATTACGAGAAAAGGATTTACCGGTAGGTAACCAAAATCCTATTTTCTCTTGCGTCCTAGAGGATGCTGGGGTCCACATTAGTACCATGGGGATGTACGGGGATGTACCAAAGCTCCCAGAACGGGATGGAGAGCGCGGAGGCTCCTGCAGAACTGATTGACTGAACTTCAGATCATCAGAGGCCAAAGTATCGAACTTGTATAACTTTGCAAACGTGTTTGACCCAGACCAAGTTGCAGCTCGGCAAAGTTGTACTGCCGAGACACCCCGGGCAGCCGCCCAGGAAGACCCCACCTTACGAGTAGAGTGGGCCTTAACAGATTTTGGACACAGCAGTCCTGCCGTAGAATAAGCGAGCTGGATAGTGAACCGAATCCAGCGAGAAATAGTATGCTTAGAAGCAGGACACCCAAATCTTCTTGGGATCATATAGGACAAACAGAGAGTCCGACTTTCTGTGACGAGAAGTTCTCTTCACATATCTTCAGAGCCCTTACAACATCCAATTACTTCGATGTAATTGAGGAGTCAGTAGCTACTGGCACCACAATAGGTTGGTTGATATGAAATGCCGACACAACCTTCGGAAGAAACTGCTGACGTGTCCGGAGCTCAGCTCTACCTTCATAGAAGATCAAGTAAGGACTTTTACAGGACAAAGCCCCCAATTCTGACACACGTCTAGCAGAAGCTAAGGCCAACAACATGACAGCCTTCCAAGTAAGAAATTTGACCTCAACCTCCTGTAGAGGTTCAAACCAATCCGACTGGAGAAACTGCAACAGCACATTAAGGTCCCAAGGCGCCGTAGGCGGTACAAAGGGAGGTTGGATGTGCAGAACTCCCTTCAAAAAAGGTCTGAACCTCAGGGAGGGCAGCCAATTGTTTCTGGAAGAAGATGAAGAGGGCCGAAATCTGGACCTTCACAGATCCCAACCTCAAGCCCATATCCACACCTGCTTGCAGGAAGAGGAGAAAACGTCCGAGTTGAAACTCCACCGTAGGAAACTTCTTGGATTCACACCAAGAAACATATTTTTTCCGATGGTAATGTTGAGACGTTACCCCTTTACTAGCCTGTATCAGGGTAGGAATGACCTTCTTCGGAATGCCCTTCCGAGCTAGTATCAGGCGTTCAACCTCCATGCCGTCAAACGTAGCCGCGGTAAGTCTTGATAGGCGAACGGTCCCTGTAGCAGCAGATCCTCCCAAAGAGGAAGAGGCCTCAGCTCTTCCTGCAAGAGATTCAGAAGGTCCGCGTACAAAGCCCGCCTTGGCCAGTCCGGAGCAATGAGGATCACCTGAACCCTTGATCTCCTTACTAGCTTTAGAACTCTTGGAATGAGTGGAAGAGGTGGAAACACATACACCGACTGGAACACCCACGGAAACACCAGGGCGTCCAATGCCACTGCTTGTGGGTCCCTCGACCTGGAACAATAGCGTTGAAGCTTCTTGTTGAGACGAGAGGCCATCATGTCTATTTGGGGTAACCCCCAAAGGTCTGTAATTTCCTTGAACACCTCCAGATGGAGACCCCATTCCCCTCGTGTCTGCTGAGGAAGTCTTCTTCCCAGTTGTCTACTCCCGGAATGAAGATTGCTGTGAGCGCCAATGCGTGTCTTTCTGCCCAGAGGATGATTCTTGTCACCTCTGACATTGCAGCTCTGCTCTTCGTTCAGCACTGTCGGTTTATGTAGGCCACTGTCGTTACAGTGTCCGAGTGCACTTGAATGGCCCGAATTCTTAGAAGATGGGCCGCCTGAAGAAGACCGTTGTAGACGGCTCTTAGTTCCAGGATGTTGATGGGCAGGCCGGCTTCCAGACTTGACCACCTTCCTTGGAATGTTTCCCCTTGAGTGACTGCGCCCCAGCCCCTAAGGCTCGCATCCGTGGTTAGAAGTACCCAGTCCTGAATCCCGAACCTGCGGCCCTCCAGAAGGCGAGGCAATTGGAGCCTCCAGAGGAGTGAAATCCTGGCCTTTGGCGACAGAAGAATCCTCTGGTGCATGTGGAGATGAGATCCTGACCACTTGTCCAGGGGATCCAGTTGGAAGGCCCAAGGATGGAACCTCCCGTATTGGATAGCCTCGTAAGATGCCACCATCTTTCCCAAAAGGCGAATGCAGTGATGAACAGACACCCGGGCTGGCTTCAGGACATGCCGGACCATTGTTTGTATCACCATCACCTTTTCCTGCGGAAGAAACACCCTCTGCACTTCTGTGTCAAGGATCATCCCCAGAAAAGACAACCTCTGGGTCGGTTCCAAATGTGACTTTGGGAGAATCAGAATCCAACCGTGGACTCTGAGTAGGTGCGTTGTGAGAACAATGGACTGCAACAGCTTCTACTTGGACGAAGCCTTTATCAGCAGATTGTCCAGATATGGAATGATGTTCACCCCTTGTTTGCGGAGGAGAACCATCATCTCTGCCATCACCTTGGTGAACACCCTCGGTGCTTTTGAGAGGCCGAATGGCAGGGTCTGGAACTGGAAATGACAGTCCAACAATGCGAAACGGAGATAAGCCTGATGCGGCATCCAAATCGGAATGTGGAGGTACGCATCCTTGATATCCAGGGATACCAGGAATTCCCCCTCTTCCAGACCTGATATCAGCTCCCTGAGAGACTTAATCTTGAACTTAAACTCGTTTAGAAAGGGGTTCAATGATTTTGGGTTCAGAATGGGCCTGACCGAACCATCCGGTTTCGGTGCCATGAAAAAGGTTCGAATAGTAACCTGTGGTTTGTAAATGAGGAACTGGTACAATGACATGTGCCTCCACCAACTTCTGGACAGCTTCCTGTAAGTACAGTTCTGTCTGCCAGTAGAACTGGCAAGCCTGATTTGAAAAATCGGTGAGGAGGGAGATTTTGAAATTCCAGCCTGTACCCCTGGGACACAGTATCTATCACCCAGGGATCCAGGCCGGACGATACCCAGACGTGACTGAACTGTCTGAGTCTCGCCCCCACCTCCAGGCCGCGCGGTTCACAGTCATGCGGAGGACTTTGGCGTACCTGAAGCAGTCTTTTGTTCCTGGGAACCTGCAGCAGCAGGTTTCTTGGATTTAACTCGACCTCCCCTAAAGAAGGTATTAGACGGTTTGGCCTTTCTAGGCTTGTTATGCCAAAAGGACTGAGATGCTGATGAAGAGAAGTATTTCTTCGGAGCAGGAGCAGCTGAGGGAAGAAATGGAGACTTACCAGCTGTAGCCGTGGCTATCCACGCATCCAAAGCTTCCCCAAAGAGAGCCTGACCTGTGTAGGGTAGGGACTCCACACTTTTCCTGGATTCCACGTCGGCAGATCACTGGCGCAGCCACACTCCCCGATGAGTTGAAACAGACATGGAAGAGATCACCGCAGCCATGGAACCCAGGTCTTTCATGGATTCTACCTTAAAACCTGCTGAATTGTGAATGTTACGCAAAAGCAATTCAACATCCCCTATATCCATTGTATCCAAATACTCTAGTAAGGTAGCCGACCACTTTACTATTGCCCTTGCAATCCATGCAGTAGCAATAGTGGGACGTAATATGGCCCCTGAAGCATTGTACATTGATTTAAGTGTATTATCAATTTTTCTATCAGCCGGCTCCTTTAAGGCGGTAGATCCTGGAACAGGTAAAACCACCTTCTTTGAGAGTCTGGACACAGAGGCGTCAACATTCCATTCCCATTTTTTCTATCCTCCTCAGGGAAAAGAAAAGCCACCTGGACCCTTTTAGGGATCTGGAATTTTTTATCCGGGTTTTCCCATGCTTTCTCAAATATAGCATTCAGCTCCTTTGACGCAGGGAAGGTTAGCGAGGCTTTCCTATTTTCGGTGAAAAAATCCTTCTCAACCTACTCAGGTGTGGTATCATTAACATTTAACACATCCCTGATAGCCTCTATCAACAATTGCACCCCCTTTGCAAGAGATGCGGACCCCCGCAACACATCCCCATCACCATCTGTAGTGTCAGAATCGGCATCTGTGTCATCTTACGTGATGTAAAAAAAGCGCACGTTTTTGGGGGTATATAGTGGGGCGTCCTGAGGTACCAGAATCGGGCCATACTGCCATAGAGTTCTGTAATACCTGGGTTGCGGACTCATTACTCGCAACCCTGTCAGAAATCTGAGTAATCCAAGATTTGATAGAGGAAAACCATTCAGGTTCCCTTGCTGGAATGTGCTAAACCAGTGCTATCCTGATTACATGGAATGGGATCATCATGTGAGGACATATCCTCTGCAGCATATGACACAGTGTCCCTGGACATAGCTAAAGGAGACCACCAAACACACCACACACAAACACAGGTGAGAGCAGACAGAGTTCCCCCCCCCCCAAGAATGGCAAGAGAGAGACAGAGATTGGAGCCAACCCACACACAGCGCTTTTACCAAAGGGAGACCCCTTATCAGCGCTGACTGTGCACCTTAATAGGACACACGGTCGTATTGCAGCGCTCCCCCCCTCCTTCTACAACCCCCTGGTACCGTTTACAGATAGCTGGAGTTGCTGTGGAGGGACCTTCTTTCCTGGTCAGCGCTGTGCAGGCAGGAAAATGGCGCTGAACGCTGCTGGGTCCGCTCTGAGAAGCTCCGCCCCCAAAATGGCGCTGTCTTTCTGCTCTTCTTCTGCTTATACTGGCCTGGGGATTTAGTGCTGGCTCAGGGCACTCCTCACAGCGCCGCACTATGTACCGCTGAGCCATCCCCGGAGCGCAGTTAATACAGCGCTCCTACCCTGTTGCAGCCATCTTCACACCGACCCGCCCGCTTGCTAGGAGGGTCAGTGTCTCACTCGCCACCGATTCTTCAGCTCTGCAAGGGGGTGGCGGCATGCTGCTGGGGCGAGTGGTCCCCTGTGGCGGAGAACGATCAGACCCCTCTGGAGCTCAGTGTCCAGTCAGCGGAGACAGTGGCTCAGACCCCGCAGGGCGGACACTGCTCCCCCCCTCAGTCCCACGCTGCAGACAGGCTGTTGCCAACAGCCTCCCTGTAAAATAATAAACTCTAAAACATAACTTTCTAGAAAAACTCAGGAGAGCTCCCCTAGCTGTGACCGGCTCCTCCGGGCACATTTTCTAAACTGAGTCTGGTAGGAGGGGCATAGAGGGAGGAGCCAGCCCACACTCTCAAACTCTTAAAGTGCCAATGGCTCCTAGTGGACCCGTCTATACCCCATGGTACTAATGTGGACCCCAGCATCCTCTAGGGCGTAAGAGAAAAATCTTATGCCAACCTGTTTTGAGTCAACTATTTGAAAGTCAAACGTTTGACCCTGTCGACCATTTAACTGTTGACCTTTTTGAGCCTACTGATCTATTGACCGTCGACCATCTGGTGTCAATCTATTGGCTGTATCCTTCCATCCAGATACTGGCAAGGATGTCTACCTACACCCCAGATAACAGAATCAGGAGCCCACAAGTAACCAGACAGGGACTGCCTTGCAGCTGTAAGGACTCTTCCAGGCGTGTCCGTAACGGGTGTGGATTATTAGATCTACACTAAAAAGATCTAAAGTCAATAGGTCTACTACAAATGGTAGACATGCATTAGGTCGACTTAGAATAGGTAGACAGTAGGAAAGGTCGAGAGGGTAAAAAGTTTGACATGGAAATGGTCGACACAAAAAAGGCGCACAATTTTTGGGGTGTTTTTTCACTGTTTTAAAAAAAAATAAGAATTTACTCACCGGTAATTCTATTTCTCGTAGTCCGTAGTGGATGCTGGGTACTCCGTAAGGACCATGGGGAATAGACGGGCTCCGCAGGAGACTGGGCACTCTTAAAAGAAAGATTAGGTACTATATCTGGTGTGCACTGGCTCCTCCCTCTATGACCCTCCTCCAGACCTCAGTTAGGGAAACTGTGCCCGGAAGAGCTGACATTACTAGGAAAGGATTTGGAATCCAGGGTAAGACTCATACCAGCCACACCAATCACACCGTACAACTTGTGATAACTATACCCAGTTAACAGTATGAACAACAACTGAGCCTCAGTAACAGATGGCTCATAACAATAACCCTATAGTTAAGCAATAACTATATACATGTATTGCAGAAAGTCCGCACTTGGGACGGGCTCCCAGCATCCACTACGGACTACGAGAAATAGAATTACCGGTGAGTAAATTCTTATTTTCTCTGACGTCCTAGTGGATGCTGGGTACTCCGTAAGGACCATGGGGATTATACCAAAGCTCCCAAACGGGCGGGAGAGTGCGGATGACTCTGCAGCACCGAATGAGCAAACTCAAGGTCCTCCTCAGCCAGGGTATCAAACTTGTAGAATTTTGCAAAAGTGTTTGATCCCGACCAAGTAGCAGCTCGGCAAAGTTGTAAAGCTGAGACCCCTCGGGCAGCCGCCCAAGAAGAGCCCACCTTCCTCGTGGAATGGGCTTTTACTGATTTAGGATGCGGCAGTTCAGCCGCAGAATGTGCAAGTTGAATCGTGCTACAGATCCAGCGAGCAATAGTCTGCTTTGAAGCAGGAGCACCCAGCTTGTTGGGTGCATGCAGGATAAACAGCGAGTCAGTTTTTCTGACTCTAGCCGTCCTGGAAACAGATTTTCAGGGCCCGGACTACGTCCAGCAACTTGGAATCCTCCAAGTCCCGAGTAGCCGCAGGCACCACAATAGGTTGGTTCAAATGAAACGCTGATACCACCTTTGGGAGAAATTGGGGACGAGTCCTCAATTCTGCCCTGTCCATATGGAAAATCAGATATGGGCTTTTACAGGACAAAGCCGCCAATTCTGACACACGCCTAGCTGAGGCCAAGGCCAACAGCATGACAACCTTCCACGTGAGATACTTCAACTCCACGGTCTGAAGTGGCTCAAACCAATGTGATTTTAGGAAATCCAACATAACGTTGAGATCCCAAGGTGCCACTGGGGGCACAAAAGGGGGCTGAATATGCAGCACTCCCTTAACAAACGTCTGAACTTCAGGCAGTGAAGCCAGTTCTTTTTGAAAGAAAATAGACAGGGCCGAAATCTGGACTTTCATGGATCCCAATTTTAGGCCCATAGTCACTCCTGACTGTAGGAAGTGCAGAAATCGACCCAGCTGAAATTCCTCTGTTGGGGCCTTCCTGGCCTCACACCAAGCAACATATTTTCGCCATATGCGGTGATAATGTTTTGCTGTCACATCCTTCCTAGCTTTTATCAGCGTATGAATGACTTAATCTGGAATGCCCTTTTCCATTAGGATCCGGCGTTCAACCGCCATGCCGTCAAACGCAGCCGCGGTAAGTCTTGGAACAGACAGGGCCCCTGCTGTAGCAGATCCTGTCGGAGCGGCAGAGGCCAAGGGTCCTCTGAGATCATTTCTTGTAGTTCCGGGTACCAAGTTCTTCTTGGCCAATCCGGAACGATGAGTATAGTTCTTACTCCTCTCTGTCTTATTATCCTCAGTACCTTTGGTATGAGAGGAAGAGGAGGGAACACACAAACCGACTGGTACACCCACGGTGTCACTAGAGCGTCCACAGCTATCGCCTGAGGGTCCCTTGACCTGGCGCAATATCTTTTTAGCTTTTTGTTGAGGCGGGACGCCATCATGTCCACCTGTGGCCTTTCCCAACGATTTACAATCAGCTTGAAGACTTCTGGATGAAGTCCCCACTCTCCCGGGTGGAGGTCGTGCCTGCTGAGGAAGTCTGCTTCCCAGTTGTCCACTCCCGGAATGAACACCGCTGACAGTGCTAGCACGTGATTCTCCGCCCATCGAAGAATCCTTGTGGCTTCTGCCATCGCCATCCTGCTTCTTGTGCTGCCCTGTCGGTTTACATGGGCGACCGCCGTGATGTTGTCTGACTGAATCAGCACCGGTTGGTTTTGAAGCAGGGGTTCTGCTTGACTCAGGGCATTGTAAATGGCCCTTAGTTCCAGAATATTTATGTGTAGGGAAGTCTCCAGACTCGACCACTGTCCTTTGAAGTTTCTTCCCTGAGTGACTGCCCCCCAACCTCGGAGGCTTGCATCCGTGGTCACCAGGACCCAGTCCTGAATGCCGAATCTGCGGCCCTCGAGAAGATGAGCACTCTGCAGCCACCACAGCAGAGACACCCTGGCCCTCGGGGACAGGGTGATCAACCGATACATCTGAAGATGCGATCCGGACCACTTGTCTAACAGATCCCACTGAAAGATCCTTGCATGGAACCTGCTGAAGGGAATTGCTTCGTAAGAAGCTACCATCTTTCCCAGGACTCGCGTGCAGTGATGCACCGACACCTGTTTTGGTTTCAGGAGGTCCCTGACCAGAGATGACAATTCCTGGGCATTCTCCTCCGGGAAAAACACCTTCTTCTGTTCTGTGTTCAGAATCATGCCCAAGAACAGCAGACGCGTCGTAGGAATCAGCTGCGACTTTGGGATATTCAGAATCCAGCCGTGCTGTTGTAGCACTTCCCGAGATAGTGCTACTCCGACTAACAACTGCTCCTTGGACCTTGCCTTTATAAGGAGATCGTCCAAGTACGGGATAATTATAACTCCCTTCTTTCGAAGGAGTATCATCATTTCGGCCATTACCTTGGTAAATACCCTCGGTGCCGTGGACAGACCAAACGGCAACGTCTGGAATTGGTAATGACAGTCCTGTACCACAAACCTGAGGTACTCCTGGTGAGGTGGGTAAATGGGGACATGTAGGTAAGCATCCTTGATGTCCAGTGACACCATACAATCCCCCTCTTCCAGGCTTGCAAGAACCGCCCTGAGCGATTCCATTTTGAACTTGAACTTCCTTATATAAGTGTTCAAGGATTTCAAATTTAGAATGGGTCTCACCGAACCGTCTGGTTTCGGTACCACAAACATTGTGGAATAGTAACCCCGTCCCTGTTGAAGGAGGGGAACTTTGATTATCACCTGCTGATAATTGCCACCAGTACTACCTCCCTTTCCGTGGGAGCAGCTGGCAAGGCTGATTTGAGGTAACGGCGAGGGGGAGACGCCTCGAACTCCAGCTTGTATCCCTGAGATACCACTTGTAGAACCCAGAGATCCACCTGTGAGCGAACCCACTGGTCGCTGAAGTTCCGGAGACGCGCCCCCACCGCACCTGGCTCCACGTGTGGAGCCCCAGCGTCATGCGGTGGACTTAGTGGAAGCAGGGGAGGATTTTTGTTCCAGGGAACTGGCTGTCTGGTGCAGCTTTTTCCCTCTACCCCTGCCTCTGGGCAGAAAGGACGCGCCTCTGACCCGCTTGCCTTTCTGAGGCCGAAAGGACTGTACTTGATAATACGGTGCTTTCTTAGGCTGTGAGGGAACCCGAGGTAAAAAAAGTCGACTTCCCAGCTGTTGCTGTGGATACGAGGTCCGAGAGACCGTCCCCAAACAATTTCTCACCCTTATAAGGCAAAACCTCCATGTGCCTTTTAGAATCAGCATCACCTGTCCACTGCCGAGTCCATAATACTCTCCTGGCAGAAATGGACATTGCATTAATTCTAGATGCCAGCCGGCAAATGTCCCTCTGTGCATCCCTCATATATAAGACGACGTCTTTAATATGCTCTATGGTTAGCAAAATAGTATCCCTGTCAAGGGAATCAATGTTATCTGACAGGGTATCAGACCAAGCAGCTGCAGCACTACACATCCATGCTGAAGCAATTGCAGGTCTCAGTATAGTACCTGAGTGTGTATACACAGACTTCAGGATAGCCTCCTGCTTTCTATCTGCAGGCTCCTTTAAGGCGGCCGTATCTTGAGACGGCAGTGCCACCTTTTTTGATAAGCGTGTGAGCGCCTTGTCCACCCTAGGGGAAGTTTCCCAACGTAACCTGTCCGTTGGCGGGAAAGGTTACGCCATTAGTAACCTCTTAGAAATCACTAATTTCTTATCTGGGGAACACCACGCTTCTTCACACAATTCATTTAACTCATCAGATGGGGGAAAAGTCACTGGCTGCTTTTTCTCCCCAAACATAATACCCTTTTTAGTGGTAACCGGGTTAATGTCAGAAATGTGCAACACATTTTTCATTGCCGTAATCATGCATCGGATGGCCCTTGTGGACTGTACATTTGTCTCATCCTCGTCTACACTGGAGTCAGACTCCGTGTCGACATCTGTGTCTGCCATCTGAGGTAGCGGGTGTTTTTGAGCCCCTGATGGCCTCTGAGACGCCTGGGCAGGCGCGGGCTGAGATGCCGGCTGTCCCAAAGCTGTTACGTCATCGAACCTTTTATGCAAGGAGTTGACACTGTCGGTTAATACCTTCCACATATCCATCCACTCTGGTGTCGGCCCGCAGGGGGCGACATCACACTTATCGGCTCTTGCTCCGCCTCCACGTAAGCGTCCTCATCAAACATGTCGACACAGCCGTACCGACACACCGCACACACACAGGGAATGCTCTGACTGAGGACAGGACCCCACAAAGTCCTTTGGGGAGACAGAGAGAGAGTATGCCAGCACACACCAGAGCGCTATATAACAGAGGGATTTACACTAACACAAAGTGAATTTTCCCCCAATAGCTGCTTATATCACCTTTTGCGCCTAAATTTATGTGCCCCCCCTCTCTTTTTTACCCTTCTTGTAGTGTATACTGCAGGGGAGAGCCTGGGGAGCGTCCTTCCAGCGGAGCTGTGAAGAGAAAATGGCGCCGGTGTGCTGAGGGAGATAGCCCCGCTCCCTCCGCGGCGGGCTTCTCCCGCTTTTTTAATAATGTTAATGGCGGGGGATTAGGCACATATAC
The DNA here is from genome assembly GCF_028390025.1 of Pseudophryne corroboree. NCBI lineage: Eukaryota > Metazoa > Chordata > Amphibia > Anura > Myobatrachidae > Pseudophryne > Pseudophryne corroboree. The sequence continues at coordinate 767,529,574 of NC_086446.1, forward strand.
AGTTTATAACTGTATTATGTGCACTTTTGCCAAAAGGTATACTTATTGCAGCCCAGGGCGCCCCCCCCCCCCCCCCCAGCGCCCTGCACCCACCAGTGACCGGAGCGTGTGGTGTGCTGTGGGAGCAATGGCGCACAGCTGCAGTGCTGTGCGCTACCTTATTGAAGACCAGAGTCTTCAGCCGCCGATTTTCTCCTGGTTCTTCCGTCTTAAGGCTCTGCAAGGGGGACGGCGGCGCGGCTCCGGGAACGGACGATCGAGGTCGGGCCCTGTGTTCGATCCCTCTGGAGCTAATGGTGTCCAGTAGCCTCAGAAGCACAACCTAGCTGTGAACAGGTACGTTTGCTTCTCTCCCCTCAGTCCCACGTAGCAGTGAGTCTGTTGCCAGCAGATCTCACTGAAAATAAAAAACCTAACAAATACTTTCTTTTCTAGTAAGCTCAGGAGAGCCCACTAGGTGCATCCAGCTCTGGCCGGGCACAGATTCTAACTGAGGTCTGGAGGAGGGTCATAGAGGGAGGAGCCAGTGCACACCAGATATAGTACCTAATCTTTATTTTAAGAGTGCCCAGTCTCCTGCGGAGCCCGTCTATTCCCCATGGTCCTTACGGAGTACCCAGCATCCACTAGGACGTCAGAGAAAAAAATTTTTGGGGTGTTTTGTCACTGTTCTGCCACAAACAAGCCCCAATAGTGTGCCACGTCCCCTCGCATGTCGAGCGAAGGCAAGGTGCATCACTCCGCTACTACCGCGCTCGGCACAGGTTACTATTCCCAATCGCAGTCCACGTGGATGGTAAAGTCTGAAATGTTTTTGAAAAAAACATTTCTTTAAAATCTTGTGTCTGCCATATTGTGTGTCAACAGTTTGACCCGGTTGACCTATCACATGTCAACCTAATGCACGTCTGCCATTAGCGGTAGACCTACTGACTTTGGACCTTTTTAGAGTGGATCTATAGTCCGGATATCGTCCGTAACATCATAAAGGAGACCGGCCGGTCAGTAAGTGCCTCATGATGTCACTGCAAAGGTTACTTTCTCATAAATGATGGTTCATGCCACGGAGCTCCCGCTCTTCCCCGCCCAGCAGCCGCAGGAACGCAGAGATAAATCACTCATCATTAAGGGATTACAGAGGCAGCTCTGCCATTCTGTTTGCAGCAGGATGTGTCAATTACATACCTTACGACTTAGCAATAAACCTAATTTATTTCTAATGAAAATTGCTAAGTGATGATGTCTCTCTGGTATGCCGGCATGAACGCTTAGGGAAGACAGGCTGCAAATGCAGGTGCTGGATGAGGCATTCAGTCAGCTGTTTATAGAAATGCCCTCATTAAATGTATTACAATGTTTGACATTTACTTGCTTAATATAAATGGCAAAGACACTGGTGCTGGAAATGGTGTATTAAGATGAATAAGAGTGGACCTGCCGCCTGCACAGCGAAGGCGGGAGAATGCAGGGTAACAATTCACTGAAGCGCACTAGAACACTCTGTATGTACCAGCAGATTAGGGAGTTTTTCCATTCATTGCTCATTCTCTTTCCCCGCAACTGCAGGGAGAGACTGCCTAAGGTCATGCTTTCACCATTAACTGCTCCTCCCTGTACCCCCCCCCCCCAACTTATTATTTCATTCCCCCCTTTGTGCGCTGGCAAACCAGTGCAATCTAGTGGAGGCATCTGATTGGAACAATGACCATCCTGCAAGATAAACCAGACGGGACTCTCTATATGCTGCCAGAGAGTACAATTTTCCCAATTTTGAATGAGAACATGGAATGGTGAACACGGCACTACTGCCTAGGTGGGACCATAACCTCCACCATCTCACCATAATTCTGACTGCTAGTGCGCAGGTAGATCATAAAAAGAAGAAAAATAAACCCAACTAGTAGAACAGTGGAAAAGCATGAAACGAGAACAGAGACATGAGTGTAAAGGGAGCGTTTTGTTCAGACCTCCTCTCCACTGCCTTGCTGACCAAAGTCGAATCGAAGATAGTACCAAAGGGACTCCATTCCACTGTCGTATAAACGGACTTATGGTTGGCTTCAATATTTCTATCTGTGCTATCCCTTATGGTAGCTACATTAGGAATAGAAACAGCGGTGACACTAGGCAGGTGAGCAAAGGGAGAATCTGTCTTTGGTGTGGCTTCCTATACTGCCACATTCTCACTAGGGAGAGGATAAAGGAACTGCCTCCTGTAAGGAGACCTGATACGGTCTACCTCCTGAAGATGCAGAGGAAGGAGGAGAAGGCAGGCCACATCTCACTGCCGCAGTTATGGTGCAGAGTTCAGCATCTGCTCCGGCCCAGTCGGATGGCCATTGGGCAGGGGCCGATCACTGCTGCCATAGGTAGTGACTGGATCCCAATACCATTACATGATGGGAAGTTATGACCTCAGGGTATGGAGTGGGAAGAACTAGATGTTCTGGAGGTCATTTTAAGAGCGGCCAAGCTTCTGTTGTTGCACCGTATTCTTCAGGGCTGCTGATCACAACCGGATGCTTTCAGTTTGTTTTATTATATTTCCCCGCAATATGAAAAACAGCGCACTCCGTGTGACTATACAGCCCCTCCATAACATCTCCTCTATGCTCTCTCCCGGGCAGCCTTCTTACTTTAGTGCCCCTGCCACCCAACAGACTGGAGAACAGCGAGGAGGACACCCAGCAGCGTAGACACTTGGGGATACGACCACACAGCACAAAGTCACCTCGATGCGATCGCTCTCCAGGCTCCACACTCACTCAAAGGAATCACACACAATCACTTAGTGCACCATCTGCAGACTGACAGCGCTTTGAGACAATGCTAGAGAGAACAGAAACTTTGATGGAATGAAAGATGGAATGGAGCAATGGAAACTTTAGCAGGTAATTCCTTCCTTCTGCCCACCTATCACCAGTCATATCGGCGAGATGGCCTGGCCGTGCTGTCTTCGGGTCCCTGGATGGCAAGTCTCTCCTCTGGGGCCCCTCTCCTTCTGTACGCGATCCCCCTCTGATTTCTGTAACGGGAGGTCTCTCTCTGCCATTCTTCATCGAATTCAGCAAGCTCATCTGTAGTGAAAGACATCATATGGTAGGAAAAGTACGAGACTCAAGGAGTACAGACAGTGGTGCGGTCTGAGAGGAACGAGAAAGGACCAAGAACAGTTACTACAAAGATACATGGATAGACTGCTACCCGTCTCAAGCCCTTATTAATTCCAACAGGCAGCAATAGATGAGTGCAGCTCATTTCATATAGTTTATTTGCCTATAGTGAATGTAGCAGCTAGCTGACCAGAAAAGTGCACCACCCGCAAACCTGCTTGACCAAATCTGTGCACCACCACCAGACCTGAAAATGCACTTCAGCAGTGGCGTGACTACAACAAGAGACACTAAATCGTTTGCGGCAGTGTTGGAATCAATCCCTTTATGTCCACGAGAACCCAGCTTTATCCTCCGGCCCAGATCACTTGCTCCTGACAGAGGTCTCCGCTAGTCCTAAGTATCAGGATCCCTCTGAATTGAACAAGGGAACGGAACCCCACTAACAAATTTGCGCGTGAAGAGGCGGCAATGGCTGTACGGCGAATTCTGCCTTTCACTGAAGGGGCCACAAACACGTTATATGAAGGTTTCTGAAGGCTAAACCTAAGTAAAACCTCTCATTGGGGGTGAAGCAACAGGTGGAGAGTGGTATCTGCTCACTTTCATCCAAGTTGATGTACTCTTGCCTCTCCTCTCGGTCTCCGGTGCGGTGGTTGCGGGAGCGCTGCATGATGTGTGCCCGTTCTCTGATGTGGTGCCCAATACTCATCTGTTCCATTCCACTGTCCGAATCCCGCACTGTGCGCCTCGTCTCGCGGATCTGGGAACCAAGCAAAGAAGGGTGACGGAACCAGGTTTATATCATTACAGAAGAGCTATACTTTAGAGTGACCAGACTAGGTACAATGCAGCAAGTTACAGATTCTAACTATTTAGTGGCTACTCCTTAGCCTTCCTCTCTAACCAAGCCTCTTAGCAGTGTTCCCCAGACTGGAGGAAAGGAACAACAGGCCCATGTTTTCTAAACGCTACACTATCGGTTCTTAAAGCAGAATCTGGATGACCCCCCCCCCCCCCCTAATACCACATCACTTACGTTACGGTCATTAATTCACCACTTCCCTGCAGAACTTACCCCGCCAGGTGCCATGCAGGTCTGCGACGTCTCCTGATACACCTTAGGGGCTCCGCTGCCCCCCATATTGGAGTAAGAGATGACAGTGGAGGATGAGAACGTCTGACAGTTGGAAGCATTTGACAGATGCTCCTGGGGAAGAAACAGGAAACAGACGACAAAGGGTTACAACAAGCTGGAATAATGGGGCAGATGTATTAAGACTGGAGAGAAGTGATAAAGCAGTGATAAGTGCAGGGTGATAACGCACCAGCCAATCATCTCCTAACTGTCATTTTTCAAATTTGTAATGATTGGCTGCTGCATTATCACCTCCCACTTATCACTGCTTTATCTCTTCTCCAGGCTTAATACATCTGCCCTCCATGTTTTTTACTTTTGTGACTTAGCCAACGGGGAAACAAAAACAGTAAGTGGGTGGGAAAGGGTTATAGGGGCATATTTACTAAACAAATTCTGCGGGAAATTCCCTTTAAACAGACGCAAAATGTAAGCATCCTCTCGATGTACGTAGGAGTATCGGAGATATACACTACAGTTTCCCCGTTTCTCGCAACAGCGTTTCTATGCGGGTCGCTATATTGTGAAATTTACCAAGGTTGGACGTGGAAGCAAATCCTATTGCAGCTTATTGGCTACGTATGTATGGCAGATCTCCGGATCTCTACCCAGTAACGACCACACACAAGCAGTGACGATCACTTTCCTTTACGCATCATAGGAACCGTGCTTGTAATTATTAATATATCTGGACTGTAGTATTATTATTACATTTTATTTATAAGGAGCCACAAGTGTTTTGCAGCGCCGTACAAAGGCCAGTACAGGGAGACAAAACTCAGCATTACAGTAAATAAATAACAAAAATAGAGTACAGGTAACAAAGAGGACCACAATTCTCATACACAATACAGCTAAGATGTAAGTAGTGAGGGAGTAATCATCGTACTACTTGGGGCTGGCGGCCATAGATGGAGATGAGCCTTTACCAGCAAGAGAAAAAGTGGATAAAGATGGTCGCTGAGTAGGAGAGAGCTGTGAGTGACATGTGTCAAGAAGAGGGCTTAGATAACAAGAGGGCCCTGCTCTGAAGAGCTAACAATTTAGTGGGAAGGGTCGACAGACAGATGACATGAGGTGCAAGCAGGCGGGTGGTAGCCTGATGGCAGTATGTAGTATGTGTAGACTGTACATAATTAGAATTTCTTATTGTGGCAGTGACAAATTATCAGGGTCTAAAATCCTACAACGAATACATAGGTCCCACAGTGCGGAGGGAGAGCGCAATCAATAAAGGAGGCATGCATAGGGAAGCAGGTATGTATATACTCACCACACCTCCCATGAGGTCATTCATCATTGCAAACATGTCCATGAATCCGCCACCCTGACAGAAAAAACATCACACAATGTAAACGGCTCCATTGCTTGCATGACAGCCACCCTGTCTCCACTTGGTGTAATCATACATGACACTGAGGGGAAGACTCGCGTCTCAGCAACTACAGACTCCCCTGCGCACCTCTATGGAAATGCTGTTGGTCATGAGTTCCTGGTGAAACGATCCAAGTGCAGGAAACTCGCCCACAATTCAATGCCCCCCAATAATCCACGTTCCTGTAGCCGTATCGCTCTGAACTGTAATATATAACAGCCAATATCCCCCATTCCATAACACACATTCTGCCAAGCCCCAGAGCATGCAGAGACAATTGTGGAGAATGTCAGAGTCGGTCAGCCAATCCTGGCCAAGAATGTCACACTGAACGATATAAATTATCTTGCGGTTTTATATCCCCACCTCTGTACGGTCTGCTTCACACGCTATCTTGTATGGTTTGTTTATACTACTGTACGGCACCAAGGACAATTGGTGGCACCATATAAATAAAAGGGAATAATAATTTTTTTGTTAGAAGTTTATCGGATCATCATATTATGCTCAAGACAACAATTGTAGTTACAACCGAATGTGCACTTCTTTTTCCGTGGGGTATACAGGCTCCGCAGGGGTGCAGGCACTTTCATTTTGTGCACAAGCTTTAAACTCCTCCCCCTTTATAGCACTCTGAGGAAGGAGGTCCGGCCGCTTCTAAGTGCCCACGTGAGCGAGTGGCTTTTTTGCCTTTGGTGGCCTTATTCATTCATTTTATTTACTTTTTAACCATTTTAATCATGGGAACGGCTCAGCAGTATTCCCACAGCACTGGTGGCTGCGAGATGCATGACGTAGGAGTCATGAGGTAACGGTTTGGTTCTTCCTCCAGTTACTCCTCCAGATACCTATGAGAGATGACCTTCACATTCCATGTGGGTAGATTACCAAACGAACAGTGTTTATGAGATTTCTCAGAGCGGTTCAGTACAGGCCCGCAGGTTGCTTCCGTGCTCTTGCTGGCCTGTCACACAATGGAAGGTCCTGCAGAGCGAAGGCACGGGAGGGTTCCAATTCCCTCAGCTCTGACTGCAGAATCCTCGTGGAAGAACGTGCGCTCTCACGTCCATGGCACTTTGGGCCCTATAGCGGCTCCACATGACAAAGCTGCTTGGGGTACACGTGAGGCCATTGCAGGGGAATAGCTGCGGTCTCCTAATACTTGGGAGAGGAAATATGGCAACATGGCTGAGGACTCAGACTTGGACAACTCCGAAAGTACCAAGGTGTATTTGGGCGCTGGAAGTAGGAGATGAGGTTTGTGAACATTCCTCTAGAAGGCAGGATGTTGAAGTTTAGTACGGGCTATGCACCGAGGTACTAAATATTCAGAACACCAATATCTTTGCAGTTCTTGATAAGTCACTGTCTTACTAAAAGACAAATATGGCAAAATAACCGGTTTCCTTCCCTTTTCCCCCTAAATTGGAAAATTTACTCAGTGTCATGTGGACTATACCGTAACTAAAGGGCTTGGTTTTGCATATTTCACAAAGTCTTATCCTCTCCCCTGTGAGGATATCACTATAAGAGATTCTCCACCCGAGGTAGACGTCCATTTTATGCAGCTATTCAGGAACACAACCACTCTATTCCCAACAATGCAAGGTTGGCCTGGACCATAAGGTTGTGACCGTACTTATGTCCATTTACGCAGCAGCTGGAGACCGCACGGAACCAACTTACCTTTGGCAGAGGGTAGAAAAGCGGTAGCGCTCTCTTAGTGATCGTATGATCACTGACCCAGGTTAAAATTGATTACTTTTAAGGGGCATATTCATGAAGTATTGGAGTGACATGGCTTTATATGTTGACGTTATTGGGATGAGAGTCTAAGGGGTATATGCAATTGCGGTCGAATTCCCGAAATTGTCGAATTTCGGGAATTTTTCGCCAAAAAAAAAAAAATTCGACAATGCAATTCAGTACTTTCCGACAAAAAAACGGACTTTCAAAATTCGACTTTTTGAAATTCGACTTTTGACAAATTCGACTTTTTTGCAATGATACACATGCTGCAATTCGACCAAAGTCTATTCAATGGAAGTTTGGAAATTCGACAACAGTGCTTTTAGACAGTAAATTCGTCATTTTCAATCCGACACACTTTGGAGGGTGAAACTAATAAAAAAAAATTTAAAACATGTTTTTTTTGTGTTTTTTTTTCTTGGTAATATCATATCTATTTATATTAGAAGGGATTAGGTACTTGGTTTGTCTTTTTTGGAGGCACAAGTATTATTTATATATTTTAAAAAATATTATTTTTTTTTGGATGGGATGGTAAAATCCCTGAAAAAAATGGCGTGGGGTCCCCCCTCCAAAGCATAACCAGCCTCGGGCTCTTCGAGCTGGTCCTGGTTCTAAAAATGCGGGGAAAAATTTGACAGGGGTTCCCCCGTATTTTTAAAACCAGCACCGGGCTCTGCGCCTGATGCTGGTGCAAAAAATACGGGGGACAAAAAGAGTAGGGGTCCCCCGTATTTTTCACACCAGCATCGGGCTCCACTAGCTGGACAGATAATGCCACAGCCGGGGGTCACTTTTATACAGTGCCCTGCGGCCGTGGCATTAAATATCCAACTAGTCACCCCTGGCCGGGGTACCCTGGGGGAGTGGGGACCCCTTCAATCAAGGGGTCCCCCCCCAGCCACCCAAGGGCCACGGGTGAAGCCCGAGGCTGTCCCCCCCCATCCAAGGGCTGCGGATGGGAGGCTGATAGCCTTGAGTAAAATGACAGAATATTGTTTTTTCCAGTAGTACTACAAGTCCCAGCAAGCCTCCCCCGCAAGCTGGTACTTGGAGAACCACAAGTACCAGCATGCGGGAGAAAAACGGGCCCGCTGGTACCTGTAGTTCTACTGGAAAAAAAATACCCAAATAAAAACAGGAGACCGACACCGTGAAAGTAAAACTTTATTTCATACGTCGACACACACATACTTACCTATGTTCACACGCCGACATCAGTCCTCTTCTCCAAGTAGAATCCAGGGGTACCTGAAAAGAAAAGATAAATACACTCACCTCATCCATGGTCCAGAGGTAAATCCACGAACTTGTCAAAAAAACAAACCGGACACCCGTACCACACGGACTGAAAGGGGTCCCATGTTGACACATGGGACCCCTTCCCACGAATGCAGAGACCCCCCCCCCCCCCGTGACAGCTGTCACTGAAAGGTCTCGTAAGCCAATCAGCGAGCGCAACGTCCTTGCACTCTGCTGATTGGCTCTGTGCGCGTCTGAGCTGACAGCGCATCGCAAAGCCTCTCCATTATATTCAATGGAGGGAACTTTGCGGCTGGCGGTGGGGTCACCCGCCGGTCAGCGGCTGACCGCAAAGTTCCCACCATTGCAAGTAATGGAGAGGCTTTGCGATGCGCTGTCAGAGGTCACACGCGCACAGCCAATCAGGTGAGCGCCACGGAAGTAGCGCTTCCTGATTGGCTGAAGGGACCTCAGTGACAGGAGTCACGTGGTGTCCCGGCATTCGTGGAAAGGGGTCTCATGTGTCAATATGGGACCCCTTTCAGTCCGGCATGGTACGGGTGTTCGTGTTTTTTTTTTAACAAGTACGTGGATTATCTCCCGGACACTGGATTGAGGTGAGTCTAATTTTTTTCACAGGTACCTCGGATCTTCGGAGACTGTGGCAGTCGGCGTGTCAACATAGGTAAGTATGTGTGTGTCGGCAGTGTGTAATAAAGTTGTACTTGTCAAGGTGTGTGTCTCCTGTTTTTATTTGGGTATTTTTTTCCCAGTAGTACTACAGGTACCAGCGGGCCCGTTTTTCTCCCGCATGCTGGTACTTGTGGTTCTCCAAGTACCAGCTTGCGGGGGAGGCTTGCTGGGACTTGTAGTACTACTGAAAAAAACAATATTCTGTCATTTTCCTCAAGGCTATCAGCCTCCCATCCGCAGCCCTTGGATTTTGGGGGGGGGGGGGGGGGGGGGGGGGGGGGGGGGGGGGGACAGCCTCGGGCTTCACCCCTGGCCCTTGGGTGGCTGGGGACGACGACCCCTTGATTGAAGGGGTCCCCACTCCCCCAGGGTACCCCGGCCAGGGGTGACTGACTAGTTGGATATTTAATGCCACGGCCGCAAGGCACTGTATAAAAGTGACCCCCGGCTGTGGCATTATCTGTCCAGCTAGTGGAGCCCGATGCTGGTGTATAAAATACGGGGGACCCCTACTCTTTTTGTGCCCCGTATTTTTTTGCACCAGCATCAGGCGCAGAGCCCGGTGCTGGTTTTAAAAATACGGGGGATCCTCTGTCAAATTTTTCCCCGCATTTTTAGAACCAGGACCAGCTCGAAGAGCCCGAGGCTGGTTATGCTTTGGAGGGGGGACCTCACGCCATTTTTTCCCGGGTTTTTCCCGGTTTTTTAAATTCGCGGCAAAATCCGGCAAATCGGCCGTTTTTCGCCCGCGGGAATGTTGAATCCGTTTTTCATTGAATATGGTGAATTCCGGCAGCCACCTGCCGGAATTCACCTGTCGAATTGTGTCGAATTAAAAAACGGCGATAATTTGCCGCGATTCGCCGTGAATTGCATATACCCCTAAGCCTCTGTATTCCAGAGCACTGGACACACTGGCTTAAGGATCGGGAAACAAACACACAATCTTAAGAGGACTCTCAGTATAGGTGTTCTTCAGCAAAGAAATGGTTAGTCTTATTAGGAAAAGTGATGCTAGCTGTCCATTTATGATCTCAGACCTAGGAGCTCCAGGATTCACTCTTTTCATTCTGCTGGGAGTCACTGAACTTGTAGAGAACCGACTGCTGTGTAATCCTGTCAAATAAACACCATTATCCACCTAGCAATGGTCTGATAGGCAGCTGGCCAACTTGGGCAAAAGGACCAGGTAGTCATTCTTTCTGCGCACCTCAGTGGTCCTGAGAGAATAGATCCTGGAAGCTCTGACAATATCCGTAGTATGAAGAGAGCCCTCTACTTCCAGAGACCTACCAGAATCGCAGTAGCCTCATCTAACTGGAGCTTGGATACCACTGTGGACTTTGTCCAATGAACAGTTCAGACTTCAATAAAGGTCAGATATGGAAACCTACAGGCTATAGCTCCCAGTCCCAAAACTTCTTGTGTTCCAAGTAAAGCGCTAACTTTACCAAACCCAAAGGATCGAATTCAGGTAATAATTATAATAATTTATACGCAGATTACTACATTTTGTAAACCCATGGATCCACCTATTTCATGCTTTTTAACAATAACATTATTATCACTATCATATTTCATTTATATGGAGCCACCAACTGTCCATAGCACCATCCAAGGAAACCTACCTTAGTATGAACACAAAATACATTCTATGAAGGTTACAACAAACAATGCACAGAGGAAAAATCCAACAGTGAGATAATTACACGAGTGATGGGACTGACTAGGAAGGCTCCTACATTCTCTATACTGGGCTCCTTACTTACTGGGGCTGTGCAGAAGAGGGGTCACATGGAACGTGGATCTAATACAAGTATAAAATAACAGTATATAAAATGATAAATCTGAAGGTATATAAAAAAAAACCCCAGAACAAACAAACACGGTAAATCAGGACCTCCCAGGTGCTTCATCTCCCAGCCAGCAGGTAGTCAGAGATTTATACATATACCTGTTAATTATGCAAGTAATTAACGTCTGCCTTTATCATATTTTAGATGCAGATATTACATGGTCTTTGTTGCTGGGAGACGGAAGAGTGGCGAGGAAATGGCCCCTTCCCTCCTATACTTGCACCTATTTGCTGGTTTTCATCTGCTTTATCCACTTGCTATTACAGGTTGAGTATCCCATATCCAAATATTCCGAAATACGGAATATTCCGAAATACGGACTTTTTTGAGTAAGAGTGAGACAGTAAAAACTTTGTTTTTTGATGGCTCAATGTACACAAACTTTGTTTAATACACAAAGTTTTTAAAAATATTGTATTAAATGACCTTCAGGCTGTGTGTATAAGGTGTATATGAAACATAAATGAATTGTGTGAATGTAGATACACTTTGTTCAATGCACAAAGTTACAAAAAATATTGGCTAAAATGAACTTCAGGCTGTGTGTATAAGGTGTATATGTAACAAATGTATACTGTGCTTAGATTTAGGTCCCATCACCATGATATCTCATTATGATATGCAATTATTCCAAAATACGGAAAAATCCCATATCCAAAATACCTCTGGTCCCAAGCATTTTGGATAAGGGAGACTCAACCTGTATTTTATTTTATTTTTTTTAATCTGTAGCAACAATTTGTGGGTAAGTACTCACCATTCCCATCATGCCATAGGGTGTGACTGCTCCTGCCTGAGGGACGCGTCATACAGCATGCGGCGGACATGGGAAAAGCAAAAACATCATGAGCTGAGAAATAACGGGACACAGGACAGGTAGCACCGCTTCCTCTGACACAGAGCGCCTGACGGCACATTATGGCATCACACCGCTTACACCCCTTCCCCACTGCTGCAATAACTCGTGTTACTCCAGGTCGAAGCTCAGTGGAAACTAAACTCCCAATAAATAACCCGGGTCCAGTGACCCTGTAATTAAACCTGGGTAGCGAGTAGGGTTGGACCCGGGAATGACCCAGGTAACGTGGCAGCGTGAAAGGGTGACGCTCCCATTAAAAGCAAAGGAGAGCCAGCTCACCGGCGCTTGGAGAGGCGTTCTCCAAGTTCCGGCACAACTGAAACAAATTGCACGCGGGTGCAGTGTGAAAGAAGCCGGCCCGGGAATAACCTGAGTCGAGGCGGCGGTGTCAACAGGGGTCTGTCCCGGGTTGGAATTGTATTCCAAAACCTGGATCGGCCCAGAGATTTCAGTGGAAAAGGGGTGTAAATCGTACAGCACGGAGCACTGGGCTTCCATTATAGAGATCACGTGATCAGTGCAGGATCAGACAGCTGGCTTCCCATGATACAGATCACATGATCAGACAGCTGGCTTTGTATTACACAGATCACATGGTCAGATAGATGGCTTTCAATTATATAGATGGGTGTGGATTATTAGTTCTACACTAAAAAGGTCTACAGTCAATAGGTCGACCATAAATGGCCAACATGCAAAAGGCCAACATGGAAAATGGTCAAACAACTTTTTTAGTTGTAATTTTCGCCGTCAAAGCACAGGGAACCCTAGTTAGTGTACTGCGTCGCCCTGCATGGCTCGCTTCCCAGTCCTCCACGTGAATGGTAAAGTGTGCACAAGTTGAAAATAATGCAAAAAAAACTCTTAAAAAGTTGTATCGACCATTGTCATATAGACCTTTTCTACCTGTCGACCTAATGCACGAGAACCATTAGTGGTCAACCTAGTGGCTATTGACTTATAGGCCGGATACCATATAGATCACATGATCGGTGCATGATCAGACTGCTGGCTTTCTATTATATAGATCACATGATCAGACTGCTGGCTTTCTATTATATAGATCACATGATCAGATAGCTGGGTTTCTATTAAAAAGATCGCATGATCGGTGCAGGGTCTGCATTATACAGATAGAGAGCTGGCTTTCCATTATATAGATCACATGACCAGACAGCTGGCTTTCCATTATATTGATCACATGATCAGACAGCTGGCTTTCCATTATATAGATCCCACGATCAGACAGCTGGCTTTCCATTATATAGATTACACGATCAGACAGCTGGCTTTCCATTATATTGATCACATGATCAGACAGCTGGCTTTCCATTATATAGGTCACATGATCAGACAGCTGGCTTTCCATTATATTGATCACATGATCAGACAGCTGGCTTTCCATTATATAGGTCACATGATCAGACAGCTGGCTTTCCATTATATTGATCACATGATCAGACAGCTGGCTTTCCATTATATAGGTCACATGATCAGACAGCTGGCTTTCCATTATATAGGTCACATGATCAGACAGCTGGCTTTCCATTATATAGATTACACGATCGGTGCAAGATCAGACAGCTAGTTTCTATGTAATAAAAAGATCACATGATCCACGTAGGATCAGACAAAGCTGGGTTTCCATGTCTTATAAAAACCCAACTGTCTGATCATGTGATCTCTCTATGGGGCAAATGTACTAAGCTTTGGAGAGAGATAAAGTGGACGGAGATAAAGTACCAACCAATTAGCTCCTGTCATTTTCCAAACACAGCCTATAACATGGCAGTTGGGATCTGATTGACCGGTGCTTTCTCTCTCTCCACGGCTAAAGGCCCGTACACACTGGTCGATATATCGGCCGTTCTCTTGAACGGACGATATATCGCGGGACCGTCGGCCAGTGTGTACGGCCGATACGTCTGTGAACTCCGTCGTTCACAGACGTATCGCGTCGGCCGCGCAGCACAGCAGACGCCATTATATCTACCGATATATTGTCGCGTCGCTGTGTGTGTACGGGGCGGTCGGCCGACCGCCCGTACACATGCTGCGGCGGCCGGCGGTGATTGACAGCTGAACTGGGCGGGCGTGTGTACACGCCCGCCCAGTTCATGACATCCGTCCCCGACGGATCGGGCAGTGTGTATGCTGAACACACTGCTCGATCCGTCCATAGATATATCTATCAGTGTGTACCCACCTTAAGTATATCTATGACTTGTAAGGGGATATGCATCAAGCAGAGAGAAAGTGGAGTAGTTACCCAAAGCAACCAATGAGCGTCTAACTATCATTTTGCACACTGTGCCAGATATAGGACTGTTAAAAGCGGATTGGTTGCTTTGGGCAACTTCTCCACTTTATCTCTCTTTAATGCTCCATACATTTCCCCATAGGGAGATCACATGATCAGACAGTTGTAATTCTAAGTTTTATAGGGACAGATGTACCAAGTCTTGAGAGAGATAAAGTACCAGCCAATAATCTCCTAACTGCCTATGCTTGAGTAATGACAGGGCGGAATTCAATTGTTATCGCTGGCACACGCCTGCCGGCAGCTATTAAGATGGTTCTGCCGACGGATGCAAGGACTTCATTTCAGCTCGCTACCCCCAGGTGTGGCGAGCTGATATGTGCGAAAAGTGACCCGTTTGGGCGCGATAAGCTGGATCAATGGAATATCCCCCTGCAATCTCCCATCACTGTAGACGGAAATCGGGCGCGAGAAAACAATTGAATTCCCCCTTTAGGATGACATTTTGGCAGATTACTCAGTCATTTCTCTCTCTACACTCGGTTGCTAACAACCAAACTGATGGCTTCTTGCAACTAATGTAAAGCCCTGATGGCACTAGTGATGGTGACCATCTTTGATTAACCCACCAATAGCCATCGCTAGTTTCTATCACAGATCATATAATTGTACGGGTTCAGACAGTTGGGCCTCTATGTATTCTAGAGATCACATGATCAGACAGTTGGGTTTTTATGTATTCTAGAGATCACATGATCAGACAGTTGGGTTTTTATGTAGTCTAGAGATCACATGATCAGACAGTTGGCCGTCCATGTATTCTAGAGATTACATGATCATAGTTGGGTGTCCATGTATTCTAGAGATTACATGATCAGACAGTTGGGCGTCCATGTAATCTAGAGATCACATGATCAGAGTTTGGTGTCTATGTATTCTAGAGATCACATGATCAGACACTTGGGCGTCTATGTACTCTAGAGATCACATGATCAGACAGTTGGGCGTCCATGTGTTCTAGAGATTACATGATCAGACAGTTAGGTGTCCATGTATTCTAGAGATCACATGATCATAGTTGGATGTCCATGTATTCCAGAGATCACATGATCAGACAGTTGGGTGTCCATGTATTCTAGAGATCACATGATCAGAGTTTGGTGTCTATGTATTCTAGAGATCACATGATCAGACAGTTGGGCATCTATGTATTCTAGAGTTCATATGATAAGGCGGCATAAAACAAAGCTGGGTATATGTATTGTAAAGGGTACACATGATCGTGGTGGGAGCAGGAAAAATAAGAATTTACTTACCGATAATTCTATTTCTCGGAGTCCGTAGTGGATGCTGGGGTTCCTGAAAGGACCATGGGGAATAGCGGCTCCGCAGGAGACAGGGCACAAAAGTAAAGCTTTCCGATCAGGTGGTGTGCACTGGCTCCTCCCCCTATGACCCTCCTCCAAGCCAGTTAGGTACTGTGCCCGGACGAGCGTACACAATAAGGGAGGAATTTTGAATCCCGGGTAAGACTCATACCAGCCACACCAATCACACCGTACAACTTGTGATCTAAACCCAGTTAACAGTATGATAACAGCGGAGCCTCTGAAAAGATGGCTCACAACAATAATAACCCGATTTTTGTAACTATGTACAAGTATTGCAGATAATCCGCACTTGGGATGGGCGCCCAGCATCCACTACGGACTCCGAGAAATAGAATTATCGGTAAGTAAATTCTTATTTTCTCTATCGTCCTAGTGGATGCTGGGGTTCCTGAAAGGACCATGGGGATTATACCAAAGCTCCCAAACGGGCGGGAGAGTGCGGATGACTCTGCAGCACCGAATGAGAGAACTCCAGGTCCTCCTTAGCCAGGGTATCAAATTTGTAGGATTTTACAAACGTGTTTGCCCCTGACTAAATAACCGCTCGGCAAAGTTGTAAAGCCGAGACCCCTCGGGCAGCCGCCCAAGATGAGCCCACCTTCCTTGTGGAATGGGCATTTACATATTTTGGCTGTGGCAGGCCTGCCACAGAATGTGCAAGCTGAATTGTATTACACATCCAACTAGCAATAGTCTGCTTAAAAGCAAGAGCACCCAGTTTGTTGGGTGCATACAGGATAACAGCAAGTCAGTTTTCCTGACTCCAGCCGTCCTGGAACCTATATTTTCAGGGCCCTGACAACATCTAGCAACTTGGAGTCCTCCAAGTCCCTAGTAGGTGCAAGGCACCACAATAAGCTGGTTCAGGTGAAACACTGACACCACCTTAGGGAGAGAACTGGGGACGAGTCCGCAGCTCTGCCCTGTCCGAATGGACAAACAAATATGGGCTTTTTTGAGAAAAAAACCACCAATTTGACACTCGCCTGGTCCAGGCCAGGGCCAAGAACATGGTCACTTTTCATGTGAGATGCTTCAAATCCACAGATTTGACTGGTTTTAAACCAATGTGATTTGAAGAATCCCAGAACTACGTTGAGATCCCACAGTGCCACTGGAGGCACAAAAGAGGGTTGTATATGCAATACTCCCTTGACAAAGTTCTGGACTTCAGGAACTGAAACCAATTCTTTCTGGAAGAAAATTGACAGGGCCGAAATTTGAACCTTAATGGACCCCAATTTGAGGCCCATAGACACTCCTGTTTGCAGGAAATGCAGGAATCGACCGAGTTGAAATTTCTTTGTGGGGCCTTCCTGGCCTCACACCACGCAACATATTTTCGCCACATGTGGTGATAATGTTGTGCGGTCACCTCCTTTCTGGCTTTGACCAGGGTAGGAATGACCTCTTCCGGAATGCCTTTTTCCCTTAGGATCCGGCGTTCCACCGCCATGCCAACAAACGCAGCTGCGGTAAGTCTTGGAACAGACATGGTACTTGCTGAAGCAAGTCCCTTCTTAGCGGCAGAGGCCATAAGACCTCTGTAAACATCTCTTGAAGTTCCGGGTACCAAGTCCTTCTTGGCCAATCCGGAGCCATGAGTATAGTTCTTACTCCTCTACGTCTTATAATTCTCAGCACCTTAGGTATGAGAAGCAGAGGAGGGAACACATACACCGACTGGTACACCCACGGTGTTACCAGAACGTCCACAGCTATTGCCTGAGGGTCTCTTGACCTGGCGCAATACCTGTCCCGTTTTTTGTTCAGACGGGACGCCATCATGTCCACCTTTGGTATTTCCCAACGGTTTACAATCATGTGGAAAAAACTTCCCGATGAAGTTTCCACTCTCCCGGGTGGAGGTCGTGCCTGCTGAGGAAGTCTGCTTCCCAGTTTCCATTCCCGGGATGAAACACTGCTGACAGTGCTATCACATGATTTTCCGCCCAGCGAAAAGTCCTTGCAGTTTTTGCCATTGCCCTCCTGCTTCTTGTGTCGCCCTGTCTGTTTACGTGGGCGACTGCCGTGATGTTTTTCCCACTGGATCAATACCGGCTGACCTTGAAGCAGAGGTCTTGCTAAGCTTAGAGCATTATAAATTTACCCTTAGCTCCAGTATATTTATGTGGAGAAAAGTCTCCAGACTTGATCACACTCCCTGGAAATTTTTTCCTTGTGTGACTGCTCCCCAGCCTCTCGGGCTGGGCTCCGTGGTCACCAGCATCCAATCCTGAATGCCGAATCTGCGGCCCTCTAGAAGATGAGCACTCTATAACCACCACAGGAGAGACACCCTTGTCCTTGGATATAGGGTTATCCGCTGATGCATCTGAAGATGCGATCCGGACCATTTGTCCAGCAGATCCCACTGAAAAGTTCTTGCGTGAAATCTGCCGAATGGAATTGCTTCGTAGGAAGCCACCATTTTCTACCAGGACCCTTGTGCAATGATGCACTGTTTTTAGGAGGTTCCTGACTAGCTCGGATAACTCCCTGGCTTTCTCTTTCGGGAGAAACACCTTTTTCTGGACTGTGTCCAGAATCATCCCTAGGCACAGCAGACGTGTCGTCGGGATCAGCTGCGATTTTGGAATATTTAGAATCCACCCGTGCTGTTGTAGCAGTATCCGAGATAGTGCTACTCCTACCTCCAACTGTTCCCTGGACTATGCCCTTATCAGGAGATCGTCCAAGTAAGGGATAATTAAGACGCCTTTTCTTCGAAGAAGAATCATCATTTCGGCCATTACCTTAGTAAAGACCCGGGGTGCCGTGGACAATCCAAACGGCAGCGTCTGAAACTGATAGTGACAGTTCTGCACCACGAACCTGAGGTACCCTTAGTGAGAAGGGCAAATTTGGGACATAGAGGTAAGCATCCCTGATGTCCCGGGACACTATATAGTCGCCTTCTTCCTGTTCGTTATCACTGCTCTGAGTGACTCCATCTTGATTTGAACCTTTGTAAGTGTTCAAAAATTTTTTAGATTTAGAATAAGTCTCACCTAGCCTTCTGGCTTCAGTACCACAATATAGTGTGGAATAATACCCCTTTTCTTGTAGTAGGAGGGGTAATTTAATTATCACCTGCTGGGAATACAGCTTGTGAATTTTTTCCCATACTGCCTCCTTGTCGGAGGGAGACCTTGGTAAAGCAGACTTCAGGAGCCTGCGAAGGGGAAACGTCTCGACATTCCAATCTGTACCCCTGGGATACTACTTGTAGGATCCAGGGGTCCTGTACGGTCTCAGCGCCATGCTGAGAACTTGTCAGAAGCGGTGGAACGCTTCTGTTCCTGGGAATGGGCTGCCTGCTGCAGTCTTCTTCCCTTTCCTCTATCCCTGGGCAGATATGATCTTATAGGGACGAAAGGACTGAGGCTGAAAAGACGGTGTCTTTTTCTGCAGAGATGTGACTTAGGGTAAAAACGGTGGATTTTCCAGCAGTTGCCGTGGCCACCAGGTCCGATGGACCGACCCCAAATAACTCCTCTTCCTTTATACGGCAATACACCTTTGTGCCGTTTGGAATCTGCATCACCTGACCACTGTCGTGTCCATAACATCTTCTGGCAGTTATGGACATCGCATTTACTCTTGATGCCAGAGTGCAAATATCCCTCTGTGCATCTCGCATATATAGAAATGCATCCTTTAAATGCTCTATAGTCAATAAAATACTGTCCCTGTCAAGGGTATCAATATTTTTAGTCAGGGAATCCGACCAAGCCACCCCAGCTCTGCACATCCAGGCTGAGGCGATCGCTGGTCGCAGTATAACACCAGTATGTGTGTATATACTTTTTATGATATTTTCCAGCCTCCTGTCAGCTGGTCCTTGAGGACGGCCCTATCTATAGATGGTACCGCCACTTGTTTTGATAAGCGTGTGAGCGCCTTATCCACCCTAAGGGGTGTTTCCCAACGCGCCCTAACTTCTGGCGGGAAAGGGTATACCGCCCATAATTTTCTATCGGGGGGAACCCACGCATCATCACACACTTTATTTAATTTATCTGATTCAGGAAAAACTATGGTAGTTTTTTCACATCCCACATAATACCCTCTTTTGTGGTACTTGTAGTATCAGAAATATGTAACACCTCCTTCATTGCCTTTAACGTGTGGCCCTAATAAGGAATACGTTTGTTTATTCACCGTCGACACTGGATTCAGTGTCCCTGTCTGTGTCTGTGTCGACCGACTAAAGTAAACGGGCGTTTTAAAACCCCTGACTGTGTTTTTGAGACGTCTGGACCGGTACTAATTGTTTGTCGGCCGTCTCATGTCGTCAACCGACCTTGCAGCGTGTTGACATTATCACGTAATTCCCTAAATAAGCCATCCATTCCGGTGTCGACTCCCTAGAGAGTGACATCACCATTACAGGCAATTGCTCCGCCTCCTCACCAACATCGTCCTCCTACATGTCGACACACACGTACCGACACACAGCACACACACAGGGAATGCTCTGATAGAGGACAGGACCCACTAGCCCTTTGGAGAGACAGAGGGAGAGTTTGCCAGCACACACCAAAAACGCTATAATTATATAGGGACAACCTTATATAAGTGTTTTCCCTTATAGCATCTTTTTTATATATTTCTAACGCCAAATTAGTGCCCCCCCTCTCTGTTTTAACCCTGTTTCTGTAGTGCAGTGCAGGGGAGAGCCTGGGAGCCTTCCCTCCAGCCTTTCTGTGAGGGAAAATGGCGCTGTGTGCTGAGGAGATAGGCCCCGCCCCTTTTTCGGCGGCCTCGTCTCCCGCTCTTAACGGATTCTGGCAGGGGTTAAATATCTCCATATAGCCTCCGGAGGCTATATGTGAGGTATTTTTAGCCAAAATAGGTTTTCATTTGCCTCCCAGGGCGCCCCCCTCCCAGCGCCCTGCACCCTCAGTGACTGCCGTGTGAAGTGTGCTGAGAGGAAAATGGCGCACAGCTGCAGTGCTGTGCGCTACCTTTAGAAGACTGAGGAGTCTTCTGCCGCCGATTCTGGACCTCTTCTTATTTCAGCATCTGCAAGGGGGCCGGCGGCAAGGCTCCGGTGACCATCCAGGCTGTACCTGTGATCGTCCCTCTGGAGCTGATGTCCAGTAGCCAAGAAGCCAATCCATCCTGCACGCAGGTGAGTTCACTTCTTCTCCCCTAAGTCCCTCGTTGCAGTGATCCTGTTGCCAGCAGGACTCACTGTAAAATAAAAAACCTAAGCTAAACTTTTCTAAGCAGCTCTTTAGGAGAGCCACCTAGATTGCACCCTTCTCGGCCGGGCACAAAAATCTAACTGGCTTGGAGGAGGGTCATAGGGGGAGGAGCCAGTGCACACCACCTGATCGGAAAGCTTTACTTTTGTGCCCTGTCTCCTGCGGAGCCGCTATTCCCCATGGTCCTTTCAGGAACCCCAGCATCCACTAGGACGATAGAGAAATTAGGGTTTATGTATTACAGAGATCCCATGGTCACGGTGGGAGCAGGCAGAGCTGGGCTTGTACATAATACAGAGTGAACACCATCATAGATCAGGCTTCCGCAGGACCAGAGTAACACTCAGATAGGCTCACCTGCATGTCACGTGGGGCTGCAGACCGAGGAAGCGAGGGAACATTCCCATCTGTGAGACTTAGGAATGGGGACATTCCAAAGCCACCGGAAAACATGCGTCTCATGTGCTGGCGGTGCAATGCAAAAGGATCCCTATATAAATGGAGACAAGCGGATTAGTAGTGCAGGTGCCTAGCGAGGGCTGCTCAACAGAACATAGGCCATGATACACTTACATCAGGAACATGGCTGGATCTTGCGGCTCTGCGTCCCTCATGAAGCGAAACATGGTGTCCCCAGCACTACGTAGGTCTTCTGTAGAAGCAGCAGTCTGATTCTGTACTATATTCTGTACAAAGGAACAGCCATTAGCCCCCAACAGCTTCCTACATACACTACCTTCTGCCAATACACAGGAACCTACAGTAACCGTCTCCTACTATTCCCCACACTATGCAGAGTCTCAGTTCCTGCACTACATTCTGCTGCTCCTGTAAGGACAGGGGTTCACTCTCTACTCCTATAGAGACTGGTCTGCTCCCAACTCTGCTATCCTGATAGACTGGTCTGTTTGCCCCACACTCTGTACTGTATGTCTGCTATTCCTATGAAGTGTGGTCTGTATACCCCGCTTACAGATTTCCTCTGAGGTGAGTTTCATCATGAAGACGGGCATTACATGTTATTCCAATACCACGGAGAGGGTGTAATTGGGGTAAATAAGAATTTACTCACCGGTAATTCTATTTCTCGTAGTCCGTAGTGGATGCTGGGGACTCCGTCAGGACCATGGGGAATAGCGGCTCCGCAGGAGACAGGGCACAAAATTTAAAAGTTTGACCACTAGGTGGTGTGCACTGGCTCCTCCCCCTATGACCCTCCTCCAAGCCTCAGTTAGGATACTGTGCCCGGACGAGCGTACACAATAAGGAAGGATATTGAATCCCGGGTAAGACTCATACCAGCCACACCAATCACACTGTACAACTTGTGATCTGAACCCAGTTAACAGTATGATAACCGAAAAGAGCCTCTTAAACGAAGGCTCCCAACAATAATAACCCGATTTTTGTAACAATAACTATGTACAAGTATTGCAGACAATCCGCACTTGGGATGGGCGCCCAGCATCCACTACGGACTACGAGAAATAGAATTACCGGTGAGTAAATTCTTATTTTCTCTGACGTCCTAAGTGGATGCTGGGGACTCCGTCAGGACCATGGGGATTATACCAAAGCTCCCAAACGGGCGGGAGAGTGCGGATGACTCTGCAGCACCGAATGAGAGAACTCCAGGTCCTCCTTAGCCAGGGTATCAAATTTGTAGAATTTTACAAACGTGTTCTCCCCTGACCACGTAGCTGCTCGGCAGAGTTGTAATGCCGAGACCCCTCGGGCAGCCGCCCAAGATGAGCCCACCTTCCTTGTGGAGTGGGCATTGACAGATTTAGGCTGTGGCAGGCCTGCCACAGAATGTGCAAGTTGAATTGTGCTACAAATCCAACGAGCAATCGTCTGCTTAGACGCAGGAGCACCCAGCTTGTTGGGTGCATACAGTATAAACAGCGAGTCAGACTTCCTGACTCCAGCCGTCCTTGAAATATATATTTTTAATGCTCTGACAACGTCCAGCAACTTGGAGTCCTCCAAATCGCTAGTAGCCGCAGGCACCACAATAGGCTGGTTCAGGTGAAACGCTGATACCACCTTAGGGAGAAACTGAGGACGCGTCCGCAGTTCTGCCCTGTCCGAATGGAAAATCAGATATGGGCTTTTGTACGATAAAGCCGCCAATTCTGACACTCTCCTGGCCGAAGCCAGGGCCAGTAGCATGGTTACTTTCCATGTAAGATATTTCAAATCCACCGATTTGAGTGGCTCAAACCAATGGGATTTGAGAAAATTCAAAACTACATTGAGATCCCACGGTGCCACTGGAGGCACAATCGGGGGCTGTATATGTAGTACTCCTTTTACAAAAGTCTGGACTTCAGGAACTGAAGCCAATTCTTTCTGGAAGAAAATCGACAGGGCCGAAATTTGAACCTTAATGGACCCCAATTTGAGGCCCATAGACAATCCTGTTTGCAGGAAATGTAGGAATCGACCCAGTTGAAATTCCTCCGTCGGGGCCCTCCTGGCCTCACACCACGCAACATATTTTCTCCAAATGCGGTGATAATGTTGTGCAGTCACCTCCTTCCTGGCTTTGACCAGGGTAGGGATGACCTCTTCCGGAATGCCTTTTTCCCTTAGGATCCGGCGTTCAACCGCCATGCCGTCAAACGCAGCCGCGGTAAGTCTTGGAATAGACACGGTCCCTGCTGAAGCAGGTCCCTTCTTAGAGGTAGAGGCCACGGATCTTCCGTGAGCATCTCCTGAAGTTCCGGGTACCAAGTCCTTCTTGGCCAGTCCGGAGCCACGAGTATCGTTCTTACTCCCCTTTGCCGTATAATTCTCAGTACCTTGGGTATGAGAGGCAGAGGAGGGAACACATACACTGACTGGTACACCCATGGTGTTACCAGAGCGTCCACAGCTATTGCCTGAGGGTCTCTTGACCTGGCGCAATACCTGTCCAGTTTTTTGTTGAGGCGGGACGCCATCATGTCCACCATTGGTCTTTCCCAATGGACCACAATCATGTGGAAGACTTCTGGATGAAGTCCCCACTCTCCCGGGTGAAGATCGTGTCTGCTGAGGAAGTCTGCTTCCCAGTTGTCCACTCCCGGGATGAACACTGCAGACAGTGCTATCACATGATTTTCTGCCCAGCGAAGAATCCTTGCAGCTTCTGCCATTGCCCTCCTGCTTCTTGTGCCGCCCTGTCTGTTTACGTGGGCGACTGCCGTGATGTTGTCCGACTGGATCAACACCGGCTGACCCTGAAGCAGAGGTTTTGCCAGGCTTAGAGCATTGTAAATTGCTCTTAGTTCCAGTATATTTATGTGAAGAGACGTTTCCAGGCTTGACCACAAGCCCTGGAAGTTTCTTCTCTGTGTGACCGCTCCCCAGCCTCTCAGGCTGGCATCCGTGGTCACTAGGACCCAGTTCTGTATGCCGAATCTGCGGCCCTCTAACAGATGAGCACTCTGCAACCACCATAGCAGAGACACCCTTGTCCTTGTCGACAAATTTATCCGCTGATGCATCTGCAGATGCGATCCGGACCATTTGTCCAGTAGATCCCACTGAAAAATTCGTGCATGGAATCTGCCGAATGGAATCGCTTCGTAAGAAGCCACCATTTTTCCCAGGACTCTTGTGCATTGATGCACAGACACTTTCCCTGGTTTTAGGAGGTTCCTGACGAGTTCGGATAACTCCCTGGCTTTCTCCTCCGGAAGAAATACCTTTTTCTGAACAGTGTCCAGAATCATCCCTAGGAACAGCAGACGTGTCGTCGGGATCAGTTGGGATTTTGGAAAATTCAGAATCCACCCGTGCTGTTGGAGCACTACTTGGGTTAGTGCTACTCCGACCTCCAGCTGTTCTCTGGACCTTGCCCTTATCAGGAGATCGTCCAAGTAAGGGATAATTAATACGCCTTTTCTTCGAAGAAGGATCATCATTTCGGCCATTACCTTGGTAAAGACCCGGGGTGCCGTGGACAATCCAAACGGCAGCGTCTGAAACTGATATTGACAGTTTTGTACCATGAACCTGAGGTACCCTTGGATGTACAGGTTCAGAGATTTCAGATTTAGAATAGGTCTTACCGAGCCGTCCGGCTTCGGTACCACAAATAGCGTGGAGTAATACCCCTTTCCCTGTTGTAAAAGGGGTACCTTGACTATCACCTGCTGAGAATACAGCTTGTGAATGGCTTCCACTACCGTCGCCCTGTCGGAGGGAGACGTTGGCAAAGCAGACTTTAGGAACTGGCGAGGGGGAGACTTCTCAAATTCCAACCTGTAACCCTGAGATACTACCTGCAGGATCCAGGGGTCCACCTTCGAGTGAGCCCACTGCGCGCTGAAATTCTTGAGGCGACCCCCCCACCGCCCCTGAGTCCGCTTGTAAGGTCCCAGCGTCATGCTGAGGCCT
The DNA here is from genome assembly GCF_028390025.1 of Pseudophryne corroboree. Classification (NCBI taxonomy): domain Eukaryota; kingdom Metazoa; phylum Chordata; class Amphibia; order Anura; family Myobatrachidae; genus Pseudophryne; species Pseudophryne corroboree. The sequence goes on from NC_086446.1 coordinate 767,554,849, forward strand.
TTGCAGAAGCCGGGGAGGGCTTCTGGTCCTGGGAAGGAGCTGCTTGCTGCAGTCTCTTACCCCTTTCCTTTGCCTCGGGGCAAATATGAATGTCCTTTTGCCCGCTTGTTCTTATAAGAACGAAAGGACTGCGGCTGAAAAGACTGTGTCTTTTTCTGCTGGGAGGTGACCTGAGGTAAAAAGGTGGATTTCCCGGCTGTTGCCGTGGCCACCAAATCCGATAGACCGACCCCAAATAATTCCTCCCCCTTATACGGCAATACTTCCATATGCCGTTTGGAATCCGCATCACCTGACCACTGTCGCGTCCATAAACTTCTTCTGGCAGATATGGACATCGCACTTACTCTTGATGCCAGAGTGCAAATATCCCTCTGAGCATCTCGCATATATAGAAATGCATCCTTTAAATGCTCTATAGTCAATAAAATACTGTCCCTATCCAGGGTATCAATATTTTCAGTCAGTGACTCCGACCAAGCCACCCCAGCACTGCACATCCAGGCTGAGGCGATTGCTGGTCGCAGTATAACACCCGTATGTGTGTATATACTTTTTAGTGTATTCTCCAGCCTCCTATCAGCTGGATCCTTGAGGGCGGCCGTCTCTGGAGACGGTAACGCCACTTGTTTTGATAAGCGTGTGAGCGCCTTATCTACCCTAGGGGGTGTTTCCCAGCGCGCCCTAACCTCTGGCGGGAAAGGGTATAATGCCAATAACTTCTTTGAAATTAGCAGTTTTCTATCGGGGGTAACCCACGCTTCATCACACACTTCATTCAACTCCTCTGATTCAGGAAAAACTACAGGTAGTTTTTTCACACCCCACATAATACCCCTTTTTGTGGTACTTGCAGTATCAGAGATATGCAAAGCCTCCTTCATTGCCGTGATCATATAACGTGTGGCCCTACTGGAAAATACGTTTGTTTCTTCACCGTCGACACTGGATTCGGTGTCCGTGTCTGTGTCGACCGACTGAGGTAAAGGGCGTTTTACAGCCCCTGACGGTGTTTGAGACGCCTGGACAGGTACTAACTGGTTTGCCGGCCGTCTCATGTCGTCAACCGACTTTTGCAGCGTGCTGACACTATCACGTAATTCCATAAACAAAGCCATCCATTCCGGTGTCAACTCCCTAGGGGGTGACATCACCATTACAGGCAATTGCTCCGCCTCCACGCCAACATCGTCCTCATACATGTTGACACACTCGTACCGACACACAGCAGACACACAGGGAATGCTCTGATAGAAGACAGGACCCCACTAGCCCTTTGGGGAGACAGAGGGAGAGTTTGCCAGCACACACCCAAGCGCTATAAATATATAGGGACAACCTTAAATAAGTGTGTTCCCCTTATAGCAGCTTAAATATTATTAATATCGCCAAATAAGTGCCCCCCCTCTCTGTTTTTACCCTGTTTCTGTAGTGCAGTGCAGGGGAGAGCCTGGGAGCCTTCCTAGCAGCGGAGCTGTGTAGGAAAATGGCGCTGTGTGCTAAGGAGAATAGGCCCCGCCCCCTTTTCGGCGGGCTTCTTCTCACGGTTTTTCTGAAAACCTGGCAGGGGTTAAATACATCCATATAGCCCCAGGGGCTATATGTGATGTATTTTAGCCAGAATAGGTACTTTTCATTGCTGCCCAGGGCGCCCCCCCCAGCGCCCAGCACCCTCAGTGACCGTTAGTGTGAAGTGTGCCGAGAGCAATGGCGCACAGCTGCAGTGCTGTGCGCTACCTCATGAAGACTGAGAAGTCTTCAGCCGCCGGTTTCTGGACCTCTTCTCGGCATCTGCAAGGGGGTCGGCGGCGCGGCTCCGGTGACCCATCCAGGCTGTACCTGTGATCGTCCCTCTGGAGCTAGTGTCCAGTAGCCTAAGAAGCCAATCCATCCTGCACGCAGGTGAGTTCACTTCTTCTCCCCTAAGTCCCTCGTTGCAGTGAGCCTGTTGCCAGCAGGACTCACTGAAAATAAAAAACCTAAAAACTTTTACTCTAAGCAGCTCTTTAGGAGAGCCACCTAGATTGCACCCTGCTCGGACGGGCACAAAAACCTAACTGAGGCTTGGAGGAGGGTCATAGGGGGGAGGAGCCAGTGCACACCACCTAGTGGTCAAACTTTTAAATTTTGTGCCCTGTCTCCTGCGGAGCCGCTATTCCCCATGGTCCTGACGGAGTCCCCAGCATCCACTTAGGACGTCAGAGAAATATAAAATAAGAATTTACTCACCGGTAATTCTATTTCTCGTAGTCCGTAGTGGATGCTGGGAACTCCGTAAGGACCATGGGGAATAGACGGGCTCCGCACTATTAGGTACTATCTGGTGTGCACTGGCTCCTCCCTCTATGCCCCTCCTCCAGACCTCAGTTAGGGAAACTGTGCCCGGAAGAGCTGACACAACAAGGAAAGGATTTGGAATCCAGGGTAAGACTCATACCAGCCACACCAATCACACTGTACAACTTGTGATAACCATACCCAGTTAACAGTATGAACAACAACTGAGCCTCCATGTACGAATGGCTCATAACAATAACCCTTTAGTGAAGCAATAACTATATACATGTATTGCAGAGAGTCCGCACTTGGGACGGGCGCCCAGCATCCACTACGGACTACGAGAAATAGAATTACCGGTGAGTAAATTCTTATTTTCTCTGACGTCCTAGTGGATGCTGGGAACTCCGTAAGGACCATGGGGATTATACCAAAGCTCCCAAACGGGCGGGAGAGTGCGGATGACTCTGCAGCACCGAATGGGCAAACTCAAGGTCCTCCTCAGCCAGGGTATCAAACTTGTAGAATTTTGCAAATGTGTTTGAACCCGACCAAGTAGCAGCTCGGCAAAGCTGTAATGCCGAGACCCCTCGGGCAGCCGCCCAAGAAGAGCCCACCTTCCTTGTGGAATGGGCCTTCACCGATTTTGGATGCGGCAATCCAGCCGCAGAATGAGCCTGCTGAATCGTGCTACAGATCCAGCGAGCAATAGTTTGCTTTGAAGCAGGAGCACCCAGCTTGTTGGGTGCATGCAGGATAAATAGCGAGTCAGTTTTTCTGACTCCAGCCGTCCTGGAAACATAAATTTTCAAAGCCCGGACTACGTCCAGCAACTTGGAATCCTCCAAGTCCCAAGTAGCCGCAGGCACCACAATAGGTTGGTTCAAATGAAACGCTGATACCACCTTTGGGAGAAATTGGGGACGAGTCCTCAATTCTGCCCTGTCCATATGGAAGATCAGATATGGGCTTTTACATGAAAAAGCCCCCAATTCTGACACACGCCTAGCCGAAGCTAAGGCCAACAGCATGACCACCTTCCACGTGAGATACTTTAGCTCCACAGTCTTAAGTGGCTCAAACCAGTGTGATTTCAGGAAATCCAACACATCGTTAAGATCCCAAGGTGCCACTGGAGGCACAAAAGGGGGCTGAATATGCAGCACTCCCTTAACAAACGTCTGAACTTCAGGCAGTGAAGCCAGTTCTTATTGAAAGAAAATAGATAGGGCCGAAATCTGGACCTTTATGGATCCTAATTTTAGGCCCATAGACACTCCTGACTGTAGGAAGTGCAGGAATCTACCCAGCTGGAATTCCTCTGTAGGGGCCTTCCTGGCCTCACACCAAGCAACATATTTTCGCCATATTCGGTGATAATGTTTTGCTGTCACGTCTTTCCTAGCCTTTATCAGCGTAGGAATAACTCCATCCGGAATGCCCATTTTCGCTAGGATCCGGCGTTCAACCGCCATGCCGTCAAACGCAGCCGCGGTAAGTCTTGGAACAGACAGGGCCCCTGTTGTAACAGGTCCTGTCTGAGCGGCAGAGGCCATGGGTCCTCTGAGATCATTTCTTGTAGTTCTGGGTACCAAGTTCTTCTTGGCCAATCCGGAACGATGAGTATAGTTCTTACTCCTCTCTTTCTTACTATCCTCAGTACCTTGGGTATGAGAGGAAGAGGAGGGAACACATAAACCGACTGGTACACCCACGGTGTCATTAGTGCGTCCACAGCTATCGCCTGAGGGTCCCTTGACCTGGCGCAATGTTTTTTTTAGCTTTTTGTTGAGGCGGGACGCCATCATGTCCACCTGTGGCAGTTCCCAGCGATTTACAATCTGTGTGAAGACTTCTTGATGAAGTCCCCACTCTTCCGGGTGGAGGTCGTGTCTGCTGAGGAAGTCTGCTTCCCAGTTGTCCACTCCCGGAATGAACACTGCTGACAGTGCTAGCACGTGATTCTCTGCCCATCGAAGAATCCTTGTGGCTTCTGCCATCGCCATCCTGCTTCTTGTGCCGCCCTGGCGGTTTACATGGGCGACCGCCGTGATGTTGTCTGACTGAATCAGTACAGGTTGGTTTTGAAGCAGGGGCTCTGCTTGCCTCAGGGCGTTGTAAATGGCCCTTAGTTCCAGTATATTTATGTGTAGTGAAGTCTCCAGACTTGACCACTGGCCTTGGAAGTTTCTTCCCTGAGTGACTGCCCCCCATCCTCGGAGGCTTGCATCCGTGATCACCAGGACCCAGTCCTGTATGCCGAACCTGCGGCCCTCGAGAAGATGAGCACTCTGCAGCCGCCACAGCAGAGACACCCTGGCCCTTGGGGACAGGGTGATCAACCGATGCATCTGAAGATGCGATCCGGACCATTTGTCTAACAGATCCCACTGAAAGATCCTTGCATGGAACCTGCCGAAGGGAATTGCTTCGTAAGAAGCCACCATCTTTCCCAGGACTCGCGTGCAGTGATGCACCAACACCTGTTTTGGTTTCAGGAGGTCCCTGACCAGAGATGACAATTCCTGGGCTTTCTCCACCGGGAGAAACACCTTCTGCTGTTCTGTGTCCAGAATCATGCCCAGGAAAAGCAGACGCGTCGCAGGAATCAGCTGCGACTTTGGGATATTCAGAATCCAGCCGTGCTGTTGCAACACTTCCTGAGAGAGTGCTACGCTGACCAACAACTGCTCTCTGGACCTCGCCTTTATGAGGAGATCGTCCAAGTACGGGATAATTATAACTCCCTTCTTCCGAAGGAGTATCATCATTTCGGCCATTACCTTGGTAAATATTCTTGGTGCCGTGGAGAGACCAAACGGCAACGTCTGGAATTGGTAATGACAGTCCTGTACCACAAACCTGAGGTATTCCTGGTGAGGTTGGTAAATGGGGACATGCAAGCAAGCATCCTTGATGTCCAGCGACACCATAAAATCCCCCTCTTCCAGGCTTGCAATAACCGCCCTGAGCGATTCCATTTTGAACTTGAACTTCTTTATATAAGTGTTCAAGGATTTTAAATTCAGGATGGGTCTCACCGAACCGTCCGGTTTCGGTACCACAAACATTGTGGAATAGTAACCCCTGCCCTGTTGAAGGAGGGGTACCTTGATTATCACCTGCTGGAGGTACAGCTTGTGAATTGCCGCCAGTACTACCTCCCTTTCCCTGGGAGCAGCTGGCAAGGCTGATTTGAGGTAACGGCGAGGGGGAGTCGCCTCGAACTCCAGCTTGTATCCCTGAGATACAATTTGTACAGCCCAGAGATCCACTTGTGAGCGAACCCACTGGTTGCTGAAGTTTCGGAGACGCACCCCCACCGCACCTGGCTCCGCCTGTGGAGCCCCAACGTCATGCGGTGGACTTAGTGGAAGCAGGGGAGGAATTTTGTTCCTGGGAACTGGCTGCCTGGTGCAGCTTCCTTCCTCTACCCTTGCCTCTGGCCAGAAAGGATGCTCCTCTGACCCGCTTGCCTTTCTGAGGCCGAAAGGACTGCATTTGATAATACGGTGCTTTCTTAGGCTGTGAGGGAACCTGAGGTAAAAAAGTCGACTTCCCAGCAGTTGCTGTGGATACGAGGTCCGAGAGACCGTCCCCAAACAATTCCTCACCCTTATAAGGCAAAACCTCCATGTGTTTTTTAGAATCAGCATCACCTGTCCACTGCCGAGTCCATAATACTCTCCTGGCAGAAATGGACATTGCATTAATTCTAGATGCCAGCAGGCAAATGTCCCTCTGTGCATCCCGCATATATAAGACGACGTCTTTTATATGTTCGATGGTTAGCAAAACAGTATCCCTGTCGAGGGAATCAATGTTGTCTGACAGGGTAGAGTCCATGCTGCTGCAGCACTACACATCCAGGCTGAAGCAATAGCAGGTCTCAGTAGAGTACCAGAGTGTGTATACACTGACTTCGGGATAGCTTCCTGCTTTCTATCCGCAGGATCCTTTAGGGCGGCCGTATCCTGAGACGGCAGTGCCACCCTTTTTGATAAGCGTGTTAGCGCCTTGTCCACCCTAGGGGATGTTTCCCAACGTAACCTATCCGTTGGCGGGAAAGGGTACGCCATCAGTAACCTCTTAGAAATCATTAGTTTCTTATCAGGGGAACTCCACACTTCTTCACACAAATCATTTAATTCATCAGATGGGGGAAAAGTCACTGGCTGCTTTTTCTCCCCAAACATAATACCCCTCTTGGTGGTAACCGGGTTAATATCAGAAATGTGCAATACATCTTTCATTGAAGTAATCATGCATCGGATGGCTTTTGTAGACTGTACATTTGTCTCATCCTCATCTACACTGGAGTCAGACTCCGTGTCGACATCTGTGTCTACCATCAGAGCTAGCGGGCGTTTATGAGCCCCTGGCGGCTTCTGAGTCGCCTGGGCAGGCGCGGGCTGAGACCCCGGCTGTCCCAAGACTGCAGCGTCATCGAACCTTTTATGTAAGGAGTTGACACTGTCGGTTAAGACCTTCCACATATCCATCCAATCAGGTGTCGGCCCCGTCGGGGGCAACACCACATTTATCTGCCCCTGCTCCGCCTCCACGTAACCCTCCTCATAAAACATGTCGACACAGTCGTACCGACACACCGCACACACACAGGGAATGCTCAGACTGAGGACAGGACCCCACAAAGTCCTTTGGGGAGACAGAGAGAGAGCATGCCAGCACACACCACAGCGCTATACAACACAGGGATTTACACTGCTAATAAGTGAATTTCCCAATAGCTGCTTGTCTGTATCGATTTGCGCCTAAATTTATGTGCCCCACCCCTCTCTTTTTAACCCGTCTTGTACCTGGATACTGCAGGGGAGAACCTGGGGAGCGTGCTTCCAGCGGAGCTGTGAAGGGAAAATGGCGCTGGTGTGCTGAGGAAGAAGGCCCCGCCCCCTCAGCGGCGGGCTTCTGTCCCTGCGTTTTCTGTAACTTAATGGCGGGGGTTTTTACACATATACAGTTAACTGACTGTATTATGTGTAATTTTTTTGCCAAAAGGTATTATAATTGCTGCCCAGGGCGCCCCCACCCAGCGCCCTGCACCCTACAGTGACCGGAGTGTGTGGTGTGCTGTGGGATCAATGGCGCACAGCTGCAGTGCTGTGCGCTACCTTAATGAAGACCGGAGTCTTCTGCCGCCAATTTCATCTCCTTCTTCTGTCTCTGCAAGGGGGACGGCGGCGCGGCTCCGGACGATCGAGGTCAGGCCCTGTGTTCGAACCCTCTGGAGCTAATGGTGTCCAGTAGCCTAAGAAGCACAAGCTAGCTGCACGCAGGTAGGTTTGCTTCTCTCCCCTCAGTCCCACGCAGCAGTGAGTCTGTTGCCAGCAGATCTCACTGAAAATAAAAAACCTAACAAATACTTTCTTTTCTAGCAAGCTCAGGAGAGCCCACTAGGAGCACCCAGCTCTGGCCGGGCACAGATTCTAACTGAGGTCTGGAGGAGGGGCATAGAGGGAGGAGCCAGTGCACACCAGATAGTACCTAATCTTTCTTTTAGAGTGCCCAGTCTCCTGCGGAGCCCGTCTATTCCCCATGGTCCTTACGGAGCTCCCAGCATCCACCAGGACGTCAGAGAAATCTGCGCTGTCCATGGTGTTGTAGTAACTTATGATGTCTAACATCCAGACTATCAAGCAAGTCTCTACATGTCCTTTACTATTCCTGCACAGCCAGCTCTCTGCAGTGCCCCTACTATTCCTGCACAGCCAGCTCTCTGCAGTACCCCTACTATTCCTGCACAGCCAGCTCTCTGCAGTACCCCTACTATTCCTGCACAGCCAGCTCTCTGCAGTACCCCTACTATTCCTGCACAGCCAGCTCTCTGCAGTACCCCTGCTATTCCTGCACAGCCAGCTCTCTGCAGTGCCCCAGCTATTCCTGCACAGCCAGCTCTCTGCAGTGCCCCTACTATTCCTGCACAGCCAGCTCTCTGCAGTACCCCTACTATTCCTGCACAGCCAGCTCTCTGCAGTGCCCCTACTATTCCTGCACAGCCAGCTCTCTGCAGTACCCCTGCTATTCCTGCACAGCCAGCTCTCTGCAGTGCCCCATCTATTCCTGCACAGCCAGCTCTCTGCAGTACCCCTACTATTCCTGCACAGCCAGCTCTCTGCAGTGCCCCATCTATTCCTGCACAGCCAGCTCTATGCAGTGCCCCTACTATTCCTGCACAGCCAGCTCTCTGCAGTGCCCCAGCTATTCCTGCACAGCCAGCTCTCTGCAGTGCCCCATCTATTCCTGCACAGCCAGCTCTCTGCAGTTCCCCTACTATTCCTGCACAGCTAGCTCTCTGCAGTGCCCCAGCTATTCCTGCACAGCCAGCTCTCTGCAGTGCCCCTACTATTCCGGCACAGCCAGCTCTCTGCAGTGCCCCTACTATTCCTACACAGCCAGCTCTCTGCAGTGCCCCAGCTATTCCTGCACAGACAGCTCTCTGCAGTGCCCCAGCTATTCCTGCACAGACAGCTCTCTGCAGTGCCTCTGCTATTCCTGAACAGCCAGCTCTCTGCAGTGCCTCAACTATTCCTACACAGCCAGCTCTCTGCAGTGCCCCAGCTATTCCTGCACAGCCAGCTCTCTGCAGTGCCTCTGCTATTCCTGCACAGCCAGCTCTCTGCAGTGCCTCAACTATTCCTACACAGCCAGCTCTCTGCAGTGCCCCAGCTATTCCTGCACAGCCAGCTCTCTGCAGTGCCTCTGCTATTCCTGCACAGCCAGCTCTCTGCAGTGCCTCAACTATTCCTACACAGCCAGCTCTCTGCAGTGCCTCAAATATTCCTACACAGCCAGCTCTCTGCAGTGCCCCTACTATTCCTACACAGCCAGCTCTCTGCAGTGCCTCAAATATTCCTACACAGCCAGCTCTCTGCAGTGCCCCTACTATTCCTACACAGCCAGCTCTCCCGCACCCTCTCTCTCTGCTATCCCCATACACACAGCTCCCGCACCCTCTCTCTGCTATCCCCATACACACAGCTCCCGCACCCTCTCTCTCTGCTATCTCCATACACACAGCTTCCGCACCCCTCTCTGCTATCCCCATACACACAGCTCCAGCACCCTCTCTCTCTGCTATCCTCATACACACAGCTCCCAAACCATCTCTGCTATCCCCATACACACAGCTCCCGCACACCCTGTCTCTGCTATCCCCATACACACAGCTCCCGCACCCTCTCTCTCTGCTATCCCCATACACACAGCTTCCGCACCCCTCTCTGCTATCCCCATACACACAGCTCCCGCACCCTCTCTCTCTGCTATCCTCATACACACAGCTCCCAAACCCTCTCTGCTATCCCCATACACAGCTCCCGCACCCTCTCTCTCTGCTATCCCCATACACACAGCTCCTGCACACCCTGTCTCTGCTATCCCCATACACACAGCTCCCGCACCCTCTCTCTGCTATCCCCATACACACAGCTCCCGCACCCTCTCTCTGCTATCCCCATACACACAGCTCCCGCACACCCTGTCTCTGCTATCCCCATACACACAGCTCCCGCACCCTCTCTCTCTGCTATCCCCATACACACAGCTCCCGCACCCTCTCTCTCTCTCTGAAATCCTCATACACACAGCTCCCGCACCCCCTCTCTCTGCTATCCCCTTACACACAGCTCCCGCACCCTCTCTCTGCTATCCCCATACACACAGCTCCCGCACCCCCTCTCTCTCTGCTATCCCCATACACACAGCTCCCGCACCCCCTCTCTCTGCTATCCCCACACACAGCTCCCGTACCCTCTCTCTGCTATCCCCATACACACAGCTCCCGCACCCTCTCTCTGCTATCCCCATACACACAGCTCCCACACCCTCTCTGCTATCCCCATACACACAGCTCCCGCACCCTGTCTCTCTCTGCTATCCCCATACACACAGCTCCCGCATCCTGTCTCTACTATCCCCATACACACAGCTCCCACACCCTCTCTCTCTGCTATCCCCATACACACAGCTCCCGCACCCTCTCTCTCTGCTATCCCCATACACACAGCTCCCGCACCCTGTCTCTACTATCCCCATACACACAGCTCCCGCACCATCTCTCTCTGCTATCCCCATACACACAGCTCCCGCACCCTCTCTCTCTGCTATCCCCATACACACAGCTCCCGCACCCCTCTCTGCTATCCCCATACACACAGCTCCCGCACCTCTCTCTCTGCTATCCTCATACACACAGCTCCCAAACCCTCTCTGCTATCCCCATACACACAGCTCCCGCACCCTCTCTCTCTGCTATCCCCATACACACAGCTCCCGCACCCTCTCTCTCTGCTATCCCCATACACACAGCTCCCGCACACCCTGTCTCTGCTATCCCCACACACAGCTCCCGCACCCTCTCTGCTATCCCCATACACACAGCTCCCGCACCCTCTCTGCTATCCCCATACACACAGCTCCCGCACCCTCTCTGCTATCCCCATACACACAGCTCCCGCACCCTCTCTCTGCTATCCCCATACACACAGCTCCCACACCCTCTCTGCTATCCCCATACACACAGCTCACGCACCCTCTCTCTCTGCTATCCCCATACACACAGCTCCGGCAACCTCTCTCTCTGCTATCCCCATACACACAGCTCCCGCACCCTCTCTCTGCTATCCCCATACACACAGCTCCCGCACCCTCTCTCTGCTATCCCCATACACACAGCTCCCGCACCCCCTCTCTCTGCTATCCCCATACACACAGCTCCCGCACCCCCTCTCTCTGCTATCCCCATACACACAGCTCCCGCACCCTCTCTCTCTGCTATCCCCATACACAGCTTCCGCACCCCTCTCTGCTATCCCCATACACACAGCTCCCGCACCCTCTCTCTCTGCTATCCTAATACACACAGCTCCCGCACACCCTGTCTCTGCTATCCCCATACACACCGCTCCCGCACCCTCTCTCTGCTATCCCCATACACACAGCTCCAGCACCCTCTCTCTCTCTGCTATCCCCATACACACAGCTCCCGAACACCCTCTCTCTCTCTGCTATCCCCATACACACAGCTCCCGCACCCTCTCTCTCTCTGCTATCCCCATACACACAGCTCCCGCACCCTGTCTCTACTATCCCCATACACACAGCTCCCGCACCCTCTCTCTCTGCTATCCCCATACACACAGCTCCCGCACCCTCTCTCTGCTATCCCCATACACACAGCTCCCGCACCCTCTCTCTCTTTACTATCCCCATACACACAGCTCCCGCACCCTCTCTCTCTCTGCTATTCCCATACACACAGCTCCCGCACCCTCCCTCTACTATCCCCATACACACAGCTCCCGCACCCTCTCTCTGCTATCCCCATACACACAGCTCCCGCACCCTCTCTCTCTGCTATCCCCATACACACAGCTCCCGCACCCTCTCTCTCTGCTATCCCCATACACACAGCTCCCGCACCCTCTCTCTCTGCTATCCCCATACACACAGCTCCCGCACCCTCTCTCTCTGCTATCCCCATACACACAGCTCCCGCACCCACTCTCTGCTATCCCCATACACACAGCTCCCGCACCCTCTCTCTGCTATCCCCATACACACAGCTCCCGCACCCTCTCTCTGTGCTATCCCCATACACACAGCTCCCGCACCCTCTCTCTCTCTGCTATCCCCATACACACAGCTCCCGCACCCTCTCTCTCTGCTATCCCCATACACACAGCTCCCACACCCTCTCTCTCTCTGCTATCCCCATACACACAGATCCCACACCCTCTCTCTCTGCTATCCCCATACACACAGCTCCCGCACCCCCTCTCTGCTATCCCCATACACACAGCTCCCGCACCCCCTCTCTGCTATCCCCATACACACAGCTCCCGCACCCTCTCTCTCTGCTATCCCCATACACACAGCTCCCGCACCCTCTCTCTGCTATCCCCACACAGCTCCCGCACCCTCTGTTATCCCCATACACACCGCTCCCGCACCTTCTCTCTCTGCTATCCCCATACACACAGCTCCCGCACCCTCTCTCTCTGCTATCCCCATACACACAGCTCTAGCACCCTCTCTCTCTGCTATCCCCATACACACAGCTCCCGCACCCCCTCTCTGCTATCCCCATACACACAGCTCCCGCACCCTCTCTCTGCTATCCCCATACACACAGCTCCCGCACCCTCTCTCTCTGCTATCCCCATACACACAGCTCCCGCACCCTCTCTGCTATCCCCATACACAAAGCTCCCGCACCCTCTCTCTCTGCTATCCCCATACACACAGCTCCCGCACCCTCTCTCTCTCTGCTATCCCCATACACACAGCTCCCGCACCCTCTCTCTCTGCTATCCCCATACACACAGCTCCCACACCCTCTCTCTCTGCTATCCCCATACACACAGATCCCACACCCTCTCTCTCTGCTATCCCCATACACACAGCTCCCGCACCCCCTCTCTGCTATCCCCAGACACACAGCTCCAGCACCCTCTCTCTCCGATATCCCCATACACACAGCTTCCGCACCCCCTCTCTCTGCTATCCCCATACATACAGCTCCCGCACCCCCTCTCTCTGCTATCACCATACACACAGCTCCCACACCCTCTCTCTCTGCTATCTTCATACACACAGCACCCGCACACCCTGTCTCTGCTATCCCCATACACACAGCTCCCGCACCCTCTCTCTGCTATCCCCATACACACAGCTACCGCACCATCTCTCTGCTATACCCATACACACAGCTCCCGCACCCCCTCTCTCTGCTATTCCCATACACACAGCTCCCGCACCCCCTCTCTCTGCTATCCCAATACACACAGCTCCCGCACCGTCTCTCTGCTATCCCCATACACTCAGCTCCCGCACCCCCTCTCTCTGCTATCCCCATACACACAGCTCCCGCACCGTCTCTCTGCTATCCCCATACACACAGCTCCCGCACTCCCTCTCTCTCTGCTATCCCCATACACACAGCTCCCGCACTCCCTCTCTCTCTGCTATCCCCATACACACAGCTCCCGCACCCCCTCTCTCTGCTATCCCCATACACACAGCTCCCGCACTCCCTCTCTCTCTGCTATCCCCATACACACTGCTCCCGCACCCCCTCTCTCTGCTATCCCCATACACACAGCTCCCGCACCCTCTCTGCTATCCCCATACACACAGCTCCCGCACCCTCTCTCTCTGCTATCCCCATACACACAGCTCCCGCACCCTCTCTCTCTGCTATCCCCATACACACAGCTCCCGCACCCTCTCTCTCTGCTATCCCCATACACACAGCTCCCGCACCCTCTCTCTCTGCTATCCCCATACACACAGCTCCCGCACCCTCTCTCTCTGCTATCCCCATACACACAGCTCCCGCACCCTCTCTCTCTGCTATCCCCATACACACAGCTCCGGCACCCTCTCTCTCTCTGCTATCCTCATACACACAGCTCCCGCACCCTCTCTCTCTCTGCTATCCCCATACGCACAGCTCCCGCACCCTCTCTCTCTGCTATCCCCATACACACAGCTCCCATACCCTGTCTCTCTATCCCCATACACACAGCTCCCGCACCCTCTCTCTCTGCTATCCCCATACGCACAGCTCCCGCACCCTCTCTCTGCTATCCCCATACACACAGCTCCCACACCGTCTCTGCTATCCCCATACACACAGCTCCCGCACCCCCTCTCTCTGCTATCCCCATACACACAGCACCCGCACCCTCTCTCTCTGCTATCCCCATACACACAGCTCCCGCACCCTCTCTCTCTGCTATCCCCATACACACAGCTACCACACCCTGTCTCTGCTATCCCCATACACTCAGCTCCCGCACCCTCTCTCTCTCTGCTATCCCCATACACACAGCTCCCGCACCCTCTCTCTCTCTGCTATCCCCATACGCACAGCTCCCGCACCCTCTCTCTCTGCTATCCCCATACACACAGCTCCCACACCCTGTCTCTGCTATCCCCATACACACAGCTCCCGCACCCCCTCTCTCTGCTATCCCCAAACACACAGCTCCCGCACCCTCTCTCTCTGCTATCCCCATACACACCGCTCCCGCTGCCTCTCTCTGCTATCCCCATACACACAGCTCCCACACCCTGTCTCTGCTATCCCCATACACACAGCTCCCGCACCCCCTCTCTCTGCTATCCCCAAACACACAGCTCCCGCACCCTCTCTCTCTGCTATCCTCATACACACAGCTCCCACACCCTCTCTCTCTCTGCTATCCCCATACACACAGCTCCCACACCCTGTCTCTGCTATCCCCAAACACACAGCTCCCGCACCCTCTCTCTGCTATCCCCATACACACCGCTCCCGCTGCCTCTCTCTCTGCTATCCCCTTACACACAGCTCCCGCACCCTCTCTGCTATCCCCATACACACAGCTCCCGCACCCTCTCTCTCTGCTATCCCCATACACACAGCTCCCGCACCCTCTCTCTCTGCTATCCTCATACACACAGCTCCCGCACCCTCTCACTCTGCTATCCCCATACACACAGCTCCCGCACCCTGTCTCTCTGCTATCCCCATACACACAGCTCCCGCACCCTCTCTCTCTGCTATCCTCATACACACAGCTCCCGCACCTCTGCTATCCCCATACACACAGCTCCCGCACCCTCTCTGCTATCCCTACACACAGCTCCCGCACCCTCTCTCTGCTATCCCCATACACACAGCACCCGCACCCTCTCTCTCTGCTATCCTCATACACACAGCTCCCGCACCCTCTCACTCTGCTATCCCCATACACACAGCTCCCGCACCCTGTCTCTCTGCTATCCCCATACACACAGCTCCCGCACCCTCTCTCTCTGCTATCCTCATACACACAGCTCCCGCACCTCTGCTATCCCCATACACACAGCTCCCGCACCCTCTCTCTCTCTCTGCTATCCCCATACGCACAGCTCCCGCACCCTCTCTCTCTGCTATCCCCATACACACAGCTCCCACACCCTGTCTCTGCTATCCCCATACACACAGCTCCCGCACCCCCTCTCTGCTATCCCCATACACACAGCACCCGCACCCTCTCTCTGCTATCCCCATACACACAGCTCCCGCACCCTCTCTCTCTGCTATCCCCATACACACAGCTCCCACACCCTGTCTCTGCTATCCCCATACACTCAGCTCCAGCACCCCCTCTCTCTGCTATCCCCATACACACAGCTCCCGCACCCTCTCTCTCTGCTATCCCCATACACACAGCTCCCGCTGCCTCTCTCTGCTATCCCCATACACACAGCTCCCGCACCCTGTCTCTACTATCCCCACACAGCTCCCGCACCCTCTCTCTCTGCTATCCTCATACACACAGCTCCCACACCCTCTCTCTCTGCTATCCCCATACACACAGCTCCCACACCCTCTCTCTCTGCTATCCCCATACACACAGCTCCCACACCCTGTCTCTGCTATCCCCATACACACAGCTCCCGCACCCCCTCTCTCTGCTATCCCCAAACACACAGCTCCCGCACCCTCTCTCTCTGCTATCCCCATACACACCGCTCCCGCTGCCTCTCTCTGCTATCCCCATACACACAGCTCCCGCACCCTCTCTCTCTGCTATCCCCATACACACAGCTCCCGCACCCTCTCTGCTATCCCCATACACACAGCTCCCGCACCCTCTCTCTGCTATCCCCATACACACAGCTCCCGCACCCTCTCTCTCTGCTATCCCCATACACACAGCTCCCGCACCCTCTCTCTCTACTATCCTCATACACACAGCTCCCGCACCTCTGCTATCCCCATACACACAGCTCCCGCACCCTCTCTCTGCTATCCCCATACACACAGCTCCCGCACCCTCTCTCTGCTATCCCCATACACACAGCTCCCGCACCCTCTCTCTGCTATCCCCATACACACAGCTCCCGCACCCTCTCTCTGCTATCCCCATACACACAGCTCCCGCACCCTCTCTCTGCTATCCCCATACACACAGCTCCCATACCCTGTCTCTCTGCTATCCCCATACACACAGCTCCCGCACCCTCTCTCTCTGCTATCCCCATACACACAGCTCCCGCACCCTCTCTCTGCTATCCCCATACACACAGCTCCCACACCCTGTCTCTGCTATCCCCATACACACAGCTCCCGCACCCCCTCTCTGCTATCCCCATACACACAGCACCCGCTCTCTCTGCTATCCCCATACACACAGCTCCCGCACCCTCTCTCTCTGCTATCCCCATACACACAGCTCCGGCACCCTCTCTCTCTGCTATCCCCATACACACAGCTCCGGCACCCTCTCTCTCTCTGCTATCCTCATACACACAGCTCCCGCACCCTCTCTCTCTCTGCTATCCCCATACGCACAGCTCCCGCACCCTCTCTCTCTGCTATCCCCATACACACAGCTCCCATACCCTGTCTCTCTGCTATCCCCATACACACAGCTCCCGCACCCTCTCTCTCTGCTATCCCCATACGCACAGCTCCCGCACCTCTCTCTGCTATCCCCATACACACAGCTCCCACACCCTGTCTCTGCTATCCCCATACACACAGCTCCCGCACCCCCTCTCTCTGCTATCCCCATACACACAGCACCCGCACCCTCTCTCTCTGCTATCCCCATACACACAGCTCCCGCACCCTCTCTCTCTGCTATCCCCATACACACAGCTACCACACCCTGTCTCTGCTATCCCCATACACTCAGCTCCCGCACCCTCTCTCTCTCTGCTATCCCCATACGCACAGCTCCCGCACCCTCTCTCTCTGCTATCCCCATACACACAGCTCCCACACCCTGTCTCTGCTATCCCCATACACACAGCTCCCGCACCCCCTCTCTCTGCTATCCCCAAACACACAGCTCCCGCACCCTCTCTCTCTGCTATCCCCATACACACCGCTCCCGCTGCCTCTCTCTGCTATCCCCATACACACAGCTCCCGCACCCTCTCTCTCTGCTATCCCCATACACACAGCTCCCGCACCCTCTCTGCTATCCCCATACACACAGCTCCCGCACCCTCTCTCTGCTATCCCCATACACACAGCTCCCGCACCCTCTCTCTCTGCTATCCCCATACACACAGCTCCCGCACCCTCTCTCTCTGCTATCCCCATACACACAGCTCCCGCTGCCTCTCTCTGCTATCCCCATACACACAGCTCCCGCACCCTCTCTCTCTGCTATCCCCATACACAGCACCCACACCCTGTCTCTACTATCCCCACACAGCTCCCGCACCCTCTCTCTCTGCTATCCTCATACACACAGCTCCCACACCCTCTCTCTCTCTGCTATCCCCATACACACAGCTCCCACACCCTGTCTCTGCTATCCCCAAACACACAGCTCCCGCACCCTCTCTCTGCTATCCCCATACACACCGCTCCCGCTGCCTCTCTCTCTGCTATCCCCATACACACAGCTCCCGCACCCGCTCTGCTATCCCCATACACACAGCTCCCGCACCCTCTCTCTCTGCTATCCCCATACACACAGCTCCCGCACCCTCTCTCTCTGCTATCCTCATACACACAGCTCCCGCACCTCTGCTATCCCCATACACACAGCTCCCGCACCCTCTCTATCCCCATACACACAGCTCCCGCACCCTCTCTCTGCTATCCCCATACACACAGCTCCCGCACCCTCTCTCTTGTATCCCCATACACACAGCACCCGCACCCTCTCTCTCTGCTATCCTCATACACACAGCTCCCGCACCCTCTCTCTCTGCTATCCCCATACACACAGCTCCCGCACCCTCTCTCTCTGCTATCCCCATACACACAGCTCCCGCACCCTCTCTCTCTGCTATCCCCATACACACAGCTCCCGCACCCTCTCTCTCTGCTATCCTCATACACACAGCTCCCGCACCTCTGCTATCCCCATACACACAGCTCCCGCACTCTCTCTCTCTGCTATCCCCATACGCACAGCTCCCGCACCCTCTCTCTCTGCTATCCCCATACACACAGCTCCCACACCCTGTCTCTGCTATCCCCATACACACAGCTCCCGCACCCCCTCTCTGCTATCCCCATACACACAGCACCCGCACCCTCTCTCTCTGCTATCCCCATACACACAGCTCCCGCACCCTCTCTCTCTGCTATCCCCATACACACAGCTCCCACACCCTGTCTCTGCTATCCCCATACACTCAGCTCCCGCACCCCCTCTCTCTGCTATCCCCATACACACAGCTCCCGCACCCTCTCTCTCTGCTATCCCCATACACACAGCTCCCGCTGCCTCTCTCTGCTATCCCCATACACACAGCTCCCGCACCCTCTCTTTCTGCTATCCCCATACACACAGCACCCGCACCCTGTCTCTACTATCCCCACACAGCTCCTGCACCCTCTCTCTCTGCTATCCTCATACACACAGCTCCCACACCCTCTCTCTCTGCTATCCCCATACACACAGCTCCCACACCCTGTCTCTGCTATCCCCATACACACAGCTCCCGCACCCCCTCTCTCTGCTATCCCCAAACACACAGCTCCCGCACCCTCTCTCTCTGCTATCCCCATACACACCGCTCCCGCTGCCTCTCTCTGCTATCCCCATACACACAGCTCCCGCACCCTCTCTCTCTGCTATCCCCATACACACAGCTCCCGCACCCTCTCTGCTATCCCCATACACACAGCTCCCGCACCCTCTCTCTGCTATCCCCATACACACAGCTCCCGCACCCTCTCTCTCTGCTATCCCCATACACACAGCTCCCGCACCCTCTCTCTCTGCTATCCTCATACACACAGCTCCCGCACCTCTGCTATCCCCATACACACAGCTCCCGCACCCTCTCTCTGCTATCCCCATACACACAGCTCCCGCACCCTCTCTCTGCTATCCCCATACACACAGCTCCCGCACCCTCTCTCTGCTATCCCCATACACACAGCTCCCGCACCCTCTCTCTGCTATCCCCATACACACAGCTCCCGCACCCTCTCTCTCTGCTATCCTAATACACACAGCTCCCATACCCTGTCTCTCTGCTATCCCCATACACACAGCTCCCGCACCCTCTCTCTGCTATCCCCATACACACAGCTCCCGCACCCTCTCTCTCTGCTATCCCCATACACACAGCTCCCATACCCTGTCTCTCTGCTATCCCCATACACACAGCTCCCGCACCCTCTCTCTGCTATCCCCATACACACAGCTCCCGCACCCTCTCTCTGCTATCCCCATACACACAGCTCCCACACCCTGTCTCTGCTATCCCCATACACACAGCTCCCGCACCCCCTCTCTGCTATCCCCATACACACAGCACCCGCACCCTCTCTCTCTGCTATCCCCATACACACAGCTCCCGCACCCTCTCTCTCTGCTATCCCCATACACACAGCTCCCACACCCTGTCTCTGCTATCCCCATACACTCACCTCCCGCACCCCCTCTCTCTGCTATCCCCATACACACAGCTCCCGCACCCTCTCTCTGCTATCCCCATACACACAGCTCCCGCTGCCTCTCTCTGCTATCCCCATACACACAGCTCCCGCACCCTCTCTCTCTGCTATCCCCATACACACAGCACCCGCACCCTGTCTCTACTATCCCCACACAGCTCCTGCACCCTCTCTCTCTGCTATCCTCATACACACAGCTCCCACACCCTCTCTCTCTCTGCTATCCCCATACACACAGCTCCCACACCCTGTCTCTGCTATCCCCATACACACAGCTCCCGCACCCCCTCTCTCTGCTATCCCCAAACACACAGCTCCCGCACCCTCTCTCTCTGCTATCCCCATACACACCGCTCCCGCTGCCTCTCTCTGCTATCCCCATACACACAGCTCCCGCACCCTCTCTCTCTGCTATCCCCATACACACAGCTCCCGCACCCTCTCTGCTATCCCCATACACACAGCTCCCGCACCCTCTCTCTCTGCTATCCCCATACACACAGCTCCCGCACCCTCTCTCTCTGCTATCCTCATACACACAGCTCCCGCACCTCTGCTATCCCCATACACACAGCTCCCGCACCCTCTCTCTGCTATCCCCATACACACAGCTCCCGCACCCTCTCTCTGCTATCCCCATACACACAGCTCCCGCACCCTCTCTCTGCTATCCCCATACACACAGCTCCCGCACCCTCTCTCTCTGCTATCCCCATACACACAGCTCCCGCACCCTCTCTGCTATCCCCATACACACAGCTCCCGCACCCTCTCTCTCTGCTATCCCCATACATACAGCTCCTGCACCCTCTCTCTCTGCTATCCTCATACACACAGCTCCCGCACCTCTGCTATCCCCATACACACAGCTCCCGCACCCTCTCTCTGCTATCCCCATACACACAGCTCCCGCACCCTTTCTCTGCTATCCCCATACACACAGCTCCTGCACCCTCTCTCTGCTATCCCCATACACACAGCTCCCGCACCCTCTCTCTGCTATCCCCATACACACAGCTCCCGCACCCTCTCTCTGCTATCCGCATACACACAGCTCCCATACCCTGTCTCTCTGCTATCCCCATACACACAGCTCCCGCACCCTCTCTCTCTGCTATCCCCATACACACAGCTCCCGCACCCTCTCTCTGCTATCCCCATACACACAGCTCCCACACCGTCTCTGCTATCCCCATACACACAGCTCCCGCACCCCCTCTCTGCTATCCCCATACACACAGCACCCGCACCCTCTCTCTCTGCTATCCCCATACACACAGCTCCCGCACCCTCTCTCTCTGCTATCCCCATACACACAGCTCCCACACCCTGTCTCTGCTATCCCCATACACTCAGCTCCCGCACCCCCTCTCTCTGCTATCCCCATACACACAGCTCCCGCACCCTCTCTCTCTGCTATCCCCATACACACAGCTCCCGCTGCCTCTCTCTGCTATCCCCATACACACAGCTCCCGCACCCTCTCTCTCTGCTATCCCCATACACACAGCACCCGCACCCTGTCTCTACTATCCCCACACAGCTCCTGCACCCTCTCTCTCTGCTATCCTCATACACACAGCTCCCACACCCTCTCTCTCTGCTATCCCCAAACACACAGCTCCCGCACCCTCTCTCTCTGCTATCCCCATACACACCGCTCCCGCTGCCTCTCTCTGCTATCCCCATACACACAGCTCCCGCACCCTCTCTCTCTCTGCTATCCCCATACACACAGCTCCCGCACCCTCTCTGCTATCCCCATACACACAGCTCCCGCACCCTCTCTCTCTGCTATCCCCATACACACAGCTCCCGCACCCTCTCTCTCTGCTATCCCCATACACACAGCTCCCGCACCCTCTCTCTCTGCTATCCTCATACACACAGCTCCCGCACCTCTGCTATCCCCATACACACAGCTCCCGCACCCTCTCTCTGCTATCCCCATACACACAGCTCCCGCACCCACTCTCTGCTATCCCCATACACACAGCTCCAGCACCCTCTCTCTGCTATCCCCATACACACAGCTCCCGCACCCTCTCTCTGCTATCCCCATACACACAGCTCCCGCACCCTCTCTCTCTGCTATCCCCATACACACAGCACCCGCACCCTCTCTCTCTGCTATCCCCATACACACAGCACCCGCACCCTGTCTCTACTATCCCCACACAGCTCCTGCACCCTCTCTCTCTGCTATCCTCATACACACAGCTCCCACACCCTCTCTCTCTCTGCTATCCCCATACACACAGCTCCCACACCCTGTCTCTGCTATCCCCATACACACAGCTCCCGCACCCCCTCTCTCTGCTATCCCCAAACACACAGCTCCCGCACCCTCTCTCTCTGCTATCCCCATACACACCGCTCCCGCTCTCTGCTATCCCCATACACACAGCTCCCGCACCCTCTCTCTCTGCTATCCCCATACACACAGCTCCCGCACCCTCTCTGCTATCCCCATACACACAGCTCCCGCACCCTCTCTCTGCTATCCCCATACACACAGCTCCCGCACCCTCTCTCTCTGCTATCCTCATACAAACAGCTCCCGCACCTCTGCTATCCCCATACACACAGCTCCCGCACCCTCTCTCTGCTATCCCCATACACAGAGCTCCCGCACCCTCTCTCTGCTATCCCCATACACACAGCTCCCGCACCCTCTCTCTGCTATCCCCATACACACAGCTCCCGCACCCTCTCTCTGCTATCCCCATACACACAGCTCCCGCACCCTCTCTCTGCTATCCCCATACACACAGCTCCCGCACCCTCTCTCTGCTATCCCCATACACACAGCTCCCGCACCCTCTCTCTGCTATCCCCATACACACAGCTCCCGCACCCTCTCTCTCTGCTATCCCCATACACACAGCTCCCGCACCCTCTCTTGTATCCCCATACACACAGCACCCGCACCCTCTCTCTCTGCTAACCCCATACACACAGCTCCCGCACCCTCTCTCTCTGCTATCCCCATACACACAGCTCCCGCACCCTGTCTCTCTGCTATCCCCATACACACAGCTCCCGCACCCTCTCTCTCTGCTATCCTCATACACACAGCTCCCGCACCTCTGCTATCCCCATACACACAGCTCCCGCACCCTCTATCTTGTATCCCCATACACACAGCTCCAGCACCCTGTCTCTCTGCTATCCCCATACACACAGCTCCCGCACCCTGTCTCTCTGCTATCCTCATACACACAGCTCCCGCACCTCTGCTATCCCCATACACACAGCTCCCGCACCCTCTCTCTGCTATCCCCATACACACAGCTCCCGCACCCTCTCTCTGCTATCCCCATACACACAGCTCCCGCACCCTCTCTCTGCTATCCCCATACACACAGCTCCCGCACCCTCTCTCTTGTATCCCCATACACACAGCTCCCGCACCTCTCTTGTATCCCCATACACACAGCTCCCGCACCCCCATAAGGACAGTACTGTCACGGCCTCCGGTCTCCCATCCGCACTCACCCCGCGCACGCCCGTCTATCCCCCGGCATACAGCTCTCCCCGCACACGGCCGCCACCGGCAATAGCACAACAATAATACAGCCTCACACCGGAAGTGACGTCAGGCGAGGCTCTCTGCCATTACGGGGAGAAACCCGTCTACTTCCTCCCCCCAACCGGCATGCACCGCGCGCGACAAGCGACGCGTGTATGGGGGCGTGGCCATATAGCGGGCCTGTCATCCCGGGCCCATCAGGCTAGCCTGCAGTACCGAGTGCGGCCGCCAGGGTTCTCATAGAGTACGCGCCCCATTCACAGTGCAATATTATAGGCAAGGACGTGTAGTGCCCAGTGCGGCCGCCAGGGGTCACACGAAGCACTTCTCTTCCTGAGAGTACTGTGATGCAGACTGCGGCCATTCCTTGCCCTGCAGATGAGACTCATACATATAGGCCCTCATTCCGAGTTGTTCGCTCGGTAAAAATCTTCGCATCGCAGCGATTTTCCGCTTATTGCGCATGCGCAATGTCCGCACTGCGACTGCGCCAAGTAAATTTGCTATGCACTTAGTAATTTTACTCACGGCTTTTTCATCGTTCTGGCGATCGTAATGTGATTGACAGGAAATGGGTGTTACTGTGCGGAAACAGGCCGTTTTATGGGCGTGTGGGAAAAAACGCTACCGTTTCCGGAAAAAACGCAGGAGTGGCCGGAGAAACGGAGGAGTGGCTGGGCGAACGCTGGGTGTGTTTGTGACGTCAAACCAGGAACGACAAGCACTGAACTGATCGCAGATGCCGAGTAAGTCTGGAGCTACTCAGAAACTGCTACGAGGTGTGAAATCGCAATATTGCGAATACTTAGTTCGCAATTTTAAGATGCTAAGATTCACTCCCAGTAGGCGGCGGCTTAGCGTGAGCAACTCTGCTAAAATCGCCTTGCGAGCGAACAACTCGGAATGACCTCCATAGCACTGTCTATGCGGATAACACATTAGCGACTCCCACCAAGAATTAATGCAGTCTTAAAATAATTTCTGGCTCTTCAGCTGGTGTGAACTACAAGTCCCAGCGTTCTCTGTAGGGTGTCCTGAGAGTATATGCTTTATGCAAATAGGTTTATTTATTAATAACTATTTAGAAATGCATGCACCTTCTGCAGCACAGTGCATACCCTCCAACTGTACCTTTTTAATAGGTACAGTACCTTTTTTTTTATGGTCTGTACCTATTTTTGGCTCTCCAAACTTCCATTGAAAGTATAGGAAAAGGGGTGTGACCACGCCCCCTTTACCCGTGACCACGCCCCTTTTTCTAATTTGTACCGATTTTTGTGTGTAAAATGTTGGAGGGCATGCACAGTGCATTGACGAGTCATTCACATCAGTCCCTGCCCCAGTGGCCGTGACAGACTGGGACCTGAAGGTCCCATAGACATACCCCCCAAAAGTCCCGCTATTCAGACACTGTCCCACCTGCAGGCCGGGGTGGGGGGATGTTGGGAGAGCCTGTGATCACATCTGCTCTGCAAAGCGGCGAGAGTGATCCCTGAATAGATGCTGTGCGCACTGCATCTATACATCGCTGGGAACCCCCACCAAATGATTAAAAGGGTCATGCCACCAGGCCATGCCAACACAGACGAGGCCATGCCCCCTCCCATCTGAGACCACACACCTTTTCCAGGTCATGTAGTCTTGTTTAAGGGAAACCAGAAGTTGGGAGGTATGCACAGGGGAATGGAGTGGTAGGGGCCCACTGAAGGCTGGTGGCGCAAAGCTAACGAGGTGTCGCCAGTTGATTGTAGGGGTGTAGTAGAGAGCGTTGCAATGACTGCCATACAATACAGAGACAACATAGTGACCACCATATAATACAGAGAGCAACGCAGTGACCGCCATACAATGCAGAAAGCAATGCAGTGACCGCCATATAATTTAAAGAGCATTGCACTGACTGCCATATAATACAGAGAGCGTTGAGTGTCTGTCATAAAATGTAGGGAGCGCCACAGGGACTGTCAAATTATGCAGAGAGCTTTGCAGTGCTTGTCATATTATGCAGAGAGCATTGTAGCGTCTCATATAGATTGTAAACTTGCAAGCAGAGCGCTCCTACCTCTAGGTCTGTCTGTTACTACCCAGTTTTGTTCTATCGCTGTTGCCCCAATTGTAAAGCGCAACGGACTACGCTGTGCCATATAAGAAACTGTTAATAAAGAAATAATAAAAAAATATAATGCAGAGAGCGTCTCAGTGTCTGCCATATAATGTAGAGCTTATCAGTACCTGCCATATGAAGCAGAAAGTGCACTGTAGTGCCTGCCATATAATGAGGATAGCGTCTCACTGACTCCCATATAATGCAAAGAGCGTCTCAGTGTCTGCCATATAACGTAGAGCGTCTCAGTGCCTGCCATATAATGCAGAAATTGTCGAATGTCTGTTAGGCAGAGAGTGTTGCAGTGCCTGTCATATAATGCAAAGAGCATCTCAGTGCCTGCCATATAAAGCAGAAAGTGCATTGCAGGTCCTGCCATATAATGAGGAGATCGTCTCACTGCCTGCCATATAATGCAGAAAGCGTCTCAGTGTTTGCCATATAATGCAGAAATTATAGAGTGTCTGTTAGGCAGAGAGTGTTGCAGTGCATGTCATATAATGCAGAGAGCATCTCAGTGCCTGCTGTATAAAGCAGAAAGTGCATTGTAGCGCCTGCCATATAATGAGGAGAGCTTCTCACTGCCTGCCATATAATGCAGAGAGCGTCTCAGTGTCTGCCATATAATGTAGCGCATCTCAGTGCCTGCCATGTAATGCAGAAATCATGGAGTGTCTGTTAGGCAGAGAGTGTTGTAGTGCATGTCATATAATGCAAAGAGCATCTCAGTGCCTGCCATATAATGCAGAGAGCGTCTCAGTGCCTGCCATATAAAGCAGAAAGTGCATTGCAGTGCCTGCCATATAATGAGGAGAGCATCTCACTGCCTGCCATATAATGCAGAGAGCGTCTCAATGCCTGCCATTTAATGCAGAAAGCGCATCACAGTGCCTACCATATAATGCAGAGAGCGTCTCAGTGCCTGCCATATAAAGCAGAAAGTGCGTTGCAGTGCCTGCCATATAATGAGGAGAGCGTCTCGTGCCTGCCATTTAATGCAGAAAGTGCATCACAGTGCCTGCCATATAATGCAGAGAACATCTCAGTGTCTGCCATATACTGCAGAGAGCATAGCCGTGTCTGCCATATAAAGCAGAAAGTGCATTGCAGTGCCTGCCATATAATGCACAGAGCGTCTCGATGCCTGCCATATAACGCAGACAGCATTGCAGTGTGTCATTTAATACAGAGAGCATCGTAGTGACCACTAGATAATGCCGATAATCGCAGTGACTGCCAGATAATGCAGACTGTCGCAGTGAATGCTAGCTAATGCAGGGAGCTTCACTGTGACCCCTTGATAATGAAAAGTGCATTGCTGTAACCGCCATATAATGCAGATACTATCAGCAAAGATATGAATACACCCACCTACATCCACACACCCACACACCCTAATACACCACCCTCAGCACAGAGAGTATGAAAAAACTAACCTCATACCCTCAAATATAAGGGGAGAGTTAGGTTTAGGCTGCTGCAATGGAGGATTAGGGTTAGGGGGCCATTGGGAGAATGTAAGTATACTTACCTTCCTCCTATCGGGATTCAAATTAGTGGGATGCCGTGGTCGGTATTCTGACCGTCGGCATCCCGTCCGCCGGCATTTCAATTCCAACTCCTGCTTCGTATTACTCTAATAATTTTTTATACCAAAAACTCTCTGGAGCATACTGGAGTATGACAGGTGAGGCTCTGACCACACGTCACTGGCAGTTACCTGTCCAGAAGGAGGCTCTGTCTTGTCTCTGCTCCTGCAGAGCTAAAGGGACCAGGAACAGAATACATGGAATCATAGGAATCAGGATAGACTGAAGTAGGGGCGGAGATTCGGGATGAGGGGGCAGGGTCTTAGCAAGGGTCAGTAGGGAGTAGATAAGAATGGTCAGAGTAGAGGAGGGGGCGGGGACTCAGGGTGAGGTGGGCTGGGACGGCCAGGAACAGGTGGTAGTAGAATAGAATGGACAGGGTAGAGAAGGGGCGGGGACTCAGGATGAGGGGGTGGGGTCTTGGCCAGGGACAGGCGGTAGTAGATTCAGTATAAGAATAGAGGGGCCCTTTTTCAAAGAGTGTTAGCTATTTAAAACTTGTTATGTATGATAAATGGTTCTCCAGCCAATCAGCTTCCAACTGTCATATTTCAAACACATGACAGTTGGGAGCGGATTGGCTGGAGCACCATTTATCAAACGCTTTGAGTTTTAAATAGCTAACACTTGTTGATAAATGAGTCCCAGAATCTTTACAGAGTGACAGACAGGGAAGAGCAGGTGGGTGCGGAGACTTGGGGTCTCAGGCAGGGAGGGAAAGGATTGCATATTGGGCGTCCGATTCCACAGCTCAGCCAGCCGTTCAGTGTCAGGAAGGAGAGCGAAATGACTGCATAGGAATGGAGAGAGTTAAACATCCTGTGAGGGGTGGACCTAGCTGTGAGGAAAGTACAGCCCATGGAAAAAGGGGAGGGTTAATATATATAGGGAATGCTAGGCCAGCTCGGTCTCTCTTGCTGCTGAAATTGCCTTTGGTGAGTGCTGCATAGCAGAGTTTCCTCACATTGGTAGCCTTGTTTGCTAGAGCTTATTTTTGCCACTTCCCTTCAAAGCTATTCTGTCTGTGATGGCCGCATCTCGACCTCGCCGTACCGCAGGGGCCCCAGCCCGTTACCGCTCATCTGGCGGTGGATCTGGGCCCGAGGACGGGCTGGCTGGCGCTGCTGACAGCTTCCCGGCTTCTGGGGCCTGTGCGGACGGGGCGCGGCGGACCCGGTCCTCGTTGCCGCTGGATTCCGGGCCGGTCTTGCCGGCCGAGCGCGGGCGGCGGGGAGGGCTGGGGGCACAGGCAGGACGCCCGGAGGTGGACGGGCATCGGCCCTCACCTCCGGGTGCAGTGTTGGCAGCGTCGGCGCTGCGTTTGGGCGCTCACGGGCGCGCGCATGTGCGCCACGTTGGCCGGCCGACGGAGGCTGCCGTTGCGGTCCCCTTCTCTTCCCCCTTGTCGCGGCCGAGAGGTGGTGCCGGGCGAGGGGGGCAGAGCGGGCGGTCGTGAGTCGGACGAGGCCTATAGCGGGGTCTCGTCCGGCTGTTATCCGGGCGCAGGCTGCAGACACTGACGGAGGGGTTGTGGCGGGAAGTGGCGGCCCGCGCTCGCCACAGGTGGCGCCGTTCGCGCACGTGTGCGCGCAGCGGCGCCGCTGGTGTCCCTGTCTCCCCTGCTGCCTCCCTTGCAGCCGGAGTCCGGCGGCGAGCGGCGGCGGTGGGGGGGGGGCACAGGAGCAGCGAGCAGGGCAGCAGGGAGTCCCGCCGCGGCGCCCTCCCACCGGGCGGAGGGAGCTCCGGCCTGCAGGGGGAGGGCGCGCGCGGGGGATCAGACAGTGGAAGCAGCGCTGGCAGCGGCAGGCAGCGGCAGGCAGACACTGGTGGGGAGCAGTGACTGGTGGGGGACCGAGCCGCTGATGTTCAAGGGCGCTGGCGGTTCCCCATCGGGACAGTCTGGGCTTCGGGCACCGGGCCCCCTGTTGGCGCCTGTCGGGCGACGGGCAGGGAGGCGCGTGCTGGCATCTGCGGGGGCTCCCGCGGGTGCCGGCAGTGAGTTTTGGGGTGGTCAGGACCCCTCCGGAGCACTTGCGTCGGCCCTGTCAACGGTAGTGGCGGCATTAGGTCCGCTGGCCGCTGCCGCATCCCCGGGGGGGGGGGGGGCAACGAGTTGCGGCACGCACGCAGTAGCAAGCGGGTCCGGTGCGCAGCCGGGGTTCGGCGGCGCAGCGTGTTGCTCGCGCTTGCCGCGAGCTGGGGGCGGCTGCGGCGCAGCTAGGTCGTCGTTCCAGGTGGGACGAGCAAGGGCGCGTAGTGGGGACGCCTTCGCCCCGGGGTGCTAGGCATGCGCCTCGTTTGGTTGCTGGGTCCTCTGCTCTGTTTTCTACTTCAGGTGATCGCGGCGAAGTTGAGATGGCGGGGAGCGAGGACGAGGATGTCGCAGTGGCCACACCGGAAGATTCCCGGTCCGAGCAGTCCACAGCATCAGGTGAGGTTGAGCAGTCGGTGTCGGGCTCCAGCACGCGCTCTAGTTCTCGCAGCTCTTCCTCTTCTTCTCTGTCGTCGCCGGTGTCCGAAGTCAGTAGCACGACTAGGGCGAAAAAGCGTGCGACGAAATACGCCAAGAGGGTGGCAGGTCAGCAGGAGAGGCGGAAGAGACGTAAGCGGCTTAGCGAGGACGCTCGCAGGGCCAAGAAGCGTCGCGATATGCCTGGGGTAGTCCACTGCGATTACACTGCCGTGATGCGGGGACTGCGGGATAGCTGCCGTAGGAAAATCTGCAGGGGCGATTACGTTGATATGTTCGTCTTGACGAAGGACGCAAAGAAGGACTATAAGTCGGCGTCAGCAAAGAAGGGCATCGGGGCCGAGGCTTTCCGTACCTTCGACAACTGCCTGGCCGGTTTTTGCGTCTTCGCGGCTTGTTACCTAGAAGATAGGCCTGACGAGCATATGAACGTCATTAGATACCTGCATTTAATACACGATATGCAGCGCACATCGTCGGGCATCGAATGGCGGATGTATGACGAGAAATTCCGGGAAAAACAGGACTGCTTGCAGGTGATTGACTTTGGTTGCAAGGACGTGGAAGTCTGGCTCCAAGTCACCCGGGCTTCTCAACCTGCTAGGGAGCCCCGGAATCCGGGGGCGGACGTGCACCGCGCAGGGTCGTCCGCCCAAGGGACCGGCGCGGACGGCGGATCAGGCAAGACAGGTAGGTTGGCCGTCCGTGGGGGGGGGGCAGGCCGCCGCAAAAGGGAAGTGCTTCGCATTTAACAATGCGTCCTGTTCCTTCGGCAAGCAGTGTCGGTTTCGACATTTGTGCTTGCAATGTGGCGGCTCCCACCCAGCCTCTACCTGTTTTAAAGGCAGACGCCAGGGCGCGCGGGGTAAGCAAAGTTACCCAAGACCTGGCGCGAGCGGGAGCGCTCCGCAGGGCACCAACGCCAATTAATTTGGATACAATGGCCAAGTGGTTGGACTGGTATCCAAATAAGGCGGACGCTCAGTTTTTGTTTCACGGTTTTCAGTTTGGTTTTCGCTTGCCTGTTGCGAGCAAGGTTTCGGTCCGGGCCCAACGGAATCTCCAGTCTGCTCGTGCCTTACCGTCGGTTCTGCGGGAGAAAGTGGATAAGGAGATAAGGCTGGGTAGGATGGAGGGACCGTTTATCTCACCCCCGGTGGATGACTTGGTCATCTCCCCAGTGGGGGTAGTTCCCAAGAAGACTCCAGGTGCTTTTAGGCTCATTCAGCATCTTTCTTACCCGTCGGGGTCGTCGGTCAACGACGCGATACCGCCGGCTCATTGCTCGGTGGTGTATCAGTCGTTTGACGAGGCGCTAGAGTTGGTCCGTAGTTACGGCCCTGGTGCCCTGATGGCTAAGATCGATGTGGAATCCGCGTTTCGGTTGCTGTCATTGCATCCGGACTCATTCCGTTTTATGGGTTTTCGGATTGGAGTGGAGTATTTCATCGACAAATGTTTGCCGATGGGATGTTCCGTTTCCTGCTCGTTTTTCGAACGGTTTAGCACATTCCTACATTGGTGCGTGGAGTCTTCATCAGGGGGTCACGGAGTCGCCCATTACCTCGATGACTTCCTGTGTGTGGGTCCGGCGAATTCACCACGCTGCGGCGACTTGCAGTGGCAAACGCAGGATTTGCATGGGGGAGTTTCCAGAACTGGGCGGAGCCAATCACGGGGGTGGGGACTGAGGTGACCCAGTATATGCTGGGTCCGTAAAACTAGTGTGTCTGTGTGTGTGTCTGTGTGTGTGTGTGTGTATATATATATATATATATATCTACACATATATATGCTTGTGCCATTATGCCACAGTTTACACTGCACCACTGGCTGTTGGAGTGATGCAGGTCGTTGATTAAGTGGATGCATTAAAATCATTTATACTAAAGTCCTGGAGTGCCATGTCCTGTCTTGGACATTTGTTTGTTCTGACTCTTCTACATATATATATATATACATATATCTACACACACATATATATATATATATATATACATACACACACACACATACATATACACGGGTGGTCTTCAGTATGCCGGCGGTCGGGCTCCCGGCGACCAGCATACCGGCGCCGGGAGCCTGACCGCCGGCATACCGACACTTATTCTCCCTCGTGGGGGTCCACGACCCCCTTGGAGGGAGAATAGAATAGTGTGGCGCGCGTAGCGTGGCGAGCGCAGCGAGCCCGCAAGGGGCTCATTTGCGCTCGCCACACTGTTGGTAAGCCGGCGGCCGGCCTCCCGGCGCCGGTATGCTGGTCGCCGGGAGGCCGGCCGCCGGGAGATCGTAGTGAACCCATATACACATATACTTAGCATATTAAACATGCATACATATATATATATATATATATATATATATACACACACATACAGTACACATATATATACACATGTATGTATATATATCATATGTGTGTGTGTGTTTATATGTATGTATATACATGTGTATATATGTAGGCACATGGATATATATGTACTATAATTAAAATAAAGTAAACTTTTATTGCACTTGCAAGTGCCACCAGGAAGACAGCAGGCTGCAGAGGACGCTAGACAGTCATTAATAATACTCATGCAGCTAAAAAAAAAAAAAAAAAAAAAAAATTTTTTTTTTTTTTAGTGGAGGGGGGTTTCTGGGTACTCGGAAACCCCCCCTGGGTGCGCCACTGAGCTCTGTTTTTTCACTTTGGCGTTCCTGTGGCCGAGGATAAAACGGAGGGGCCGGTCTCCTGTTTGTCATTTTTGGGGATAGAAATCGACACGGTGGCGGGATCGTGTCGACTGCCTCCGGACAAGGTTGCGAAGCTCCGCGAGGCCATCTGCCGGTTCGCAAGGTCGCGCAAAGTCACGCTGCGGCAGGCGCAGTCCTTGCTGGGCCTTTTGAACTTTGCTTGTCGGGTAATCCCGATGGGCAGGGTTTTCTGCCGGAAGCTGGAGAGGGCGACTGCGGGGTGTGCCATACCGCATCATTTCGTACGCTTGTCCTCCGAGATTAAGAGGGATCTGGCCGTATGGGCCTCGTTCCTGGAGGACTTCAACGGGGTGTGTATATGGCAGGCCCCAACAGTCGACAGCGCTGGGCTGCAGCTGTTTACCGACGCGGTGGGTTCCTCTGGGTTCGGTTGCTATCTGGAGGGATCTTGGTGCGCGGCCGGTGGAATGGCATCGCGAGGGTTTAACTAAGGACCTTCTGCTGCTGGAGCTTTTCCCCATTATGGTGGCGCTGGAGGTTTGGGGCGCTCGTCTGGCGCATCGCAGCATCCTGTTTAGATGTGACAATCTGGGCGTGGTGCATGCGATAAATAACCAGAGGGCGAAATCGCTGGTGGTCCTGAGGGTGCTGGGGCAGTTGCTGTTGACATGCTTGCATAGGAATGTGTGGGTCCGCGTGCAGCATGTGCCTGGTCTGGAGAACGGAATTGCCGACGCGTTGTCACGAGGTCAGTGGGAGAGGTTTTGTTTGTTGGCACCCGAGGCCGATGAGCAAGGGTTTCAATGTCCCGGTTATGTCTGGCAGGTGATCGGGCCGGACTGGAGGGTTTAGCGATGCGGTCAGTCGCTCCGAACACGCTCAAGGCTTACGGACAAGCTTGGAGCGAGTGGGAGGAGTTTGTCCGAGGATGAAGTCAACAAGGTAAGAGCGGGCATCGGATGATGCTTTCTTTTATTTGGCAGCTGTTTGTTACGGGTAGGTCCAGAGCGGTGGTATCCCGGTACTTAGCTGGTATTTCGTTCTTTAACAAAATCAAGGGTGTCCCTGACGTGACAAAGAGCGGGATTCTGCTTAAGGCGATGAAGGGGTGGGCGCACGTGGCGCCGACGCCGCCTGATAGGAGGCGGCCCATTGATGCGGCCTTGCTTCCGGCTGTCATCATGGCGGTTGGCAGTATCGCATCGTCTATTTTTGAGTCGCTGCTGTTCCGTTTGGCGTTCTCAATGGCTTATCACGGTGCCTTTCGGGTTTCGGAGCTGGTGGCGCCATCTAAGCGAGCAGATTCGCGCATGCTTCTCGAGGACGTGGTGGGTGAGAGGTCCTTGCTGTGCAGATTGCGTCGCTCTAAGACGGACCAAGTAGGTAGAGGTCGATGGGTCACCTTGGTTTCGGCGCTGGAGGAGAGCATTTGCCCAGTGAGGTTGGCAGTACAATATGCGGCAGTACGGCCCGATGGTCGGGGGTCATGGTTGCTGCATTATGACGGTCTGCCAGTGACGAAATATCAGTTTCGTTGGATGCTGGGTCTCTGTCTGGCGAGCTTGGGCCTTCCACCCGCTGCTTTCGGGACGCATTCCTTCCGTATCGGGGCTGCGACGTCGGCTGCGTCGGCAGGGTTTTCCGTGGCTGAAATCCAGGCGGTGGGGCGATGGAAGTCGTCGAGTTACAGACGATATATTCGCCCCGTTGCATATGTTTGCTTGAATATGGTTTTGTTTATTTGTAAGTTGTATAAGTCCTTTTGTAAAGTTCGGTACGTCCTGGTGTGGTGTATCTGTTTGTCTCCCCTGTTTATCTGTTATGCACACCAGTGCCTGCAGGAATGTACTGGTGTCTGAACGGATAGGTATGCAAAACAAATGGACTCACAGACAGACTGGGGAATATGACATAACGTACACAGAAGGTGATAGGGTAACAAAATACACACAAAGTGAACAGAGAAGCCCAGAGGCTAAGGAACTGGGTAGCTCCCTTGTATTAGAAATGCTCAGATGGGAAAAGCAAGATGTTGTGTTTTAATACGTAGAGAACCCGAAATGCTGTTGCTAAGGGCAACAGCAAAACCCTAAAGGGTTACCAACGGGTGTGGCAGTAAACTCCTTGGTCAGAGATGGAATGATAGACACAAGGAGAGTCTCCACAATCCTAATTCTCACTTGCAGTGCACAGGTTCAGCTTACTGCCACTAAACTGACCCCTGACACCTAGCACAGTGAGACAGGATTAGACAGGCAAGTCTTAGAATACAGCCGCAAACTTGCTAAGTTCACAGAGTAGTAACAGAACCCCAGCAAGCTAAACGACTGACTCCAGTCTTACTGCTAGGTCTGGATTGGCAGAGTGTAATACCAAATCCCCAGGCCTATTTGCAGTAAGCAACAAACAAATACAAAGCTACACAGTACTGGCTAACTTTCAGGAACTGACTAACCAACAAAGATTCAGCAGCATCTGCTTAAACTGAGAAGAGGCCTTATAAAGCAGGTGCTGTCCACGCCCCACTCAGACCTCACAGACTGTGAGCACAAAAACCAGCACCGGATCCCCTGCCGTGCACAGAGCCTATAACCACTGCACAGCAAAAGACCCGAACCGGAGTATCAGCTGCGCTCAGGTTACTCCGCTAGCACTTGTCTCCCGGTTGCCATGACGACGTGGCAGCACAGGGCAGGAGACCCTAATAGTACCCCCCCTCTGACGAGGGGTCAAAGAACCCCTACCACCGGGTTTATCGGGGAACTGCGAGAAGAAAGAGCGTATCAGTCTAGGGGCATGAAGATCACAACTGCGCACCCACGACCGCTCCTCCGGGCCATACCCCTTCCAGTGCACCAAAAATGACAGCCGACCCCGAACCACCTTGGAGTCAAGAATCCTTTCAACAACAAACTCCCTCTGGCCACGTATCAGAAGAGGGGAAGGTCTTCCACTGGAAGAAGGATTGCTAATCGCCCGTTTTAAAAGGGAACAATGAAATGTTTTATTGATACCCAAAGAACGAGGCAGATCTAACTGAAATGCCACCGGATTGATAACCCTGGTGATCTTATAAGGGCCGATGAACCGGGGGCCTAACTTATGAGATGGCTGTCTCAACTTCAAATTCTTGGTAGACAACCAGACGAAGTCTCCTAATTTGAAGCTGCAGGGTCTTTTCCGCTTATCAAAAACCCTTTTGGTCACTAATGACACAGACACAAGGGCTTTCTTCACTTTCCGCCAAATACCTCTAAGGACCGAAACCACAGAGGAACCACCAGGCGTGGAGTCCAGGGGGTCAAAAGAATTGGCCTTAGGATGATGCCCATACACACAAAGGAAGGGAGAGATCCCTGTAGCAGAGTGAGCCGCGTTGTTATAGGCAAACTCCGCCATGGACAGATGAGCAACCCAGTCAGTCTGACACTTGGAGACATAACACCTGAGGAACTGCTCCAAGGACTGGTTCACCCTTTCAGTCTGCCCATTAGACTGCGGATGGTAGCCTGACGACAAGCTGACAGAAATCTGGAGATCGGAACAAAATGCCCTCCAGAATTTGGCCACAAACTGAGATCCGCGGTCAGAGACCACATCAAGTGGCAACCCGTGGAGACGCACAACATGCAGCATAAATAATTCAGACAGGCGTCTGGCCGATGGCAGCCCAACCAGTGGAACGAAGTGCGCCATCTTCGAAAACCTGTCAACGACAACCCAGATGGCTGTCATCCCCGAGGATTTGGGCAAGTCCACCACAAAATCCATTGAAATGTGGGTCCATGGCTTAGATGGGATAGAGAGTGGATGTAATGGGCCAACAGGAACCCCTCTAGGAGTCTTATTTCGGGCACAGATGTCACATGCCCGAACCCACTGATCCACATCCTTAGCCACCGAGGGCCACCACACCGCCCTAGATAGCAACTCCCGAGTTCTGGCAATACCCGGGTGACCTGCCGACTTCTTGGCATGGAATTCCAGGAACACTCGCTGTCTTAACCTAGGAGGCACAAACAAAAGACCTACCGGAAGGTCTGGAGGAGCCTGCTCCTGTGCTCTAAGGACTAATGATAAGAGGTCCTGGGTAATGCCCACTTTAATACATGATGGGGAAACAATGGGCAACGGCTCCTCGGTGGTCTCCTGGATTGGAGCAAAACTCCGCGAGAGCGCATCAGCCTTGATGTTTTTTGACCCAGGGCGATATGTTATCAAAAAATTAAAGCGAGCAAAAAACAAAGCCCATCGTGCCTGCCTGGCATTGAGACGCTTCGCTGACTCTAAATATGCCAGATTCTTATGGTCAGTGAGAATTGAGACCACAAACTTAGCCCCCTCAAGCCAGTGTCTCCACTCCTCGAGTGCATCCTTAATAGCCAACAATTCCCGGTTACCCACGTCATAATTCATCTCGGCAGGCGAAAATTTACGGGAAAAGTAAGCACAGGGATGAAGGCGATTATCAGACACTCCCATCTGAGAAAGCACTGCCCCAATACCCATCTCAGAGGCATCCACCTCCACCACAAAAGGACGCTCTGGATCTGGGTGTCGCAGCACCTTGGCCGAAACAAATGCCCTTTTGAGACGGGCAAAAGCCGCTTTAGCCTCACAAGACCAGTGAGCAACATCCGCCCCTTTCTTAGTGAGTGCCACCAAGGGCGCCACTATAGACGAAAATCCAGCGATAAATCGTCTATAAAAATTCGCAAAGCCCAGGAAACGCTGAAGCGCCTTCAAACTAGTGGGCTGCACCCAATCCAGGACTGCCTGTACCTTGGAACCCTCCATTTGGAAACCTTCTGGGGAGATAATATATCCTATAAATGCGATTTGCTGAACTTCAAATTCGCACTTCTCCAGCTTCGCCCCAAGCCGGTGGTCTCTGAGTTTCTGGAGAACTAAGCGTACATGCTTCCGATGTTCCTCCAGGGAATGGGAGAAGATTAGGATGTCATCTAAGTATACAACTAAGAATCTATCCAAATATTCCCTGAGCACATCATTCATGAAATCCTGGAAGACTGCCGGGGCATTACAGAGCCCAAAAGGCATCACCAAATATTCATAATGCCCTGAGTGGGTATTAAAGGCAGTCTTCCATTCATCCCCCTCTCTTATTCGGATTAGATTGTACGCACCGCGTAGGTCAATCTTAGAAAAAATGGTGGCAGTACGAAGCTGGTCAAACAAGACCGAAATGAGAGGCAGTGGGTATGAGTTTTTAATCGTGATACGGTTCAATTCCCTGAAGTCGATGCAGGGTCGCAACGAACCATCCTTTTTACCCACGAAGAAGAACCCCGACCCAACTGGAGACTGTGAAGGTCTGATAAATCCCTTAGCCAAGTTCTCCTGAATGTACTCTGCCATAGCCTGAGTCTCAGGACGTGACAGGGAGTACAACCTGCTCTTGGGAAGCTTAGCATTTGGCAACAAATCAATGGCACAGTCATAGGGGCGATGGGGAGGTAGTACCTCTGCAACTTTTTTGGAGAACACGTCCGCAAAATCTGCATAACACCCTGGCAATCCTGGCAAACTTAGCTGCGAGAGCCTGACTGGAAGGCTCAAGCAACTCCTGAAACAATCAGTACCCCAACTAAGAATCTCCCCAGAGACCCAGTCAAATTGAGGATTATGAGCCCTTAACCAGGGTAACCCCAACACCAATGGGGCAAAAGTACAGACAGTCACATAAAAGGACAATTTTTCAGAGTGTGTGGCTCCAATAAACAAAGAAATCTGGCTAGTGCAAGAGGTAATTTTACCTTGGGATAATGGTTCCCCGTTTAACCCACAAATCTCAATTTCCGATGCCAAGGGTACTAAGGGAACAGAGTGTTTCAGGGCGAATTGGCGGTCCATAAAAACCCCGTCGGCCCCACTGTCCACAAAGGCCTCAGTCTTGACAGTTTGACCGAGGATCTTCAAGGTCACCGGAATGATAAAAGTCTTCTTGGGAAATTCTGACTTCTGGCCTGACAGGATATTTCCCATCACCCTCAGGCCCTGAAGTTTTCCGGCTTTTCTGGGCATGATACTACCACATGACCTTTATTCCCACAGTACAAACACAACCCCTGCTGTCTCCTCCGCGTCTTCTCACGCGAGGAGAGGTGGGTAGCCTCAATCTGCATAGGCTCCTCGGAAAATTCCTCAGAGTCTGAGGTTCCCTTGGGAAGGAAGGAAATCTCAGTCTCCCTTTCAAGCCTACGCTCTCTCAGCCGTCTATCCACCCGGATGGATAACTGCATGAGCTGATCCAAGCTATCAGGCAAGGGATATTGTACCAGTTGGTCCTTTATCTGGTTAGAAAGACCTCTTCGGTACTGGTGTCTCAGGGCTGGGTCATTCCACTGGGTATCATGGGCCAACCTCCGAAACTCCGTACAGTAAACCTCAACTGGCCTTCGCCCTTGCTTAAGGATCGAAATCTGAGCCTCGGCTGAGGCCGTCTTGTCAGGGTCATCATATAACATGCCCAGTGCCGTAAAAAAAGCATCAACACTTTTAAGCGACGGACAGTCAGGCTGCAACCCATATGCCCAGACCTGTGGGTCTCCTTGTAGCAAGGAAATCACTATGCCCACCCGCTGAATCTCCGACCCAGAAGACTGAGGCCTAAGCCGGAAGTATAGCTTGCAGCTCTCCTTGAAACAAAAGAACTGCGAGCGATCTCCAGAAAAACAATCCGGGAGATTTACTTTCTGCTCCTTAACCCCTGCAGGTGCTGCTGCTGCGGGAGCTCCGCCAGCAGCCTGGGAGGTGTGCATTTTAATGGACAAATCATTAAATTGTCGAGTCAGGACCTGCACCTGATCGACCACCTGTTGCAACGTATTTTGAGGGGTATGCTCCATATTCCCACAAAATTTCAACAGGAGTATTTGGCTGCTGAATATGTTATGCACACCAGTGCCTGCAGGAATGTACTGGTGTCTGAACGGATAGGTATGCAAAACAAATGGACTCACAGACAGACTGGGGAATATGACATAACGTACACAGAAGGTGATAGGGTAACAAAATACACACAAAGTGAACAGAGAAGCCCAGAGGCTAAGGAACTGGGTATCTCCCTTGTATTAGAAATGCTCAGAT
Organism: Pseudophryne corroboree; assembly: GCF_028390025.1. NCBI lineage: Eukaryota > Metazoa > Chordata > Amphibia > Anura > Myobatrachidae > Pseudophryne > Pseudophryne corroboree. Next base: position 767,594,059 of record NC_086446.1, read on the forward strand.
GGGAAAAGCAAGATGTTGTGTTTTAATACGTAGAGAACCCGAAATGCTGTTGCTAAGGGCAACAGCAAAACCCTAAAGGGTTGCCAACGGGTGTGGCAGTAAACTCCTTGGTCAGAGATGGAATGATAGACACAAGGAGAGTCTCCACAATCCTAATTCTCACTTGCAGTGCACAGGTTCAGCTTACTGCCACTAAACTGACCCCTGACACCTAGCACAGTGAGACAGGATTAGACAGGCAAGTCTTAGAATACAGCCGCAAACTTGCTAAGTTCACAGAGTAGTAACAGAACCCCAGCAAGCTAAACGACTGACTCCAGTCTTACTGCTAGGTCTGGATTGGCAGAGTGTAATACCAAATCCCCAGGCCTATTTGCAGTAAGCAACAAACAAATACAAAGCTACACAGTACTGGCTAACTTTCAGGAACTGACTAACCAACAAAGATTCAGCAGCATCTGCTTAAACTGAGAAGAGGCCTTATAAAGCAGGTGCTGTCCACGCCCCACTCAGACCTCACAGACTGTGAGCACAAAAACCAGCACCGGATCCCCTGCCGTGCACAGAGCCTATAACCACTGCACAGCAAAAGACCCGAACCGGAGTATCAGCTGCGCTCAGGTTACTCCGCTAGCACTTGTCTCCCGGTTGCCATGACGACGTGGCAGCACAGGGCAGGAGACCCTAACATTATCCTACTCAGGGATTAGCCACTCGCCGCTGCTGGCAGCGGGGGTCTGGAGTTCTTTTGCGATTTTTTGCCTGACTTGACGGACTGAATTCTAATCTACAATTCGGCTGATCAGTTCTAATCAAAGTCCCTCAGCAGGTTTTTACGCTTTCACCTCCAGCTGAGTTCTTACATGTTTTTCCCATTTTATACCCCCCTCCCCCTCCCCCCACGTTTATTTTCTTATTTTATTTAGATTTTTCCCATTGTGTGTTTATGTTCTGCTTCAAATTGGCTGGAAGCTTGTGCAGATCGGCTAGGCCGTTACTTCTGCAAGACACGAAAATCCATTTTTTCTTTTGGCAGATCCTTCAGGTTAATGCATTTAATAAACTCTGCTTTAGATTCTTATTAACCAAATTTTTACCCCTTTCCTTCTCTTCAGGTTGGGTAGACGATGATTTGGCAGTCTGGGTGGTTGGCCACTCTTATGTGTACTGGGCAGCCAGGTTTTTGGCCTCGGAGGGGGCGCAGATGTTTCCTAGGGCTCATGGCGTTCGTTGGCTTGGTTGGCGGGGGATGATGTGGAAAGATCTGAAGAGTAGATTAGTCAATCAGGCCAGCGAGCATGGAGTCCCTAGGGTGCTGGTTGTCCATTTAGGTGGCAACGACCTGGGAAGAGGACATCTTTGGAGCTGCGGTGGGCCATGATTAAGGATCTGGCCAGTGTGGCCGCAGCATGGACCAATTGTGTCTTGGTGTTCTCAATGATGGTGCCAAGGTTGAGTTGGCGAGGTGTGGCGGACGGTCGCCTGATTGATGAGGCCAGGCAGAAGGTGAATGGGGCGGTGGCGAAGTGGGTGTTGTCCCACGGAGGCAAAGTGGTTCGCCATCCTAGGATTCGGTTTCGAGACAGTCACCTTTTTCGGCCTGATGGTGTGCATCTGTCCAATGAGGGGATGATGCTGTTCCTGGAGGATCTGTTTCTAGTGTTGCAGGAGTTAGGTTGAGGTTATGGTGGCGGTGCGAAGACTCTGGGGAGGAGTCTTTCGCTGTTGGCGGAAAAGAACGGCAGGTTGTAGTTTGTCTTGTTAGCTGTAGTGATTTACAGTTTGGTGTGGTTTAGGTGCACTCACCTCCATTGACTTTTAAGGCCGCTCGACCATCCGTCCGGGGGCAGCGGCATCACCCATCAGGGTGGGTAGTCACCGTGGGGGTATGAGTTGGGCACCTATTACCGATTTTATAGTTTGTATTTAAATTAGGATAGTTTTGAATTTTAACGTTTTAAGGTTAGCGTCAGTTGAATAGAGCCGTTCTTTTTTCTGCCACCATATGCCGGTTGAATCGGCATGTTAAATAAATTTTTCAATTTACAGGTTTACTAATGGTTAGGGTACAATAAATAGCTAACAATTTTCTGCCAAATTCAAGTCTCCATGTCATTATTTCTTGGTATTAAAGGTAATGAATGCTTTACTTTTGAATAAAGGGTCCACAAATTATCATTAGGAGGTTTAGGAGAGCGAAATGACTGCATAGGAATGGAGAGAGTTAAACATCCTGTGAGGGGTGGACCTAGCTGTGAGGAAAGTACAGCCCATGGAAAAAGGGGAGGGTTAATATATATAGGGAATGCTAGGCCTGCTCGGTCTCTCTTGCTGCTGAAATTGCCTTCCCGCCCTCCCACCCTGTTTGGTAGAGGTTCTGGCACGGAGTGCCTTGGCTTTGAATTGTTAGTCTGGTTTTATCGTTGGCTATTTGTTGGCGGAAAAGAACGGCAGGTTGTAGTTTGTCTTGTTAGCTGTAGTGATTTACAGTTTGGTGTGGTTTAGGTGCACTCACCTCCATTGACTTTTAAGGCCGCTCGACCACCCGTCCGGGGGCAGCGGCAGGCACCCATCAGGGTGGGTAGTCACCGTGGGGGTATGAGTTGGGCACCTATTACCGATTTTATAGTTTGTATTTAAATTAGGATAGTTTTGAATTTTAACGTTTTAAGGTTAGCGTCAGTTGAATAGAGACGTTCTTTTTTCTGCCACCATATGCCGGCTGAATCGGCAAGTTAAATAAATTTTTAAATTTACAGGTTTACTAATGGTTAGGGTACAATAAATAGCTAACAATTTTCTGCCAAATTCAAGTCTCCGTGTCATTATTTCTTGGTATTAAAGGTAATGAATGCTTTACTTTTGAATAAAGGGTCCACAAATTATCATTAGGAGGTTTAGGATCCACCAGCTCAGAGAAGCGGACTTGGAAGCAATGCTCAGTGCATCCACAAACTGTATGGATGTGACTGACAGCCAGGAGACAGGCAAAGGGGGGCTCTTCACTCTGCACAAGATCTGCGTCTCTCATCCACACTGATTACTTGTTCACACTAAAAATTACAGGACTTTATCCGGGCTTCACCCACTCTGTGGAATGCCCTCCCACGCACAATAAGACTCGCCTCTAGTCTCCAAACCTTTAAACGTTCCCTGAAAACTCACCTATTCAGACAAGCCTACCAAATTCCAGACCCACCCACATAAACTTCAGTGCTTCCCTATCCAATTACATCCTCTCTGTACAGTACACATAACATCACATATCTTGTCTTTCTTTACTCTCACACCCTCCTGACCCTTGGCCAACATTGCTGGGTGATCATATCATACAACCCATTAAGAACCTAGCAATCTGGTGACCATTATGCAATAGATTGCATCTATCCTTGTGTATCCATGCCTATTTCCATATAGATTGTAAGCTTGCGGGCAGGGCCCTCCTACCTCTGTCTGTCTGTTTCTACCCAGTTTAGTTCTATTACTGTTGTTCTAATTGTAAAGCGCAACGGAATATGCTGCACTATATAAGAAACTGCTAATAAATAAATAATTATTAAGACGTGGAAGCAAACCAAAAAAGCAGCACCATGCTGCAGTGCAGGTGGGGCAGATGTAACATGTGCAGAGAGATTTACATTTGGTTGGGGTGTGTCCTAACTGACATCTAAATTGCAGTGTCCCGGGCATAGGTGTGCGCAGGGGGGGTGCCTGGTGCGCACAGGCACCCCCTAATGTCTGGCACCTCGATCTCACATGCCTGATGCAGCGATCGCCGAGCAGGCTGATTACTGTCCCCTCTGCGCTGCACCCTGTCAGGACTGCATTACTGACCGGACGCCTGGGTTAATCAAGGGTGTCACTGACACCAGCTTTCAAACTCCCGGCTCCACCTCCATGTACAAAAACAGTGTGATGCTCGCATGCCCACCCATCACATACACACCTCTCTCCTTCTATGCTATGCCAACGCCAGCCACTGATGAGTATCAGCATGCAGCCAGCATTCCTCTTAGGAAGACAAATTCAATACTGGCAGGCGGTCGGTAGCAGCATTGACACGTCACTCGTTTTTCCAGCAGCAGCAGTACTAGTCTGCGACTGTCAGTGTCAGTGAGTGACTGACTTGTAAGTAAGCTGCTGCAGCTTGCAGGGGAAAGAGAGGGGCAGCCAGACCAGGCTGAGGAGGAGCAGTGTAATTGCAGTGAGTGCCATCAGGTGTGTTTGTTTGGTGCACACCACAACATCTGACAATGTATCTGCTTTATTAGGATTGGTACAAAGATGGATATTTTATATGCGTTGACCATCAATAGATGGTACTAAACACGCCCAAAAGGTGGTGCTAGACACACCCCGCCGACGGTGAACCCCCTAATAAAATGTTCTGCGCACGCCAGTGGTCCCTGGGTGGGTGGGGGGGAGTTGAGAGACCTCCTGCTACTCACTGCTCTGCTTAGTAGAGCAGCCTCTATTCACACCAGGGCGCTCATTCCGAGTTGTTCGCTCGCTAGCTGCTTTTAGCAGCATTGCACACGCTAGGCCGCCGCCCTCTGCGAGTGTATCTTAGCTTAGCAGAATAGTGAAGGAAAGATTAGCAGAATTGCTACTAAATAATTCTCTGCAGTTTCTGGGGGTAATTCCAAGTTGATCGCAGCAGGATGTTTGTTAGCAATTGGGCAAAACCATGTGCACTGCAGGGGAGGCAGATATAACATGTGCAGAGAGAGTTAGATTTGGGTGTGGTGTGTTCAATCTGCAATCTAATTTGCAGTGTAAAAATAAAGCAGCCAGTATTTACCCTGCACAGAAATAAGATAACCCACCCGAATCTAACTCTTTCTGCACATGTTATATCTGCCTCCCCTGCAGTGCACATGGTTTTGCCCAATTGCTATCAAAAATCCTGCTGCGATCAACTTGGAATTACCCCCACTGAGTAGCTCCAGACCTACTCACAGATTGCGATCAGCTCAGTCCGTTTAGTTCCTGGTTTGACGTCACAAACATGCCCTGCGTTCGGCCAGCCACTCCCCCGTTTCTCCAGCCACTCCTGCGTTTTTCCCTGACACGCCTGCGTTTTTTAGCCAACGCCGTGAAAATGCTGAGTTGCCGCCCAGAAACGCCCCTTTCCTGTCAATCATTTACTGAACAGCAGTGCGACTGAAAAGCGTCGTACGAACACCAGCAAATCTACTAAGTTTTGTGTTAAATAACTTAGCGCATGCGCAGTTAGCAACAAATCGCAGCATAGCGAAAATCGGCAACGAGCGAACAACTCGGAATGACCACCCAGGAGAGAGGGACTGGGGGCATGCTCTACATATAACTCCCGGAGCACTGGGCATGCCCCCACAGTGACGGAAACAGAGCTGTGTCTTGCGGTCTCTGCATTCCCGCGAACCCGCGCACCCCCTTTGACTGAGGCCACAAAGGAGTCCCAGTTCCAGGATATTAAATGTTGTAGTTATGTTTGTGGGCTACAGGCAAAAGCAGCCAGTGTTTACTCTGCACAGAAAAAATATAAATATATTTGCTTCCCTTGCATGGCAGCGTGGCGTGTTCCAGATACAAACTTACGTGCTTTTTCAGCCGTGCTTCTAAATTAGGCCCAGAATGCTGCCTAGTGCCCAGCCGCGCTGATGGTGCTATATAGGGTTGCGTTTATGTGACCGACTGTCAGGAGACCACCGGTCACAATACCGACGCCGGGATCCTGGCATCTGACAATCCCGCCGGTCGACTTGGCGACCAACAGGGACTACTCCCACTTGTGGGTGTCCATAACCAAACCCGCTGCATGGCGAGCGAAGCGAGCCCGCAAGGGGCTTTGTTCTGCTGGCCGCAACGCCGGTCATCCGACAGCCAGGATCCAGCCGTCGGTATTGTGACACACACACCCAACCCGCTATATAAACACACTGCAAGAAAGCACAGAGCATCATGTGACTCCCGGCCCAGCCCACTACCTGTGCTTACGCAGGCAGAGCACAACCCCACCCTTCCCACGATTGTGAACCGCTAAGCCGCAACCTCTTTAAGAAAGGGGTGTGTTCTGTAAGCATTGAGACCCACCGGGGAATAACTCGAACACCCAGTCCGACCCTGCCTACTGGCATATCCAGAGCCGGCCTTAGGTATAGGCAAACTAGGCAAATGCCTAGGGTATTTGGTATGCTTAGGGGCACCAGCAGCTTCTGCTGATTAAAATGATATGCAGCATGCCTATATTCTATAGTCTGATAGCACCGCCGCTAGTTCTGTAGGAGATGCCTGGCATGAGTCAGCTGGCAGCTCTGCTAACGTCGGACGCCTTTTGTTTATGAAAATGCATCTTATTTGCATTACTATGTGGCTAGAACGCATAAGCAGCTTCTGCTGATTAAAATTATATGCAGCATGCCTATATTCTGTGTGTGACTGCAGCTGTATCTGCATACGAAATGCTACGTTGCAGTGTATTCCTGGAAATCACTGTAATGTAGCATTTCATATGCAGATACAGCCGCAGTCGCACACAGAAAATAGGCATGCTGCATATCATTTTAATCAGCAGAATCTGCTTATGCGTTCTAGCCACATAGTAATGCAAATAAGATGCATTTTCATAAACAAAAGGCGTCCGACGTTAGCAGAGCTGCCAGCTGACTCGTGCCAGGCATCTCCTACAGTACTAGCGGCGGTGCTATCAGACACCAGCCAAAATCTTGCCTAGGGCATCATATTGGTTAGGGCCGGCTCTGGGCATATCTCCCAACATCCCGATTTCGGCGTGACAGTCCAGTTTTTAGGGCACTGTTCTGCTGTTTGGTTGCGCACAGGATCACACCTCCTACATCAAAAAGTTGCAGGGTATGCAGTGGAGCTTACAATCTAAATTCCCCATCACAACCAAACAGCCCTGATTGTGATAGGACAATCCTGCATTTCTGGGGAGCTAGTCCACCTGCAGGCCACAGGATCCAGCGATGGTGAAAGGAACCTGCGCAAACATGGAAACATGCAAACTCCACACAGATAAGAACCTGATTGGCAATAAACTCATGAAGCCAGTGCTATGAGACAGGCAATGCCACGCCAAGCAGCAATTTATTGCAAAGATGTGTGAGAACACATCTGTAATGTCATAGAGGTTCTGTGGGTGAAGCTGAGGACAGAGTATCCACACCATAACTGTCAGTCATTTTATACAGATAGGGATGATTACTGTAGCTGGCGGAACCTTGCGCACGAATCCTACGCGTGTTATTCAGACAGGAAAATCTTGCTTGCTGTCTGCGCATGTCCCATAGAGACTCGATCACAAAACAAGCAAGGTTTTCCTCCCATATTAACCCTGTGTCGGTGTATTGAGATGTCATATGCATCGGTCCCTTAGGGCACATGGAGAGGTTGGGGTTGTTATGCCGGCGCTCGGAATGCCGACGGTCAAAATCCTGACTGCAGAATCCCAATGGTGAGAATCCCATCAGGGGCAAAGAAAGTATACTTAACTTTCCCCAATGGCCCCCTATCCCTAACTCTCCCTGCCCGCAGCCTAAACCTAAGACCCCCCCCCCCCCCCCCGCAGCCTAACCCTAACTTTCCCTGCTAGGGTAAGACGCCTGAGGCTAATCAAGTGATTGGCTGGGGTGGGAAGGGAGCCAGTTATGAATGTAGCCCCAGCTGCACAGGCCTTCCTGCCCAGGATAAGCTTTGCCAAAGAGAACTGCTGCACTTTCAGGGAGGTTGGAGCTTAGCACCAGCTACAAGTAGCGGTTGATGAAGAAAGGGAGGAGCAGGAGTGGAGTGAGGAGAGATGTCAGAAAGAGAAAGAAAAACTATGAGGAGAGCTGTGGCTGTGTGAGGACATCAGAGGAGAACCCTGAAATATATAAGAGGAGTTGAGAACAGTAAATGGAGATGTAGGTGCCTTCAGTACTGATGATGCCTTCTTATTGGACATTTCTGAGTGGAACCTCAAAGAACCTCAAAGTATTCATTCACACACTCTGATGTAGTTAAGTGCCGACCTGTATGGTCATTAACGAGCTGATAATACCTCGTTAGTTTGCAGTAAAATTGTCCCTCAGTGGGAAGACTGCCAATGCTAGAGACTCGGAAAGTAAGATGAGTCCTCTATGAGTACTAGCCATCTGGTACCTGGTGCCTCTTTCACCCAAGGAAACCTCTTCTCTTCTCTAATGTCAGGACTATTTCTTTGTTGAGCATAGGTGATTAGACTTACTGTTGGTTTCCAAATTAGGTAAAATAGTGGGATCTGGTCATGCCCCAATCTGTTTCACAGTGGCCTTGGCTGAGCCCCCACACCCACACCCAGGCACTGGACTTGAAAGTTTAACAAACAAACTCATCCAAGATACGTATTGCAAAGCGACACTAGGCGAAGATTGACATATCCTTAGATGGTAATGGTGAAACTTCTAGGAGCAGGTGTCACGATCCGGGTATCTGGACGCCATTACTTACCCTTCAGATGCCTCCTAAGGCTGGCTCAGCGCTCCAGGACCGGATCCCATCTGTTATCCTGATGTTTACATTCCTGCATCCTCTCCTGTCTCTCTGAGACGCGGTCACAGTAAACGCCATATTACATCTGGCATGGCGTCTCCCGCGGCCTCCGCCGCCGTCCCTGAGTTTCTGCATGCAAAGTGTCAGAGTGGCGATTACGTCAGCCGCGGCCTCCGCTGTGCCCGCGTGGTTTGGATGTGCATTCATCAGTCTGGCGTCTCCTGTCTCCTGTGGCCGGCGCCGCCATTGCTGCTTCAATTCTCACATGGATTACAAACCAAACTTCCCTCCAAGTGTCTGCATGGGCGCAGCCATCTTGGATTTTGTCATCTGATCATTTCCACCAAACTGCTGTCTGTATTGTTGATTTGCATAATTGCCTAGCCAACCCCTTCCTTGCTGCAGGTATAAGTAAGCTGTGCCTGAGCAAGGAAGGCGTCAGTGCTTTGGTTGTCTAACCTAGTTCCAGTTTGTCTCTCTCCTGTGGTTGTCTTCCAGGTTCCAGCTCCTGTCTCCAGACTTCTGCTATAGAGACCCGCACCAGCATTCCATCTGCGGTGTAGCCTGACTCTCCGATCCATTCTGGACTCACCTGTTTCCAGCTACAACAATCACCTGCTTCCAGCCCAGCTTCCAGCAGTGTACAGCTTCTCTTAAAGGGTCGGTGTCCTTTCTGCAGTTTACCACTCTCCACCGGTATTATTATTATTTCACCGCTCTCAAACAATCACCTGCTTCCAGCCCAGCTTCCAGCAGTGTATAGCTTCTCTTAAAGGGCCGGTGTCCTTTTCTGCAGTTTACCACTCTCCACCGGTATTATTATTTCACCGCTCTCAAACTCCAAACTTCATTATTATTTCATCGCTCTCAAGTTCGTTTATTATTTAACTGGTTCCAGCCAGTATCCACTCCGTACCAACAACAGTCTGGTTCCAGCCAGTATCCACAGCAGCCGTTTTACCTTCAGCAGCCCAGCCTTTCCTGGAACATCAGCTGGTACGATCCTGGGTTCTCTCCATTGCTACAGTCAGGCCTGGTAAGGACTTTCCAACTAGAAGATTATAAGAACTGTCTCACACTACCAGTGTGGCCCTTGCCACCCTGTAGTACCCAGGAATTGTATTTATCCTCTGTTGACTTTTATGTTTCCTTTTACTGCTGCTGTGTTACGGAGTATGTCATAATAAACATCATTGACTTTTACTTTGGTTGTCGTGGTCACGCCTTCGGGCAATTCTTCTACATGTAACTTACATGTCTAGGGGTCTGATTTAACCTCCCAGGTTCCTGTACACCTCAGCCCCTACAACTGGGGCTGCCTCCCGTCAGCTCAGGCCCTCAGTTGTGACAGTAAGCACTGACCAAATGAATCCAGCCGGAGACCAGGATCAAGCGGCCAGGCCAATGCAAGAACTGGCAGCCCGACTTGAACATCAGGAGGCTGCACAGGGCCACATCATCCGCTGTCTCCAGGATCTCTCTACACGGCTGGATGGGATTCAAACGACCCTCCGTGGACCTGGCACGTCCGGTGCGTCCACTACAGTGACACCAGCTGTAACCCCACCCACCTTACCCATTTCCAGTCCACATCTTCATCTTCCAACGCCAGCAAAATTTGATGGATCTCCAAGGTTCTGCAGGGGATTTCTCAATCAATGTGAAATCCACTTTGAGCTTCTACCTAGCAATTTCTTCAGTGACCGTACCAAAATTGCCTATATCATCTCCCTTTTCAGTGGCTCAGCCCTTGACTGGGCATCACCTTTATGGGAGAAGTCTGATCCCCTGCTATCCTCCTATACTGACTTTGTAGCTACATTCAGGCGCATCTTCGACGAGCCAGGTCGGATAACATCTGCTTCATCTGAGATTCTCCGTTTACGCCAGGGAACACGTACTGTGGGACAGTATCTTATACAGTTTAAAATCCTGGCATCCGAACTGGCATGGAACGACGAGGCCCTGTATGCTGCATTCTGGCATGGCTTATCAGAACGCATCAAGGATGAGTTAGCTACCAGAGATTTGCCCTCTAAATTGGATGAGCTAATTTCTCTTTGTACGAAGGTTGATCTACGTTTCAGAGAGAGAGCAACCGAGCGAGGAAGATCATCTACTCCTAAATCTTCTGCTCCTCCTCCTCGTCAACCATCTCCATCCAAGGATGAGCCTATGCAAATTAGTCGTTCCCGTCTATCTCCCGCTGAGCGCCGAAGATGTCTCTCTGAGTCTCTCTGTCTCTACTGTGCAGCTCCGTTGCACACTATCAATGCCTGTCCCAAACGTCCGGGAAACTCCAGATCCTAGCTCGCCAAGGAGAGGGCCGGCTAGGAGTAATGATCTCCTCTCCATCTCCTCATGACTGTAACCTCCCAGTGTCACTCCAAATTGCTCAACGTTACAGGAACGTCATTGCCCTCCTTGATTCCGGAGCAGCTGGGAATTTCATAACCGAAGCTTATGTTAAACGGTGGTCCCTACCCACCGAGAGACTGTCCTCGTCCATCTCTTTGACTGCCGTGGATGGCAGCAAGATTTTTGACGCAGTCATTTCCTTAAGGACTCTTCCAGTTCGTCTGAGAGTGGGAGTTCTTCATTCTGAGTATATTTCTTTTTTAGTGATTCCAAGAGCCACACATCCAGTGGTTTTAGGCCTTCCATGGCTCCGTCTCCACAACCCATCAATTGACTGGACGACTACGCAAATACTGGCATGGGGTCCCTCCTGTGCTGAGACTTGTTTAGCCAAAGTTCTTCCTGTTTGTTCTTCCTTCCCCAGGTCATCTGATGTTCCGCCTCCTCCATATCAAGACTTCACGGACGTGTTCAGTAAAGCCTCTGCTGATATCCTTCCTCCTCATAGAGAATGGGACTGCCCAATCGACCTCATTCCAGGGAAGGTTCCACCGCGAGGCCGAACTTATCCGTTGTCTCTGCCTGAGACACACTCCATGGAAGAGTACATCAAAGAGAACCTGGCGAAGGGTTTCATCCGACCATCTTCTTCTCCAGCCGGCGCAGGCTTCTTCTTCGTTAAGAAGAAAGACGGTGGTCTGCATCCGTGCATCGACTACAGAGGTCTGAACGATATTACCGTCAAGAACCGATACCCTTTACCCCTGATTACCGAGCTCTTTGATAGAGTTAGTGGTGCAACTATTTTCACAAAGCTGGACTTGAGGGGTGCTTACAATCTCATCCGAATCCGTGAGGGTGACGAGTGGAAGACCGCCTTTAACACCCGTGACGGACATTATGAGTACCTCGTCATGCCCTTCGGATTGAGCAACGCTCCAGCAGTCTTCCAGCACTTCGTGAATGAGATTTTCAGGGACATCTTGTACCGCCATGTCGTGGTTTATCTAGACGACATCCTCATCTTTGCTAATAATCTCGAAGATCATCGTTTCTGGGTAAAAGAGGTTCTTTCCCGTCTCCGTGTCAATCACCTCTATTGTAAATTGGAGAAGTGTGTGTTTGAAGTTAAAACCATTCCGTTTCTAGGTTACATTGTGTCCGGTTCCGGACTAGAGATGGATCCTGAGAAACTCCAAGCAATCCAGAATTGGCCTATACCCTTAAGCCTCAAAGGGGTCCAGAGGTTCTTAGGGTTCGCCAATTATTATAGAAAATTTATACGAGACTTTTCCACCATTGTGGCGCCTATCACTGCATTAACCAAGAAAGGTGCTAATCCGTCCAAGTGGTCCGAGGAAGCTACACAGGCCTTTCACCGTCTGAAGCAATGGTTCATCTCTGCACCAGTTCTGAAACAGCCCGACACCGACTCTCCTTTTATCTTAGAGGTAGATGCCTCCTCCGTTGGAGTAGGAGCAGTGTTATCCCAGAGGGCCAAAGATGGACATCTACATCCTTGCAGTTTCTTCTCCCGGAAGTTCTCCCCAGCTGAGCGCAACTATGCCATTGGCGATCAGGAGTTGCTAGCCATCAAGCTCGCTCTGGAGGAGTGGAGATACCTGTTGGAGGGAGCTTCCCACTCAATCACCATACTTACCGACCACAAAAATCTTTTATATCTCAAAGGCGCACAATGTCTGAATCCTCGTCAGGCCAGATGGGCACTTTTCTTCTCTAGGTTTGACTTTAAACTCCAGTTCTGTCCGGGTTCTCAGAATCGTAAGGCCGATGCCCTTTCCCGCTCATGGGAGCAAGAAAATGAGTCCGAGTATGCAGACAAGCATCCTATTATTAATCCGTTGGCATTCTCCACGGTAAGGATGGACTCTACGCCTCCACCAGGGAAAAGTTTTGTTAAGCCAGTTCTAAGGAAGAAGCTCATGCATTGGGCCCATGCTTCCCGTTTTGCTGGACATACAGGCATTCAGAAAACCCTTGAATTTATTTCTAGGTCCTACTGGTGGCCAACTCTGAAGAAGGACGTTATGGAATTTATTGCCTCCTGCCCAAAGTGTGCCCAACACAAAGTCTCCCGCCAGTCGCCTGCGGGGCAACTGGTTCCATTATCTGTTCCCCGTCGACCTTGGACCCATTTGTCGATGGACTTTGTTTCCGATCTACCTATCTGCAACAAGTTTAATACCATCTGGGTGGTAGTTGACCGGTTCACCAAGATGGCACATTTCATCCCTCTCACCGGTCTTCCGTCAGCTTCCAAGTTGGCTCAAGTGTTTATACAAGAGATCTTCCGACTTCACGGTCTTCCTGAAGAGATCATCTCGGATCGTGGAGTACAATTTGTAGCCAAATTTTGGCGAAGTTTGTGTCAAGCCCTCCAAGTCAAGTTAAAGTTTTCCACGGCTTACCATCCTCAGACCAATGGTCAAACCGAGAGGGTGAATCAGGACTTGGAGGCCTTCCTCCGTATATATGTGTCTTCCTCTCAAGATGACTGGGTTCAACTCCTTCCTTGGGCCGAGTTCAGCCACAACAATCAATACCATTCCTCATCTTCTTCTACACCATTCTTCATTAATTATGGATTCCACCCTAAAGTCCCAGAATTCCAACCGCTTCCCGCAACTTCTGTTCCAGCAGTGGATGTCACCTTGTGTCAGTTTTCAAATAACTGGAGGAACGTCCGCGCAGCCCTGCTTAAAGCCTCATTCAGGTATAAGAAGTTTGCCGATAGGAAGCGTAGAGCGGTTCCTGCTCTCAAGGTGGGTGATCGTGTGTGGCTGTCCACGAAGAATTTGAGGTTGAGAGTTCCCAGCATGAAATTTGCACCTCGCTACATCGGACCCTTCAAGATTGAACAAGTCATCAATCCTGTTGCCTACAGGTTACAGTTACCATCCTTCTTGAAAATACCCAGGACATTTCATGTTTCTTTGTTGAAACCGCTGATCCTGAATCGGTTTCATTCCGCACTTCCTGCAGCTCCCAAAGTTCAGACTCAACGGGGAGTCGAGTACGAGGTGGCCAAGATTTTGGACTCTCGTTTCCGTTACGGTCAGTTACAATACCTCATTGACTGGAAGGGCTATGGTCCTGAAGAACGCTCTTGGACCAATGCCTCAGACGTCCATGCTCCTGCCTTGGTCCGAAATTTCCACGCAAAGTTTCCTTTAAAGCCTAAGAAGTGTCCTGGGGCCACTCCTAAAGGGGGGGGTGCTGTCACGATCCGGGTATCTGGACGCCATTACTTACCCTTCAGATGCCTCCTAAGGCTGGCTCAGCGCTCCAGGACCGGATCCCATCTGTTATCCTGATGTTTACATTCCTGCATCCTCTCCTGTCTCTCTGAGACGCGGTCACAGTAAACGCCATATTACATCTGGCATGGCGTCTCCCGCGGCCTCCGCCGCCGTCCCTGAGTTTCTGCATGCAAAGTGTCAGAGTGGCGATTACGTCAGCCGCGGCCTCCGCTGTGCCCGCGTGGTTTGGATGTGCATTCATCAGTCTGGCGTCTCCTGTCTCCTGTGGCCGGCGCCGCCATTGCTGCTTCAATTCTCACATGGATTACAAACCAAACTTCCCTCCAAGTGTCTGCATGGGCGCAGCCATCTTGGATTTTGTCATCTGATCATTTCCACCAATCTGCTGTCTGTATTGTTGCTTTGCATAATTGCCTAGCCAACCCCTTCCTTGCTGCAGGTATAAGTAAGCTGTGCCTGAGCAAGGAAGGCGTCAGTGCTTTGGTTGTCTAACCTAGTTCCAGTTTGTCTCTCTCCTGTGGTTGTCTTCCAGGTTCCAGCTCCTGTCTCCAGACTTCTGCTATAGAGACCCGCACCAGCATTCCATCTGCGGTGTAGCCTGACTCTCCGATCCATTCTGGACTCACCTGTTTCCAGCTACAACAATCACCTGCTTCCAGCCCAGCTTCCAGCAGTGTACAGCTTCTCTTAAAGGGCCGGTGTCCTTTCTGCAGTTTACCACTCTCCACCGGTATTATTATTATTTCACCGCTCTCAAACAATCACCTGCTTCCAGCCCAGCTTCCAGCAGTGTATAGCTTCTCTTAAAGGGCCGGTGTCCTTTTCTGCAGTTTACCACTCTCCACCGGTATTATTATTTCACCGCTCTCAAACTCCAAACTTCATTATTATTTCATCGCTCTCAAGTTCGTTTATTATTTAACTGGTTCCAGCCAGTATCCACTCCGTACCAACAACAGTCTGGTTCCAGCCAGTATCCACAGCAGCCGTTTTACCTTCAGCAGCCCAGCCTTTTTTGGAACATCAGCTGGTACGATCCTGGGTTCTCTCCATTGCTACAGTCAGGCCTGGTAAGGACTTTCCAACTAGAAGATTATAAGAACTGTCTCACACTACCAGTGCCTGTGGCCCTTGCCACCCTGTAGTACCCAGGAATTGTATTTATCCTCTGTTGACTTTTATGTTTCCTTTTACTGCTGCTGTGTTACGGAGTATGTCATAATAAACATCATTGACTTTTACTTTGGTTGTCGTGGTCACGCCTTCGGGCAATTCTTCTACATGTAACTTACATGTCTAGGGGTCTGATTTAACCTCCCAGGTTCCTGTACACCTCAGCCCCTACAACTGGGGCTGCCTCCCGTCAGCTCAGGCCCTCAGTTGTGACAGCAGGTTTTTGGAGCCCCACAGGTATGTAATTTGGGTCATTTCTCAAAACCAAAAAGAAGCCCGAAAAGGAGACCCTACTGTACTTCTTAAATCCAAATCCTAATCTACACATTCTAAACCACCCCACGATTGGATCATAGGCAAGTACATGGGGAGATTCCAGTTGCCCAGAAACCTCCCCTGGCCAGCGGCTCAAATCATAACCATAATAGCAGAACTATTTAATATGATATTACTAGAGCTGCGGCCACACCGCACAGTTTAAAAGGACAGAACGCAGCTGCTGCACGTGCCCAGTGACAACAGCTTCTCCTACCAAAGGGTAAATGTTATAGCCTGTGATTTGCAAAGTCTTTTGTCACTTGCAAAACTGCGAAGTGACGTCTATTTCTCCAGTGTTCATCGTTTGGTAAATAGAGAAAATGGGGGAATTTAATTATCTGACATCAGCACAATGTGCCGCTCCAGTACAGCACATCGCGCCCACCTGCAGCACAAGTTTCCTCTCTCGCCCCGTAGGGTTGTGAGGGAAAACTTGCAGTCAGCAGTACCACAAGTGTCTGATAGGTGCGCAGCTGGGTATCGCAATGAATAGAGTCCCCCCCCCCCTGTTAAATACTCAGGGGATCAGGCTTTTCTTAAATGTATAATTGCCTACCTACAGTAGTTCTGTTTCCCCCTGACATATACTTTATCTGCACTACATTACTGTGAGGGAATATAGTTGTCATCTCACTTGTGACTGATGACCGTGTCTGGTTGAGCTGAAATTGCCGTCAGCACTACAGATACACCCGGGATCTGAGTCTGTAATATATGCTGTCTGAGTGACAGAGGGGTTTCAGAGATCCTCATGTCTGTGTGAATTGTTTTACTGACCTCATTTCTGGTTACAAATGTCTGTGAAGATTGCGCTCTCTGCTTCGCGACTGTCTTCTTAAGTTGTGTTATCTGAAAGAACATTTACACCAACCAGAGCCGTAACTCTCAGAGACAATGGAGTCGCCTGCCTCCGAGCTCCAAGAAGGGGCACCTGCATGTACAGCAGCACCTGTGTGGTTCATAGCGGGATCCAAGTGTGACCGCTGCTATTCCAACGGAGCTCTGCAAGGCACCCGCTGCTGCTGCAGAGTTAATCGGCTCTGTGTCCCAGGAGCTCTGCTAACACCTGCAAAAGGGGACAGGACAGATCCCGCTGGCACCACTCAGCCTGTGATGCAGCAAGTGATGGTGTGCCCGCTGCTGCTGGACCGCGAGATGGGACCCACCCGTCTACACTGATTCTGCATGCTGCAGACGGCTGAATCTTGTGAGTCTGACCCTGACCACACGCTGTTGTCACAAATTTCCTATGAAAATATCATAGAGTACTTCTTTGCATTGTCATAGATGACTGCACTGGTTTATAGTAGAGATGTGCGGCGGACCTTTTTCGGGTTTAGTGTTTTGGTTGTGGATCTGGATCTCCGGTTGTGTTTTGGATCCGGATTGGTTTTGCCAAAACCACCCTTTCGGGTTTTGGTTTTAGATCTGGATTTTTTCGAAAAAAATTATTAAAACAGCTAAAATAACAGAATTTGGGGGTATTTTTGTTCCTACAGTATTATTAACCTCAATAACATTCATTTCTACTCATTTCCAGTCAATTTTGACCACCTCACAGTATTGTTCACCAATGTAGGCCAAAGCCTGGCTGACTAAACTAAGCAACAGAGCAGCGGAACAAACACACGGCAGTTATTTCTGTTTAAAATGTTTTACAAATTAGTAATGTATTAGCAATAACCAATCAGACCAACTCACAAGTACTATCAATAGAAAACAATCCAACACAGAGATTTCCTGAGAATCGTGTGTAGAATATCAATGCTCTAAAGTAGTTACCAAACAGCAAAGAAAAAAAAAGAAACCATATGTAAAATAGCAACAGCATACATTGATTCCCCCTACACAAGTATACATGCCCCCAACACATGCTTATTCTCAGTGCCCAGTCTGTACCTCCCTCCTGGGGGCTCTGGGTCATTGATGATTGGCACTCTGTGCCCATGTAAAGAACTGATCAATCAGCCATTTTGTCGAGCAGCTCCCCACATTCTCCTCGGTCACAAAAAACAGCATTCCGTACCTGTGTAGTACAGTGCAGAATACTTTGGGACACACAGTTAAATACTGACCAGGTTACAGTGCTGGTCGGATACAGTGCGGGTCACAGTGCAGGTTGGATACAAAGCAGGTCGGATACAATGCAGGATACAGTGCGGATCAGACAGAGTGCGGGTTACAGTGCAGGTTGGATACAAAGCGGGTCGGATACAATGCAGGTTACAGTGTGGGTCAGATACAGCGCAGGTGGATACAAGGCAGGTCAGATACAGTCAGTAGGGCAGTACGGATGGTGTAATGGTTAGCATTACTGCCTCACAGCACTGAGGTCATGGGTTCGATTCCCACCATGGCCCTAAGTGTGTGGAGTTTGTATATTCTCCCCGTACTTGCAATTGTGGGCGTGCAGGAGTGCCGGCAGTGTCCTCGGTGCAGGGGTGCCAGCAGTGTCAGCAATGCGGGAGCGCTGGAGGTGTCCTGAGTGCAGGAGTGCTGGCAGATTCCTCAGTGCAGGGTTGCCGACAGTGTCGGCAGTGTGGGGGTGCAGACAGTGAGATAGTGTCAGCGGTGCGGGTGGCGGTGGCGGCAGTGCAGGCTGCGAAACCGTCAGTGCAGACAGTGGCACTATTAGTGCTGTGGGGGCATCCATCTTGGGGCTATTGTTGCCTATGGGGACACGCTGATTGGCTGAGAGCAGTGACAGACAGGTTACTTTGGAGACCGGCGTCCGAGACAAAACTTCAGGATCCGACAGGGGACACGCTGATTGGCTGAGAGCAGTGACAGACAGGTTACTTTGGAGACCGGCGTCCGAGACAAAACTTCAGGATCCGACAGTGGGATCCTGAGGTTTTGCTTCGATTGGGGGTCCGGGGCAGGCAGGGAGATCCGAGCTGTGGCTCGGATCACCCTGGATCCCCTAGGTACGGGGGGGGGGGGGGGTTCGGTTCTCTGACAACCGAAACCACTCATCCCTAGTTTATATCTGGAACTAAAGGCTGCTGGTCTTTTTTCCCCTTAATGATTTTGAAGTAACTGAATGTGGACAACTGTACTCGGACTGTCTTTCCCGCTCCTGCCAGAACACCCAGGGCAGGGTGTACTAAAGCCTAAAATGCAATAAAAAAAAAAATCAAAATCCTGTTTTCCAGCTTTTTACCTGCATTTTCATATGTACCAAGCTCCAGAATGCAATTAATTCCGGAGTTTGGACCTGATGGGTAACGCCATCTTTGAGAGGGTGGGGTCTTGACAAATTTATCCTCATGGTTCCACCCTCTAGTGTGTGACATTGGGCTGCCGAAACCATAGCCATGATTATGCAAATTGCTCGGCCACACCCCAGCATTTTTTTTGACTACTCTCTTAGACTACTCTCTGGGATCAAGAAATGGGGGGGAGGGAGTAGCAAAAGGTATGCTAGGATTATCTAATGACCAGGTGCCAAACTCTCTGCGGACAAGTAGGAGTGCTTGAGCCATCCCAGTTGTTTGTCTCCTCTAATTTCAATTTGATTTCTCTCATCCCTTATTGTGCAATGTTGTGTTGGGTCTTAAAGGACCATCATGAAAATCTATATTCAGTCAGCTTGAATTGGCCCTGGAAATTAATAGGGGGCTGGTGTGATTTGCCACCTCCTCTCCTGATTTGTTATGATCTATGGGGGTCATTCCGAGTTGTTTGCTCGCTAGCAGTTTTTAGCAGCCGTGCAAATGCGTGTATTTTTGCTTTGCAGAAGTGTGAATGCTTGTGCAGCAGAGCGCCTGCAAAAGCATAATGTGCAAAACAAGACCAGCCCTGTAGTTACTCTTCGTGTGTATTGATTCTAGCGACGGAGGGATGGCTTTTGACGTCACACACCCGCCCAGCGTTCGCCCAGCCACATTTGCCTTTTTCCTGACACGCCTGCGTTTTTCTAAGCACTCCCTGAAAGCGGTCGGTTGCCACCCAGAAACGCCCACTTCATGTCAATCTTCCTGCGTTCGGCCGTGCGACTGAAAGCTTCGCTAGAACCTGTGCAAAACCACGATGCTCTTTGTACCCGTACGTCGCACGTGCGCATTGCGGTGCATACGCTTGCGCAGATTAGCCATTTTTTTCACTGATCGCTGCGCTGCAAACAACGGCAGCTAGCGATCATCTCGGAATGACCCCCATGTTTCTCACATTTTCCCGATACAGGGCTAAGCAACTATGTCAGTTGTCATATTGGGACTGTTTCAGATGTGGAGCTAATTGTGTCGCTGCTCCATCTTTGCGGCAGGCCCGAGAAGATATGCAAATCTTGCATCCGCTGTCTTTTCTATAGAGACACCCATTTCAAGCTAACAATTATTTATTTATTAACAGTTTCTTATATAGCGCAGCAAATTCCGTTGCCCTTTACAATTGGAAATAACAATGATATAACAAAACTGGGTAATAACAAACAGTCATAGAGGTAGGAGGGCCCTGCTCGCAAGCTTACAATCTATAGACAATAAAAAAGATTAAAAAACAGCGCTCCAAATCAATAATGCAGCATCCAAGGCTTGAGGTGGCCCCCCCCCACCTCCAAAAGTCCACAATTTCAATCCACAGTAGCCTGCGTGCGCACCCTCTAGGATGTCAGGAATTCAATAATTATCCTCTCAAAAACCGATAAGTTCTTGTTACATAACTACAATTCATCAATTGACTCTTGATATAGTACTCCTTCTCTCGTGTTCTCGTGGTGATAAGTACCAACATTCCTCCGTGGACACCCACCAAAACAAATGGAGAATATAGATAGTGAAACACTGTTTATTTAAACAACTTGCAATTGTTAAAAACTTTTTATAAAATCCAAATATACATATAATCCACCATAAAATCAGGCAGCTGTGCATACCAGAAACAGTGGGGTGTCAATACGTGCCCATCCTATAAAGCATGTGATGTTAAACAGGTACCTCCCGGGTTATTCGTACTGTCTCATCACCGGATAGGCAACACAGATTAATCCCGGAAACTGGTCTGCTACAGTCCGTCTGATCAGTTCACCAACGCGTTTCTGCTCTATGCAGGGCTGGACTGGTCCACAGGGGTACCAGGGAAACCACCGGCAGGCCCCACTGCCTGAGTGCCCACTCCTTCCTCTAGGGATCAGGTTCCAGACTGTGCACTTGTATTATACATCGTAGATATGTTGCATTACACTGCACTAGACTATTGTGTATTTCAAGCCTCTGTGGCGTCTGGCCACACCCCCTTTGTAGGCTGGCCACACCTCTAAGTATGGGCCCCTATCACGGCATTCCCCCGATGGGCCCTTCATGCCCCAGTCAGACACTGGCTCTATGAGCCTTTGTCAAGGATTAGTCGATGTTACCTATCCGGTGATGAGACAGTACGAATAACCCGGGAGGTACCTGTTTAACATCACATGCTTTATAGGGGGGGCACGTATATTGACACCCCACTGTTTCTGGTATGCACAGCTGCCTGACTTGATGGTGGATTATATGTATATTTGGATTTTATAATTTTTTTTTAACAATTGCAAGTTGTTTAAATAAACAGTGTTTCACTATCTATATTCTCCATTTGTTTTGGTGGGTGTCCACGGAGGAATGTTGGTACTTATCACCACCAGAGGGAACACGGGAGAAGGAGTACCAGATCAAGAGTCAATTGATGAATTCTAGTTATGTAAGAAAAACTTATCGGTTTTTGAGAGGATAATTATTGAATTCCTGACATCCTAGGGACCTTAGCCTTAGGCTGAACAGACATCTGTGCATTTGCGATCCCCCGTTAGGCTACGGCCATAGCGGCCAAGCGGTTTCCGCTGAATGGCACTGTGAACACATACATTGGAATGTATGTGTTGATATTGAAATCCCATTGTCCTGCCGTCCGGCCCAACTGCAGCATGCTGCGGTCATACCTGGCAGTGGCGGGACTGCCGCACATGTGTGGTCGCCTGCACTCTCCTTCCGCTAGACCGCTATGTGTGGCTGTAGCCTTATACCATGTGGGTGAGGCTAAGGCTCTTCCTCACCTCCCTCGGATTTCTTCAAATGCTGTGGGTTGTAACGCCACTCCGGTATAGGGGGGGGGGGGGGTGTTCTGGAGTAGATTGGACACTTGAATGAGAGTGTCCAATCTATTCCAGAGACCCCTGCAAAGCTGTAACTGATTTTATAGCATGATACATGCAGGAACCGGCTCCCAAGATTGCTCTCCTAGGATGCAGCTGACATAGGAGAAGCAGGGGGAAGAGGTGCAGGCTTGTACCCAACAGGAAAATAATGTACTATCATTATTACCATTCAGTGGTATAACAATTCTATTATTAGCAGTGCCGTAACCAGGTATGTGCGCTGTGTGCCTTGCACACAGCGCAGGATGACCTGGGGCGCAATCTGCCAGCCGCACAATCTACTCAGGTGATGAGTACCTGTCAGCCCCGCCTCCCCCCTGCCCCAAAGCCGAAGCTATCAGTACTAACTGCTGCTGCGGGGTTCCTCTCCTCCACAGGCAGAAATAAAACAGAAGGGGCGGGCCAGTCCCTCCACTCACATTTCCTCCCCTTCCTTTTACCGCCTTTCCTCTAAAGCAAAGCAATATTGCCGTGTCTTAACGTCACAATGTAGTGACTGGCCCTGGCGCAGGGATCCGCTGCTGTTGGCGCCAATGACAGGGGGATCCGATGCTGCTGGCACCAATGACAGGGGGATCCGCTGCTGCTGGCACCAATGACAGGGGGATCCGATGCTGCTGGCACCAATGACAGGGGGATCCGATGCTTCCAGCACCAATGACAGGGGGATCCGCTGCGGCCAGCGCCAATGACAGGGGGATCCACTGCTGCCAGCACCAATGACAGGGGGATCCAATGCTGCCGAATGAAGGTACATAGTGCCGTCTGTATGGGGGCAGGGCCGTCTTTTCGTATGGGCTCAATGGGCACTTGCCCAAGGGTCCCAGGAGTGTAAGGACCCTAGGCTGATAGCTGAGGGTCCCCTCTTTCCAGGGGTACCAGATTTTTGAAAATCGGGCAAGTGGAACCAGAGATATCCGACTTCAAAGCAGTGGTCCCCATCCAAGCCTGTTATTGCTCTTCCCAGCCAGATATCTCGGATTCTGTTTGACTTATAGTTTTTCTGAGGGTATAGTCCAAAAGCTGGGACTCTCCCTTTTGGTGAACACTGGCAGCTTGTCTCTACTATGCCCAGAACCACAGATATCAGCCTTCCAGCAGCTTGTCCCTGCTCCAGCTCTGCACGCCTGGTATACAGTTTTATATTTTCATTGGTGGATTGCTCTGGCTCCTGAACTCTGATCCCCAAGCCCCCAGTACCTCCTGAAAGGTGGGACTCTCTAGTGTTTTTATCCCATTCAAAGCTAAGAAATCTATTTCCAGGAACTGGAGATATCTGCAGTCAAGCAAGCTGACCTCTCACCCAGGGCCGGTTCTAAGATTTGTGGCGCCCCGGGCAAAATATGGGGGCGTGGCTTCAATTGGGGGCGTGGTCAACGCGCTGAAAGAAAAAAGAAAAATAAATAAAAAGTATACTTACCATCCCCGTTCCTGATCCAGACCCCCTCTGCCGGCGCCGCCGCTCTTCTCCTCTACTCTCTTCTCTTCGATCTATGGGAGAGACGTTATTACGTCTCTCCCATAGAACAGCATAGACACTAGAGGTCAATTATGACCCCTAGTGTCTGTGCCACTATGCTGTGCGGTGCGCGATGACGTCATCGCGCATCGCACAGCAAAGGTCCTCTAGACGAAGGGAAACTAGACCGTAGCGTCTAGTTTCCCTTCATGGAGAGGACCTTTGCTGTGCGGTGCGCGATGACGTCATCGCGCACCGCACAACTAAGGTCCTCTCAATGAAGGGAAACTAGACGCTACGCGTCTGGTTCCCTTCAAAGCGGGGGAGCACAGCAGGGCACTGCGGGGGGCACAGTGGCGGATCTTGCCCTGGTGCGGCGCCCTCCGGAAGGCGGCGCCCCGGGCAAAAGTACCGTTTGCCCGTGGCAAGAACCGCCACTGCTCTCACCGGAAAATGGTGAAAATTAAGCCCACTCCACTATCCACCTATCCCCTGCGTATTAAACACCCCCTACCACCCTGGAAGTCATGTACCAGGGCCCCTTCATTCAGCCCAATGCCCCCTTATACAGTTTAGTGTTCCCTCCGCTGCATCTGTGCAGTGAAGGATTAATTAGCAGAAATTACTGCTCCAGGTCCTACATGCTGAGCAGAAGATAGAACACCCCCTACTGCCCATGGGACATCAAAGCTGCTGCTGATAGCACCCCCAACCCCTACAGCTGAAGGATAGGTAGGAGCCCCAGTGCATTGTTGTGCCCAGGGGCCCACACTGCTGTTAAGACGGCCCTGTATGGGGGGAGGGAGCAAGGAGGAACACAGTGCCGCCTGTACAGGGAAGGAAAAGAAGTACACAGTGATGCCTGTACAGGGAAGGAAAAGAAGTACACAGTGATGCCTGTACAGGGAAGGAAAAGAAGTACACAGTGATGCCTGTACTGGAGGGTGGGAGGGGGGAATGTCTGTCTCAATCCTTGTTCAGCACTCTCTCTCGGTCTCCCACCCTTCTCTCTCTTTATTTCTCTCTCTCTCTCTCTCCCACCCTTCTCTCTGTCTGTTTCCCCCTTCTCATTCTTTCTGTCTGTCTCATCCTACTCTCATACCTCCCAACTTTCTTCTCCTGGGAAGCGGGACACTCGCGCGGCGAAGCCGCGCGCGCTCCCAAAAAGGGGCGTGGCCTACGGAAAGGGGGCGTGGTTTCGCGGGAGGACCCACGATCGTGAGTCACGCCCCCGTTTTCATCACTGAGGGGGCATGCCCAGCGCTCTGTGAGCCGCTGGCATGCTCCCTATCCCTCCGTCTGCACTGAATAGACGCTGTGCGCATGCGCACAGCGTCTATTCACCGCTGCTCTGCTAAGCAGGGCAGCGGGTGACAGAGCCTCCCAACTGCCCCCCCCCACCGCGGGACACTGCGACCCGCGGGTGGGACAGCGGGACAGTCCCCCAAAAACGGGACTGTCCCGCGAAAATCGGGACAGTTGGGAGGTATGACATAGCTTTGACTCTAGGACCCAGTATACTCATGTCTCTTTGGGCATGCTTTATAACTATATATCTATCACTTAAGACAGCATCTTTAATATATTTATATTGCATACTAGGGTCTCATCTCTGCTGATAAGGTACCTGTCCACGCTGCCACAGCGCTATAAACCCATGCCGACACCATCGCCGGTCTGGGTAGTATACTAGAATGTGCACGCTATCTGCAGGTTCCCTGAGAATAGCAAGTGCTACCGTCTGTGCAAACAGGACACCCCAGGGGAAGATTCTCAACATATCCTGGCCCTAGTGGGGAAAGGATACAGCCTGAGAATTCTTTTTGGGAAGCTGCCGTCTCTTGTCTGGAGATTCCCGCTCTTTTTCCTCATGAGAGGAGGGAAATTTACCTCAGCATTCTTCCCCTTAAACATGTGTACCCTTGTGTCAGGGACAGATGGGTCATCAGTGATATGCAAATCATCTTTTATTACAATAATCATATATTGAATACCTTCTAGCCATCTTGGCTGTAACTTTGCATTATCTTAGTCGACAGTGGAGTTAAACTCCGTGTCGATACCAGTGTTTGTTATTATGGATAGTGAGCATTGAGAGACTCTGAAAGTCTCTGTGACATAGGGACAGACCTGGGTAGATTTCCTGTCTGTTCCCTAACCTTATGTGCAATAAATTCACCTTAGCACTTACACATATCCAAACAGGTGTCGGCGTTGTCGACGGAGACACCCTCTCACACACATATCCGCTCTATCACCTCCTTAGAGGAGCCTTTTACCTCAGACATGTCGACACACGCGTACCGACACACCACACACACAGGGGATGCTCTATTTGAGGACAGTTCCCCCACAAGGCCCTTTGGAGAGACAGAGAGAGAGTATGCCAGCACACACCCCAGCGGTATATATCCCAGGGATTACACTACAACTCAGTGTTTACCCAGTAGCTGCTGTATATACAAATATTGCGCCTAAATTCCCCCCCCCCCCCCTCTCTTTTCACCCTTTGTGTACCAGGATACTGCCGGGGAGAGCCTGGGGAGCTTCCTTCCAGCGGAGCTGTGAAGAGAAAATGGCGCTGGTGTGCTGAGGAAGAAGGCCCGGCCCCCTCAGCGGCGGGCTTCTGTCCTGTTTCTGACTAAAAATGGCGGGGGTTTTACACATATACAGTTTTCCAGACTGTATTATGTGTATATATTGCCAAAATGTATACTTATTGCTGCCCAGGGCGCCCCCCCCCCCCCCCCCCCCCCAGCGCCCTGCACCCTACAGTGACCGGAGTGTGTGGTGTGCAGTGGGAGCAATGCGCTACCTTAATGAAGACCGGAGTCTTCTGCCGCCGATTTTATCTCCTTCTTCTGTCTTCTGGCTCTGCAAGGGGGACGGCGGCGCGGCTCCGGACGATCGAGGTCAGGCCCTGTGTTCGAACCCTCTGGAGCTAATGGTGTCCAGTAGCCTAAGAAGCACAAGCTAGCTGCACGCAGGTAGGTTTGCTTCTCTCCCCTCAGTCCCACGTAGCAGTGAGTCTGTTGCCAGCAGATCTCACTGAAAATAAAAAACCTAACAAATACTTTCTTTACTAGCAAGCTCAGGAGAGCCCACTAGGAGCACCCAGCTCTGGCCGGGCACAGATTCTAACTGAGGTCTGGAGGAGGGGCATAGAGGGAGGAGCCAGTGCACACCAGATAGTACCTAATCTTTTCTTTAGAGTGCCCAGTCTCCTGCGGAGCCCGTCTATTCCCCATGGTCCTTACGGAGTTCCCAGCATCCACTAGGACGCCAGAGAAATAGCAGTTTCTGAATAATTGTATGCATTCTTGCTATGATTTCACATAAATCATATGCAAAAGAATCAGTGCCGCAGACCGTAGTCTCTGTTTAATCAGTGGGGACTACAGTCTGATCCCTATGTCCCGAACGCCGAAAGAGTAAGCCACTTTATGCCTATGGAGGCATATTCGGAAGGGAGGGAAGATCTTACAATCCTTCTCCCACAGCCTCCACCCAGCACCCAAATCTGACTCCTCCAATATCCTGGAGAAGTAACTCGCAGGACAGCAGTTATCGTTCCACTGTCTCTGGCAGCACACAGCTAGGGCAAGTTTGTAAAAAGTTCATGGACATTAATCATACCTCCCAACTTTGCGCGCGCTCCCGAAAAGGGGGTGTGGTCTACGAAAAGGGGGCGTGGCTTCGCGGGAGGACCCGCGATCGTGAGTCAAGCCCCCGTTTTCGTCACTGAGGGGGCATGCCCAGCGCTCTGTGAGCCGCTGGCATGCTCCCTCTCCTCTGACAGCGCACAGCGTCTATTCACCGCTGCTCTGCTAAGCAGGGCAGCGAGAGACGGAGCCTCCCAACTCCCCCCCCCCCCCACCGCGGGACACTGCGGCCCGCTGGTGGGACAGCGGGACAGTCCCCCAAAAACGGGACTGTCCCGCGAAAATCGGGACAGTTGGGAGGTATGTACTCTCTCTCTCCCCTTTTCTCCTCTCTTTTCTTCTTTCCCATCCCCTCTCTCCCCCCTTTATCTGTCTCCTCTTCTCTCTCTTACCCTTATCTCTGTACACTACAGTGCACTTCACTACACTACACTCTAAGGGTAGGAGGGGGAAGGCAGTGGCAAACTCAGGATTTCTTGAGGGGGGTTTCCAAATGCAGTCCACAGTCTCTCACTCTGAGGAACATTGGAGCAAGTGAGTGAGTCTGGGAGAGCAGTAGAAGAACCTAGTAACGACTCTGGACATTAACTTAAACATTGGTCTTTTTATACACTGGTTACTGTATGGAATACAGTATTAATATTTAACACTGTAGATGGTCTCTAGTTTAGGCTGTATCAAACATTTAAATAATATAATTAAGTGGTCAGGGAAAGGTTAAACAAACCATAATAAATAGACAAGCATAATAGAACCAGTACTGCACTTTCTAAGCACACATTCTCCCACCTCATGGTAAGGCTCCTGTCTTTTCTTCCTGGAAGCTATTCTGGTCCAGAGCACTGATTGAGGACTCAGATCCACACACACACAGCAAACGAGGTGGAAGTTGCTACCTCTGGGCATGTGCAGCAGCTCTGCTTTGTCCCTTAAACTGCATGATGTGGCGTCAGCTTTCATAATTGTATTATATACCATCACTATTGTTGTCATCATTTGAGCCACTTGCTAAGAGGAGGGGGGTTTCCAGGCAACCAGAACCCCCCCCCCCTGCATTTGCCTATGGAAGGTGGGGGTGTAAGGGAGAATCTGCCTGCCGTACTGTGTTAAAGGGGGACTCTGCCTGCCATAATGTGTTTAAAAGGGGACACTGTCTGCCGTAATGTGTACAAAGGGGACGCTGTCTGCCGTAATGTGTAAAAAGGGGACGTTGTCTGGCGTAATATGTAAAAAGGGGACTCTGTCTGCCGTCATGTGTAAAAAAGGGGACGCTGTCTGCCATAATATGTAAAAAGGGGACTCTGTCTGCTGTAATGTGTAAAAAAGGGGACGCTGTCTGCCGTAATGTGTAAAAAGGGGATGCTGTCTGCCGTAATGTGTAATAAGGGGCTCTACCTGGTGTAGTGGCTCTACTGTGTGGCATAATTTGAATAATGGAGACTACTGTGCACCATTATATGAATTGCTATTATTTTATGGCAACACTTCTTTCCCGTGAAGCCACGCCCCTATATTTTTTGCAAGCGCCTACGGCACGCACTACCGCCAGTTTACGTTAAGGGAGGGCGCCGATGCCGTTTCTTGCACACAGCGCTGAAATGTCTAGTTACGGCACTGATTACAGGTTGAATATCCCTTATCCAAAATGCTTGGTACCAGAGGTATTTTGGATATGGGATTTTTCCGTATTTCGGAATAATTGCATACCATAATGAGATATCATGGTGATGGGACCTAAATCTAAGCACAGAATGCATTTATGTCACATATACACAACCCCTGGAGGTTATTACTCAAAATGCCTACACCAATCATGCATTATTCCTTCTGTGTCTTTGTCTGTGTGGTTTATCTTTTGATGTAATGCTTAAATCTTCTGTATTATGTGCATTGTGTGAGTTCTAGTTGGCGCCGCGGATGGCTGCCTCGGTGCTGCTCTGCCAAGCAGCCTTAGTTTTTAGTCTTAAATGTATAATATGTCTACTGTACAGTTGCATATGTGCAGTATGAACTCATATGTGTAATGTTTGTAATGTATGCTACTTTTTTTTTTTTTTGTCCTCCATGTTGCTGCTTGGCAATGCATTGTACCACAAAGAATTCCTAGTGTACGTGAGTACACCTGGCCAATAAAGCTGATTCTGATTCTGATTCTGATTATACACACAGCCTGAAGGTCATTTTAGCCAATATTTTTTATAACTTTGTGCATCAAACAAAGTGTGTCTACATTCACACAATTCATTTATGTTTCATATACACATTATACACACAGCCTGAAGGTCATTTAATACAATATTATTAATAACTTTGTGTATTAAACAAAGTTTGTGTACATTGAGCCATCAAAAAACAAAGGTTTCACTATCTCGCTCTCACTCAAAAAAGTCCGTATTTCGGAATATTTGGATATGGGATACTCAACCTGTATTAGTATGCATTATACAGTACATGTATGTAAAGTCATTTTAACGATTATAAAGTGGAAGAAAGAAGCCAAGGGCACTCATCAGGTGACTGCTCATTTATAGCCTATAGATATAGGTATCCAAAGGATGATTAGGTGACCCCGGTGGGGAGCGACCATGTAAAGAGCGAGCCTTGGACTTTTCAGGATCAGTGAAAAAATAGGTAACTTGTCTTACTCTTTAGAAGGTCTGATACCTCTCCCCCGTTGAGTGGGGGTGTGGTTCATAGGGACGACCAAACTTACAGTAGGTCAACAGTAACTAAGTTGACACCCAAAATAGGTCGACACAAGCATTAGGTTGACGTGACAAACGGTCGACATGAGGGTTTGGGTTTTTTTTTGTGTTGTATTCTTTGTAGAGTGACCAGGAACCCCAGTTAGTGCACCGCGTCCCCTCACAGGTCTCGCTTCGCTCGCCATGCTTCGGGCAAGGTGCTTCGCTCCACTACCACTACGCTCGGCACAGGTTACCGTTCCCAATTGTAGTCCACGTGGATCGTAATGTATAAAAAAGTTCAAAAAATGAAGAAGAAAAATTGTGAAAAACTCATGTCGATCTTTTGTCATGTTGACCTTTTGTCATGACGACCTAGAAACCCTGTCGACCAAATGTATGTCGACCAATAGTGGTCGACCTAATGACTGTCGACCTAAGTGTGGTCGACCTACACCGTCATCTCCTATATTACCCACTTACCCAATAAGTGCCGGGATTTCCTCTTACTTATACCCGAGCTACGGACGGTCTATTGGCCCTTGATACCAAGGTGGCAAATCTCCAGTGCGTTCTCCATCTCAGGGGTAGGGAACATGGGACACTCCATCTGCTGTGGAACTACACACCCCAGCATGCCCTGCCAGTTGTAGCTTGCCCTAAAAGCATACTGGTGACAGGGCATGCAAGACGTACATAAATCTTTGGGTGTATATTATTTTTTAGAATCACATTAGTACAGCAGCTGATGACGGAACGTTTTGTTGGGTACATAAATGAACAGTTTATCACTAGAACAGGGACCTTACTCTCCTAGGGACCGATGCATCAATTCCTGTCCAGTTTTCAGTGTTTGCGATAATGACATAGGGAGTGATTCAGAGCTGATCGTTGATGTGCTAAATTTACCACATATACGATCAGATTCTCCGACATGCGGGGGGACGCCCAGCACAGGACTAGTCCGCCCTGCATGTCAGGCCCTGCCCTCCATCTCACGCACCCTCTCTGTCTGCGCAACCTAGCTGCGCTGGCAGGCGGCTACCCGCCACGTTCTGGGTTGCAGCGACTGCATGTGACGTCACACAGCCGCCACGGCCCGCCCCATTGTCTGGACCACGCCACGGCACGCCTGCATTGTCTGGACCACGCCCCCCAACAGTATTCTAATGCCGTTGGCACACCCCCTCCCGCCCCGCGGTACCACCTCTGCCATACCTCCCAACTGTCCCGATTTTCGCGGGACAGTCCCATTTTTTGGGGACTGTCCCGCTGTCCCACCCGCGGGCCGCAGTGTCCCGCGGTGGGGGGGGCAGTTGGGAGTCTCTGTCACCCGCTGCCCTGCTTAGCAGAGCAGCGGTGAATAGACGCTGTGCGCATGCGCACAGCGTCTATTCAGTGCAGACAGAGGGAGAGGAGGCATGCCAGCGGCTCACAGAGCGCTGGGCATGCCCCCTCAGTGACGAAAACGGGGGCGTGACTCGCGATCGCGAAACCACGCCCCCTTTTCGCAGGCCACGCCCCTTTTCGGGAGCGCGCGCGGCTTCGTCGCGCGAGTGTCCCGCTTCCCCAAGGAAGAAAGTTGGGAGGTATGACCTCTGCCTGTCAATCAGGCAGAGGCTATCGCTGCAGTGAGATGCGACCGGGTCTGAATTAGGCCCACAATTACAGCCCCAATTCTTCAGTCCTGAATACGGCCTGTGAAATACTGCCGTGTCAATGAAAACATCCCAACGGCCATCGCAGTCGCCTTTCGTATCTGAAGATGGCGTTAGCTTTTGACCTCAAGCTGAGGTAAAAACTTTTCGGAGATTGGTACATTTCACTAATATTGTAGCGATGTTGTGCGTAAATTGTTGCATTATTATATTTACGCAAGAGAAACCAGCTTTGCATAAACGTCCCTTTTCCGCGTGGTCACTGAGCTGTGGCAGATGGGATGTTACATCCTCATCACACGTAAATTAATATTACAAGGCGATGTTGCAGCGTTTATTTTACATATATCTGTATGTGCGTATCACGAATGTCACCAAATGGGAACTTGCATTAATACCCGTCTACCGTGTTACATGATTCAATTGAAATTATTTTTCTTACAAAACCACGCAGCATAGACATACATATAATATATAGATAATACATATATTAGCAAAAGGAAAAACATAAACTGCATATAACATGTCCCGAGATGGAAAATAAGTGTCTATAAGGCGTTACATATAGAGACCACAGCCAAACACAGATACACATTTTCCGTGCATTCTAGTGAAAAACATCCAAATTGCTTAAGTGGCAAATATTTAATTTCTGAAGTACTATAACTATATATACATAACGCAATACATGGTAAGTTACCTAATAAGGTCATACAGTATGTTAATAACCTCTCCATATAATGTTTTTACCTCAGAGTTTATGAGAGCGGCCTTTTTAGGTTGAGGAAGAAGTGTAAAATTTGACTTAATTGACCTGAATTATTTTTTTTGTCTACTGACTACTATGTAACTGATTATTATATCTCATAATCTCACCTACATTGAAAAATGTATGTACTATTAATAAATACTGGAAAATATTAATTTCATATTGTTCAAAACTATCACCTACAGTAATCAGCATAATACAGTAACAGTGAGTACAGGATCGCTATGTGGATAGAAAAAAAAGCACATAAGTAGCCCCAAGCCAAAGCTATACCTACAGCATTATTTTTTGTAAAGTCAATAAACACTTTTAGAACATAAACAGAACCTCGGGCGCAGCAGAGGATTGCTGGAGCTGTCTGTTGCATCGCTGGAGCCGTCTGTTGCATAATTTAGCAGCAGCGGCTGAGACAACTGTCGTAGCTGCTACTGCCGCAGCGAGATAACTGGAATCAGCCCGTTGGAGGGAAGAGACAAGAGAGGGGTCATCCCGAGTTGATCGCTCGCTGGCTAGTTTTAACAGCCGTGTAAACGCCATGCCGCCGCCCACTGGGGAGTGTATTTTAGCTTAGCAGTAGTGCGAACGCATGTGCAGCTGAGCTCTGCAAAAACAGTTTGTGCAGTTTCTGAGTAGCGCTGAACCTACTCAGCGCTTGCGATCACTTCAGCCTATTCGTGTCCGGATTTGACGTCATACACCCGCCCAGCGAACGCCCAGCCATGCCTGCGTTTTTTCAGACACGCCTGCGTTTTTCCAAACACTCCCTGAAAACGGTCAGTTGACACCCAGTAACGCCCCCTTCCTGTCAATCTTCCAGCGGCCGTCAGTGAGGCTGAAAACTTCGCTAGAACCTGTGCACAACCTCAATGGGCTTTGTACCCGTACGGTGCGCGTGCGCATTGCGGCCCATACGTATGCGCAGAAATGCAGATTTTTAGCCTGATCGCTGCACTTCGAACAACGGCAGCTAGCGATCAACTCGGAATGACCCCGCAGGGCCGTAATGTAATGAAGTCCGAGTTCGGTGGCCGTGTGGGATGCCGGCTGAACTCAGACATTTTTTTTAAAGGGGCAATCATGTACAAGATTGCCCCTTTAAAAAAAAAGCTCCAAGTTCGGCTGCCATCCTGCACGCCCACCCAACTCGGACTTCACTACATCCTGCCCAAGGAGCATAGTTAGCCTGGATAATAATGAGAGAGGCAAGAGTAATGAGGGTCCTGCCCGTGAGAGCTGACATACTAAGGGGTGAGATGAGCAGCTAGAGGGTGAACCACTGGGAAGGTTGGCAGAAATACAGTAGCCTCAGCTTCAGTGGCCAATACACTTCCCTAACCCCTGGTTTCTGTATATAAACTATAAAGTACCTTGTACTTGTCCTATATTGTCTCACACTGTGAGTGCTTTTTTTATTGTTTTGCTCATTTGTTTATGTACCCTGTAATGGGCGCTGCGGATCCCTTGTGGCTCCATATGAATAAAAGGTAAATTTAATAATAATAATAATAGTAATAATAATAATAATAATAATAATAATAGTAAGTACATTGTAAACTGCAGAAGTGTTTCTAAGTACATTTTTTCCTTCACCTCTCTGCACGTATTCACAGAAGCAGAAAGAATATGTGACTGATCTCTAGATGGCGCCAATGAGACTCGCTGCAACTGCATTGTCTGACTGTTCAAGTCATCACACATGGGGGAGATGTACTAAGCCTTGGAGAGGAATAACGTAGAGAGAGAGATAAAGTACCAGCCAACCAGCTCATAATTGCCAGGCCAATGTTACCCGCTGGCGCTCAGAAATCCGAACAGAAAATAAAAATATAAGAACGTTATCAATATCCAATGATTGTTGTTGTTTTTTTAAATTACTGGACTCATTGGTTGGTAGTTTATCTCTCTCCACTTTATCTTCCTCCAATACATCTGCCCCATGGAGTGGGGGCTTTGTGGCTAGTAGTAAGGGAATACCAGCTCCAAATATATTTATTTTCTGCAATAATTATTAAATGTAGTAAATATATTCAATATATACTGTATATTGCCACACCCATGTCTAGCCGCCCTGGCTTTTGTTTACTCCTGTGAGTTTATAATCAGCAGCTGGCTCACTGGGTTGATCTATTTCGCCCGTCATCTGGATAAGCAGAGTTACAATTTCATCATTATTATTATTAATATTATTATTATACTTTATTTATATGGTGCCACAAGGGTTCCGCAGCGCCCAATTACACAGTACATATGCACATAATCAAAACAGGAAAACAGCAACTTACAACTGAAGACAATATAGGACAAGTACAGGGTAAAATAAGATTTTATACCTACCGGTAAATCTTTTTCTTCTAGTCCGTAGAGGATGCTGGGGACTCCGTAAGGACCATGGGGATAGACGGGCTCCGCAGGAGACATAGGCACTAAAAAAAGAACTTTAGGTATGGGTGTGCACTGGCTCCTCCCTCTATGCCCCTCCTCCAGAGCTCAGTTAGAGAAACTGTGCCCAGAGGAGACGCACAGTACGAGGAAAGGATTTTTGTTAATCCAAGGGCAAGATTCATACCAGCCCACACCATTCACACCATATAACTTGGGTTATATGAACCAGTTAACAGCATGAAACAACACAGCAGCAGTCAGAGACTGAACAAAACTGTAACATAACCCTTATTTAAGCAATAACTATATACAAGTCTTGCAGAAATAGTCCGCACTGGGACGGGCGCCCAGCATCCTCTACGGACTAGGAGAAAAATATTTCCCGGTAGGTATAATATCTTATTTTCTCTTACGTCCTAGAGGATGCTGGGGACTCCGTAAGGACCATGGGGATTATACCAAAGCTCCCAAACGGGCGGGAGAGTGCGGATGACTCTGCAGCACCGATTGAGCAAACATGAAGTCCTCCTCAGCCAGGGTATTAAACTTGTAAAACTTTGCAAAGGTGTTTGAACCCGACGAAGTAGCAGCTCGGCACAGCTGTAATGCCGAGACCCCTCGGGCAGCTGCCCAAGAAGAGCCCACCTTCCTAGTGGAATGGGCATTAACCGATTTTGGTAACGGCAATCCAGCCGTAGAATGAGCCTGCTGCATTGTGTTACAGATCCAGCGAGCAATAGTCTGCTTAGAAGCAGGAGCGCCAACCTTGTTGGCTGCATACAGGACAAACAGTGCCTCTGTTTTTCTGACCCGAGCCATTCTGGCCACGTAAATTTTCAAAGCCCTGACTACATCAAGGGACTCGGAATCCTCCAAGTCTCGCGTAGTCACAGGCACCACAATAGGTTGGTTCATATGAAAAGATGAAACCACCTTGGGCAAGAATTGAGGACGGGTCCGTAATTCTGCTCTATCCACATGGAAAACCAGATAGGGGCTTTTGTGAGACAAAGCCGCCAACTCCGACACTCGCCTAGCCGAAGCCAAGGCTACCAACATAACCACTTTCCAAGTGAGATATTTTAATTCCACCGTTTTAAGTGGTTCAAACCAGTGGGACTTAAGGAAACTCAACACCACGTTAAGGTCCCAAGGCGCCACCGGAGGTACAAAAGGAGGCTGAATATGCAGCACTCCCTTCACAAAAGTCTGTACTTCTGGGAGAGAAGCTAATTCCGTCTGAAAAAAAATGGACAGGGCCGAAATCTGAACCTTAATGGAGCCTAATTTTAGGCCCAAATTCACTCCAGTTTGTAGGAAGTGAAGGAAACGGCCCAGATAGAATTCTTCAGTAGGAGCATTCCTGGCCTCACACCAAGAAACATACTTCCGCCATATACCGTGATAATGTTTAGCTGTCACGTCTTTCCTAGCCATTATCAGAGTAGGAATGACCTCAACCGGAATGCCCTTTTCCGCTAGGATCCGGCGTTCAACCGCCATGCCGTCAAACGCAGCCGCGGTAAGTCTTGGAACAGACAGGGCCCCTGTTGCAACAGGTCCTGTCTTAGAGGAAGAGGCCACGGATCTTCTGTGAGCATTTCCTGCAGATCCAGATACCAGGACCTTCGCGGCCAATCTGGAACAATGAGAATTGTCTGTACTCCTCTTTTTCTTATGATTCTCAACACCTTGGGGATGAGAGGAAGAGGAGGAAACACATAGACCGACTGGAACACCCACGGTGTCACCAGGGCCTCCACTGCCACCGCCTGAGGGTCTCTTGACCTGGCGCAATACCTCTGTAGTTTTTTGTTGAGGCGGGACGCCATCATGTCTATTTGGGGCAGTCCCCACTGACTTGCAATCTGTGCGAAGACTTCCTGATGAAGTCCCCACTCTCCTGGATGTAGATCGTGTCTGCTGAGGAAGTCTGCTTCCCAGTTGTCCACCCACGGACGTCATTGCCACTCTGCTCCTTGTGCCGCCTTGGCGGTTTACATGAGCCACTGCGGTGATGTTGTCTGACTGAATCAGAACCGGTAGATCGCGAAGCAAAGTCTCTGTCAGGAATCGACTTACCACAGCTGCATCTGTCCGTCGGTGCGGCCTCCGTCCGGGTACCCTATGTCTTGCTGTCGCTAGTCTCCCTGTTGCTGGATGCCATCCTGGGCCTAGGAACGCTCCTGTTGTCAGGTTCCCGCCAGGCCGCGGCATGGGCGCCGCCATGACAGTTTTCCTCTGACTAGTGTGGCAGCCAATCCGGAGCTTGGCCGCACCTCCTCGTTTCCACTCCAACCAATGCCTGCAGACCGAGGGGTATATCAAGAGCAGCAGGGTGAGTCAGTCCTTGTCCTGGACTTTGTGTCACTCCTGCGACTCATGTGTCTGGATCCGCTCTCCAGTTCCCCTGTGTTCCTGTTTGCCTTCCAACCTGTTCCGATACCACCGTGGAACTACAAGCACCAGCAATCCCTGCATCTGTTATCAGGCTCCACACCTTTCACAGCTACAGTGTGCTCCAGCCCTCTGCAGTAGAGACTCTCTCTCCAGGTGCATCCCATCATCTCCACCTGTGCATCAGCCTGCAAGCTGCCAGTGTAATCTCCAACAGCACTGTGAACTTTACACCTGTCTCCTGCATTTGCTACCAGGCTTGCTACCATTATTACCATCTCTGCTGGCTCCACGGTCTAACTATCTCTGGTTCCCATACCGGCATATCGATCCCTTGATCAATTATTCAGCCATACTGTTATTGCCATAGACTCTCAGCTTCCACACTGCACCATATCCATTACATTTATTGTTTGTTATTGCAAGTATTCCTGCTGCCATATTATTTAACCTTTTTGCTTAATAAACAACATTGCGCACATGCGCAGGAATCCAATCCAGCCTCCTCACTTCTTCCATCCTACCTCCACTGACCCACTAGCGCCCCCTCCGGGGACACAAACCAAACCGAACCTGACGGTCTCCGCTTGACGAAGGGCGTTGTATATGGCCCTCAGCTCCAGGACGTTGATGTGAAGACAAGTCTCTTGGCTTGACCAAAGACCCTGGAAGTTTCTTCCCTGTGTGACTCCCCAACCTCGGAGGCTCGCGTCCGTGGTTACCAGAATCCAATCCTGAATGCCGAACCTGCCACCCTCTAGAAGGTGAGCACTCTGCAGCCACCACAGGAGAGATACCCTGGCCCTGGGGGACAGGGTGATCAACTGATGAATCTGTAGATGTGACCCGTACCACTTGTCCAGTAGGTCCCATTGGAAAGTCCTCGCATGGAATCTGCCAAAGGGAATGGCCTCGTAAGACGCCACCATCTTTCCCAGGACTCGAGTGCAGTGATGCACTGACACCTGTGTTGGCTTCAATAGGTCCCTGACCAGAGTCATGAGTTCCTGGGCCTTTTCTATCGGAAGATAAACCCTTTTCTGGTCCGTATCCAGAATCATGCCTAAGAAGGTCAAACGAGTCGTAGGAACCAACTGTGACTTTGGGATATTGAGAATCCAGCCGTGTTGCTGCAACACCTTCAGTGAAAGTGACATGCTGTTCTCCCTTTCTGGGGGAGAAGCTGGCAGGGCCGATTTGAAAAACCGGCGAGGAGGCACCTCTTCGAATTCCAGCTTGTACCCCTGGGAAACAATTTCTATTGCCCAGGGATCCACCTGTGAGTGAACCCAGATGTGGCTGAAAAGTCGAAGACGTGCCCCCACTGGGGCGGACTCCCTCAGCGGAGCCCCAGCGTCATGCAGTGGATTTTGTAGAGGCCGGGGAGGACTTCTGCTCCTGGGAACTAGCTGTGGTAGGCAGCTTTTTCCCTCTGCCCTTACCTCTGGCAAGAAAGGACGATCCTCGTACTCTCTTGTTTCTATTTGACCGAAAGGACTGCATCTGATAATGTGGCGCTTTCTTAGGCTGTGAGGGAATATAAGGAAAAAAATTTGATTTACCTGCCGTAGCTGTGGAGACCAGGTCCGAGAGACCTTCCCCAAACAATTCCTCACCCCTGTAAGGTAAAACCTCCATATGCCTCTTTGAGTCGGCATCACCTGTCCATTGCCGGGTCCATAGGACTCGTCTAGCAGAAATCGCCATAGCGTTCACTCTAGAACCCAGTAGGCCAATGTCTCTTTGAGCATCTCTCATATATAAGACAGCATCTTTAATATGACCCATGGTCAATAAAATGGTATCCTTATCCAGGGTATCAATTTCCGCCGATAAGGTATCTGTCCACGTTATTACAGCGCTACAAACCCAAGCCGACGCTATCGCCGGTCTGAGTAAGGTACCAGAATGCGTGTAAATGGACTTCAAGGTAGCCTCCTGCTTGCGATCAGCAGGATCCCTGAGGTTAGCCGTATCTTGGGATGGTAGCGCTACCTTTTTGGATAAGCGTGTCAACGCTTTGTCCACCCTTGGGGAGGATTCCCACCATATCCTGTCCTTATTCGGGAAAGGATGCGCCATAAGAATCCTTTTGGGAATCTGCAGTTTTTTGTCTGGAGATTCCCAAGCCTTTTCAAATAACTCGTTCAGCTCATGAGACGGGGGAAAGGTTACCTCAGGTTTCTTTTCCTTATACATGTGTACCCTCGTGTCAGGGACAGGGGGGTCCTCTGTGATATGCAAAACATCTTTTATTGCAATAATCATATATTGAATACTTTTAGCCAATTTTGGCTGTAACTTTGCATCATCGTAGTCGACACTGGAGTCAGAATCCGTGTCGGTATCAGTGTCTACTATTTGGGATAGTGGGCGCTTTTGAGACCCCGAAGGTCCCTGTGACATAGGAGCAGGCAGGGCTTGACACCCTGTACATTCCAGTGACGTGCGGTGAGGTCTTTGGCTGGGGAGGCATAATTATATATATATATATATTTTTTTTTTTATTTTTTTATTTTTTCCACATCAGATCTTAGTCCATTTTTGCACCTCCCTGCAGCCCATCGTAGGTGTGCGCAGCTAATTTTATTAGGGGGTGCACTGCCAAAGAGGCGTGTCTAGCACCACCCAGGGACATGTCTTGCACTGTTTTACATTCTCTCAGTAAAATCACATGGCTTAATCTAATTTGTCCCTAGCTCCTAATATTACAAGTAGATATAATACACCCCTGGAAAAAAAATGAAACATAATAGTGTGACCACCGCCCAGTACTGACTGTCTGCTACAGCATAACCCTGAGTCCTAGCTGCCGCTGCACGCTATCGCTGCTTACACTTTCCCAACCTATTCCTGACCCAGTGGCGGAACTAGCGAGTGATGGGCCTACGTGCATATGCATTCCCCTCCCCCTGCCCCCCACACACTCCCCACCCCCTGAACCCCCAGCACCTACACCCTGATTTTGATTATACCACACAGTATGAGCCGAAATTCACATTACGCCGCACAGTATGAGCCGAAATTCACATTACGCCACACAGTATGAGTCAAATTCACATTACACCACACAATATGAGCCGAAATTCACATTACACCACACAGTATGAGCCGAAATTCACATTACGCCACACAGTATGAGTCAAATTCACATTACACCACACAATATGAGCCGAAATTCACATTATACCACACAGTATGAGCCAAATTCACATTACACCACACAGTATGAGCCGAAATTCACATTACGCCACAGTATGAGCCGAAATTCACATTACACCACACAGTATGAGCCGAAATTCACATTACGCCACACAGTATGAGCCGAAATTCACATTATAGCACACAGTATGAGCCGAAATTCACATTACGCCACACAGTATGAGCCGAAATTCACATTACACCACACAGTATGAGCCGAAATTCACATTACACCACACAGTATGAGCCGAAATTCACATTACGCCACACAGTATGAGCCGAAATTCACATTACACCACACAGTATGAGCCGAAATTCACATTACACCACACAGTATGAGCCGAAATTCACATTACAGCACACAGTATGAGCTGAAATTCACATTACGCCACACAGTATGAGCCAAATTCACATTACGCCACTCAGTATGAGCCAAATTCACATTACGCCACTCAGTATGAGCCGAAATTCACATTACCCCACACAGTATGAGTTTCCCCCTTGCGTCTCCACATCATCTCCTCCCTGTGTTGCCTCTCAGCAATACCATCTCCCCGCCCACCCCCGTGTCGTCTCTCAGCACATCATCTCCCAACTGTGTCTATCTGCTATGCAATCATGTTCTGCCTGTGTCTCTCACCCCCCCTCATTCACTCTGTGTCAAAAAGCCCCCCCACTTCAGTCTGCGTCTCCCCCCACCCACCCTTTCATTCTATGTCTCTCCGTGTGTGTATCCCCTCCCCCTTCTATGTGTCTGTGTCTCCTTTAGCCGCCCTCACCTTCTGGGAGCCAGGAGCCGGTGGACGATGAGGCCAGCACAATGGTGGGTGGGCAGTGCGGGTGCGGCTCCAGGGTGGTGGGAGGTGCGGGTACAAGATGGCCGGAAGGCTACTGAGGGTTGGGGCCATTTGGACCGGCCCAATCTGCCCCTGCGCATCACACTACAGTGATGAAACAGAAAATAAACGTGAGCTTCCTGCAACAAGGGCTGCTGGGAGCTGTAGTTTTTTTGCTTTTTCATTACTGTAGTGCCACTGCCGGCTCCTACTGAGATTAAAATCACCGCGGGGCCCCCTCGCACTCGCGCGGCTGTTCTGGCCGCACAGCGGGTTGTAAATCTCTCTCCCAAGTGCGCACCCAGCACACACACACACCCCACCCCCGTGCGCACAGCAGGTTGTAAATCTCTCTCCCAAGTGCGCACCCAGCACACCCTCCACCCCCACCACCCCCGTGCGCACAGCGGGTTGTAAATCTCTCTCCCAAGTGCGCACCCAGCACACACACACACACCCCATCCCTGTGCGCACAGCGGGTTGTAAATCTCTCGTCCCCCCCGTGCGCCGCTCTCCTCTCTCACCTGAGATGCTGCTGCTACTGCCTGGGAGGGTGGAGGAGCAGGAACAAGACAGGGCCACCGCCGCCGCATGCTCTCCAGTGTCGGGCTTCCCGGGGCCACCGCTGCTCACAGTGCCTGCGGGGACAGCTCACAGTCACTGCCGGGTCCCACCTCCACTTCTCCCACCGCCTCCGGGTGATTGAACCAGCGGATCCAATGCTGGATCCGCTATCCAATCACAGCTGTCATGCCTGAAAGCCCTTCCCAGGCTGTCAGCGAGGCACTTGTGTAAGTGCCGCTGTCTTCTCTCTTTCTAATGGGCTTTTAAAGCCCAGTGTTTGGCCCCGCCCCCCGTTGCATCCGCCTTTTTCACTGTGTACGGGAGGCACTTGTTATGAGTGCCTCCCAAAGTAATTTCATAGGCTAACTTTAGGCTAACTTTATTAGAATAATATTAAGAAGATACATAAGATACAGAATATGTGTCTTATGTATCTTCTTTATATTATTTTAATCAACAGTGACAGGGGAGCAGTGACAGGGGAGGCACTGCCTCCCCTGCCTCCCCTGACTGCACGTCCCTGGTACATTCCCTGGACTCAGCTTTGTCCAACCTTTTGTGCAATAAATTCACATTAG
This sequence comes from Pseudophryne corroboree, assembly GCF_028390025.1. NCBI lineage: Eukaryota > Metazoa > Chordata > Amphibia > Anura > Myobatrachidae > Pseudophryne > Pseudophryne corroboree. The sequence goes on from NC_086446.1 coordinate 767,636,020, forward strand.
CAGCACTTAAAACATTCCACATATCCAACCAGTCAGGTGTCGGTGTTGCCGACGGAGACACCACAGTCATTTGCTCCACCTCCTCCCTAGGAGAGCCTTCTACCTTAGACATGCCGACACACGCGTACCGACACACCACACACTCAGGGAATCCTCTTATCTGAAGACAGTTCCCCCTTAAGGCCCTTTGGAGAGACAGAGAGAGAGTATGCCAGCACACACCCAGCGCTAATGACCCAGGAAAAAAAACACAAAATGTTTACCCAGATAGCGCTGTTTATCCTTATCTGCGCCAAATTATGTGCCCCCCCCCTTCTTTAAAACCCTCTTTCACCGTGTAAGCAGGGGAGAGTCCGGGGAGCTTCCTCTCAGCGGTGTGCTGTGGAGAAAATGGCGCCGGTGAGTGCTGAGGAACAAGCTCCGCCCCCTCAGCGGCGGGCTTCGGTCCCACTGAAAATTTTCAAAAACTGGCGGGGGATCTCTTATATACAGTGCCCAGCCTGTATATATCATTTTAAGCCAGATATGGAGGTTCTTATTGCTGCCCAGGGCGCCCCCCCTGCGCCCTGCACCCTTACAGTGCCTGCCGTATGTGTGTTGTGTGGGAGCAATGGCGCGCAGCGTTACCTCAATGAAGATCTGAAGTCTTCTGCCGCCTCTGAAGTCTTCTTTCTTCACATACTCACCCGGCTTCTATCTTCCGGCTCTGCGAGGAGGACGGCGGCGCAGCTCCGGGACGAACGGCAAGGGTGAGACCTGCGTTCCGTTCCCTCTGGAGCTAATGGTGTCCAGTAGCCTAAGAAACAGAGCCTAACGTTAAAGTAGGTCTGTTTCTCTCCCCTCAGTCCCTCGATGCAGGGAGTCTGTTGCCAGCAGGCTCCCTGAAAATAAAAAACCTAACAAATAAACTTTCTTTTCAGGAAACTCAGGAGAGCTCCCTGTAATGCACCCAGTCTCCTCTGGGCACAGTATTAAACTGAGGTCTGGAGGAGGGGCATAGAGGGAGGAGCCAGTGCACACCCATACCCAGGGGTTAAAGTGGGGGGGAACGAGGTGGAACTGAGTTCCACCACCTGTAATGGTAGGGGGAACTAGTTCCACCATCTCCATTGCCCTGCACAGTAATTCCAACAGAAAAGCCCACCCCATTATCTGCGTCAATCAATGATACAGGCGGCACTAGTGTTACTGATGAGCTGTAGCCACCTACTCCTTCCTCAGGTCCTGGTGCCTCCATGGTCCTCCTCCATGAGTTCCACCACCTCACCAGGACCACTTTAAGCCCTGCGCCATACCTAAAGTTATTTTTTTAGTGCCCATGTCTCCTGCGGAGCCCGTCTATCCCCATGGTCCTTACGGAGTCCCCAACATCCTCTAAGATAGGGGTGGGCAAAATACGGCCCGCAAACCGATCCTGCCCGGCCCACTGCCTCCCACCAGCAAGTAATGACAAGCAGCTGGACCGACTGAGCTGCTTGTCATTGCTCTGCACTGCAGTACCTCCTAGCTGCCGGCGGCGCCTCTCTCCCCTGCTGCGTTGTAGCAGCCTCCCGTCCACAGTGACAACGGCTGTGTTCAGCCGAAAAGGGGGCGGAGCTATGTGCCAACGAGGGGGCGGGGCTACACGGTACCTCAGGCGGCGGAGCTACACGGGACAAGAGGCAGACTGGTACAGATCCATCCTTCCTGCCACTGCCAGTCAGATCAGTAAGTAAATGGGAAAAGTGAAAGAAAGTGTGTGTGTGTGTGTGTGTGTGTGTGTGAGAGTGTGTGTGTGATAGTGTGTGTATATTTGTGTGTGCGGGCAGTGGCGTCAGACTTTTTTTAGGTTGCGGGGAGAGAACTTTAGCTCTCGCTGTACCATCCCCTCCTGTGTTCTGTCACCATGTCACCCCCGTTTTCTGTCACGTGTCACACCCCCATGTTCTGTCACCGTGTCACCCCCGTGTTCTGTGACAGTGTCACCCCCCCCGTGTTCTGTCACTGTCACTCTCCCCCCATGTTCTGTCACTTTGTCACACACCCCGTGTTCTGTCACTGTCACCCCCCGCCGTGTTCTGTCACTGTCACCCCCCGCCGTGTTCTGTCACTGTCACCCCCCGCCGTGTTCTGTCACTGTCAACCCCGCCGTGTTCTGTCACCGCGTCGCCCAGAGGCATCACCCGGAGCGCACTCTGTACTATTACACCCCCATCCCCCCACTTGGGCCGCGTGGCGCCCGAAAAAGGGGGTGTGACCTAATTTTGAAGGGTCGTGGCCTGGCGGGTCTTTTCTCTTTCGCTCCGGGGGCATGTCCAGCTTCCCCAAAGATGCTGGCTGACCCCGGAGACTGGACTGTGTGTGTGCCGGCTCTTATCTGTGACAGGAGCCGAGTGCTGCAGGAGATTATCTCACTGCAACACTCGGCTCCTGTCACAGCAGAAGAGCTGGCACTTTGGTGTCACCCCGTCCGAGGTGGACACCCGATTGCCGGTCGCACCCCCCGCACCCGCCTTCTGACACCACTGGTGTCGCCCCCCATGTTCTGTCACTGTGTCGCCCCCACCGTGTTCTGTCACTGTGTCACCCCCCCCGTGTTCTGTCACTGTGTCACCTCCACCATGTTCTGTCACTGTGTCACACCCCCCGTGTTCTATCACCGTGTCACACCTTTCCCCAGGGGCTATAAGACACTGGATAATCTGCTTGCTGCGCAATAATTATCCTAAATAAAATGTTAATGTGTAAAAGGGGGCTCTACCTGCTGTAATGTGTAAAAGGGGGCTCTACCTGCCGTAATGTGTGTAAAAGGGGACTCTACCTGCCGTAATGTGTGTAAAAGGGGGCTCTACCTGCTGTAATGTGTGTAAAAAGGGTCTCTACCTGGTGTAATGTGTGTAAGTGGCGCTGTGTGGGTGTGGCGCAATTTGAATAATGGAGACTATTGTGCAGCCTTATATGAATCTGTATTATTTTTTGTCCACACCTCTTCCACATGAAGCCACGTCCCTATATTTTTGTCAAGTGGGGGGAGATGCTATTTTGTTTGTGGCCCTCGGATACTGACAGGAAATGTGAAATGGCCCCTCAGCTGAAATAATTGCCCACCCCTGCTCTAGGACGTAAGAGAAATACACATAGCTACATCAGCAGATGACACTGGAATAAGTATCAGGTGGCAGAAGACTGCTGGATTTGGGGCAGTTGAGGATTATTGAAGTAAGAAAAGGATAAGCACATGAGGGAAGAGGGCCCTGCTCATGAGAGCTTACATTCTAAAGGGGAGGGGCAGACAGACAGGGGTGACACAGATAGGGTACATGGAGAGCGTGGAACAGAGGGTTAGGATGAGATTTGGCTGGGTTTGGTGAAGAAGTGGGTCTTAAGAGCCCGTTTGAAGTTTTGTAGAGAGGTGGAGAGTCTGAGGGGGGAGAGGTAGAGAATCCAGAGAAAGGGAGCAGCACGTGAGAAATCTTGGAGATAGGAGTTGGAGGAAGTACTCAGTAGGCAGGAGAGTCGGCGTGCATTAGCAGAGCGAAGAGGACGGGTGGGAGTGTAAAGGGAGATAAGGTCAGAGATGTAAGTGGGAAAGAAGTAGGTGAGAACTTTGTAAGTGAGTGTGAGAAGTTTCATCATCGTTTATTTATAATCCACCACAAATTCCGCAGCACTGGACAGTCGATGTACAACGACATTAATGTAATTAAGCATAGAAACAATTACATGAATACAAATAAGTATAATAACATTAAGCTAACCTGTGGGACAATGGGCTTATTCAGACCCTGTCGTAGCTGCTGCAATCGCACAAACGGCCGCTTACCGGCTGTAGTGAGCGTGTGCAACCAGTCATTATGCGACTGCATCCCGGAAAGGATGCTATCGCATCACGGTTGACTGGCGACGGGCGTCCGGGGGTGGTGACGTGGCATTGGGGGTCAGTGGCGCAGGAAACGCAGGCGTGTCATGACCGTTTCCGGGGCCGGCCGATGACGTCGCCTGTATTTGCTGTGAATGGAAACATGGCGGCGGTGCCCCAGCATTTGTAGCCATGCTGCGTAGGCAGGGGTCAACCTCTATTTGAGGTTTTTGCGATGCAATAGCAATTGAATTGTGATGGCATTGCCGGGCGGCGCCACACATGGTGGGTGGTCTTGGCCTGTGCTGGGCGGCCCAGGAGTGCTCACATTTCAAAGGGTGGGGATAATGAGAGGGTAATGACAGAGGAGCAGGAAAGAGACTATGGGGTAAATTTACTAAGATGGGAGTTCTATTTCAGATGGGATGTTGCCCATAGCAACCAATCAGCTTCTACTTCTCATTTATCTAGCACCATCTAGAAGATAATACCTGAAATATGATTGGTTGCTATGGGCAACATTCCATCTTACATAGAACTCCCATCTTAGTAAATTTACCCCTATGATCTTATCAAGGGAGATGTGGAGAGGGGTAGTGGTGACATCAGTAGGGAGAAATCAGATGACCTCACAATGGGACATACCAAGCATGAGGTGACGTACACATGGAGGCATGCTCATCTTGGCCTCTCTGCTGCACCTAGGCACACCATGGTTTATTAGCATAAGATCTTCATCTATTGTTCTCAGTTGCAATACAATTCAGAGAGAACAATACATCAGGAGATTAAATCATTACAGCAGAGGATTAAGTCTGACTGCCCTGGCTCACTTAATCCTATTAAAGGCCCAGATAAAGATGGCTCCATCTGTAGATCCATCCAGGTGAGTGAGGAGAAGGTGGGAGGAGGGCGACAGAGAAGTGAGATGAATGTAATGAATAGGAAACAGGTTAGTGGACAAAGTAGTGATGAGAGATTTAAAAAATTTAGTTTTTTGGTGTTTTAATGTTTTTCTACTTTACTTCAGTAAGGTGGAGATAAAGTGGAGAAGTTGCCCATAATTAACCAATGAGCTGCTGTCAGAAGATGTTTGGTCACTACAGGCAACTTCTCAACTTTATCTCTCTCCAAGATCTGATATCACTCCCACCATCTACAATATGTTAAGGTTTTATTACAACATAATAACATTATCTATGGAAACATCTGTTTTCTGCAGCAGAAGCAGACAATGGCCCTCATTCCGAGTTGTTCGCTCGCTAGCTGCTTTCAGCAGCAGTGCAAACGCTAAGCCGCCACCCTCTGGGAGTGTATCTTAGCTTAGCAGAAAAAAAGATTGTGCAGCTTCAGAGCAGCTCGAGACTTACTCCTAGCTAGCGATCACTTCAGTCTGTTTAGTTCCTGTTTTGACGTCACAAACACGCCCTGGGTTCGGCCAACCACGCCTACATTTCCCCAGCCACTCCCACGTTTTTATCTGGCATGCCTGCGTTTTAACACACACTCCCCGAAAAAAACGCTCAGTTACCACCCAGAAACGCCCACTTCCTGTCAATCACTCTGCGGCCAGCAGTGTGACTGAAAAGCGTCGCTAGAGCTTGTGTAAAACTGCATCGGCTTTTGTGAAAGTACGTCGCGCGTGCGCAGTGCGCACCATACGCATGCGCAGAAGTGCCGATTTTTAGCCTGATCGCTGCGCTGCGAACAACGTCAGCTAGTGATCAGCTCGGAATGAGGACCAATGTGCAGTTCTGACAGTAACATACTGTAGATAGAAACTAGAGGGTGATACTAGTAATGGTAACACGCATGGCTGATATTTCTGGTGACTCCCAGCGGAAACATTACAGCACATTCTGCACTATACATAAGTATAGAATTGTCCTTCCATGACTGTGTGATGTAATGTTATGTATACTGTAACTGATTATAGCTGGCTGTATACATCAGTAATAGTGAGTATTGCATGTGTAGAACGCGCAGTGTATTTAATGCCAGACATTACACAATAAAATAGATTCTAGATTCAGGTCTCTATTTAGTATACAGAAAAACGGTATACTGACGCTGGTATCCCGACAGCCATCAGAACACCGACTCCGGAATCCCAAACCAGGTCAGCATCCCGACGCCAGGATACAGACAGCCGAGACCCTGAAGGTAAGTATTGCCAGGAGTATTAGGATTTGGCTGCGGTGGTAGGGGGGCTGTTTGGAGGATAGGGTTAGGCACCATCGGGGGATGGGAGTTTTAGGTTAAGGCACTAAGGGGGTCATTCTGACCTGATCGCTTGCTGCAGTTCATAGCAGCGCAGCGATCAGGTCAGAACTGCGCATGCACTGGCGCCACAGTGCACCGGCGCATGGCTGACAGCCGACGGCTGTCGTTGCCTAGCGATCGCCTCTGCCTGATTGACAGGCAGAGGCAGTCGCTGGGCGGGAGGGGGCAGCACGGCGGCGCTTGGCCGCTGTTTTGTGGGCGGGGTAGGGAGGGCGGGCCGCAGCGGTTGCGTGACATCACATGCAGCCGCTGTGACCCCCACAGCAGCGAGTAACTCCCGGCCAACCGCCTGAACCAGGCCCTCTGTACGTACAATATCAGGATGCATGCGCGGAGTGAGTCAGTTGCTGGCGCAGAAAGAAAACGTTGCTGTTTTTTTCATTGTATCTCTTCTTCCTCCCAGAATGGCTGGGAGGCTCCCGAAAATCGTGTGGCGCTCCCGGCACCCCGGAAAGGAGGGCAAGTCTCCCTGAGCCAGCTCACACCAGCCACCCGTAACCAGTCACCTATAGCAAGTGGGCGGTGCAATGATGCGAATCGCGTCATCGTAGCCCCGCCCCCGCTCTACAAAGCTGGTAATTGGTCATTGTAGAGGGGGGAGGCAGGACCGCGATGATGCGATCGCGCCTCCTCGCCACGCTCTGCCCACGCACCTTGATGCTGCGCCCCCTGTTGTGCCAACCTGGCTTCCCTCTCACGGAGAGGGCATCCAGGAAGTCAGCAAGTGTGCTCTACTGTAGATGTTGTGTTACTGGCATCAAAGCCCAGAGCCCTCCCCGCAGCTGGATTCTGCATCACATGGTGATTGCTCTACGTGCCCATCAGTGTAGCATTTACCTGCAGTATAATGGTGTGCTGGGCATATATGCCAGTACCCTTAAGAATTTAGCCGTGGGTACGCCATACCCACTGCCAACGGGCCGCCGCTCCCTCCCTCCACTGCTGCTCAGGAGAGCGCAGCGTGCGCCTCTCCTGCCCCTCAGTGTCTACCTTCAATTCAGCGCCGGCCCGGATCGGTACCTGTAAGACATTTTTTCTTCACTTGCACCACTGGCCAGTGTAGGGACTGGCAGATAATTGGGGTAACGTGACAATGGGCCGCGAGCTTAAATGCTAAACATGAACACAACCCCCATGCTGTTACTTGCTACACACTCCCAGATTTGCAGTATCATACAGTATTGTTAGCGCCTATAGCAAAACCCTTTCTATCATGTCTCCCTGACTATCTGGGCACATTGGCGATACATCCTTCCGCCCGGGGCCTTATGGTTACCTGCCAGCGTAGAGTAACTGATCACTGTTTCCCAGGAGGATCACGCTCACTACTGGCCACAGATAGGTAGATCCTCGAAACAACACAGTCCTTGGTATGACGACTCCTTGGCACCATCTTATAATTTCCTGCTGCCTTGTGTCCTGTGTGTCAGAAGCTGATTATGGGCGGGATGTACTAAGCGGAAAATGCGGTAAACCCCGTTTACCGCATTTTCCTGATGTACTAACCCACGTCCGGCAGGTCAGCGCCTCGTCGGGGTTTGCCAGCTTTAGCTGGCGATAGTCCATAGAAGCCTATGGGCTTCTCTCCGCGGCGCTGTGTGAGGGATCCGATCGGATCCCTCCCAGCATGCCCTGCGGCCGCCCCCGTCACCCCGCGCATGCGCAGACTGACTCCTGGGGCAGAATCCCGGAAGTCAGGCTGCCGCTGTGCATCACGGAGGACAGCTCTTATCGGAAGAGCTGTCCTCCGCAATGCTAATCGCATATGTAAGTACATATGCGATCAGCATCGTGGCGCAGGGCGGCAATGGGCGGCGATGTACATTAGTACATCCCGCCTTATGTGAGAGGCAGGTGTCAGAGCTGATCTAAAGTGCCGCCATCCGAATACCTCATATGTAATATATAGCACATACAATGTAAGTTCTGTATCACTAGAACCCAACCTTTCTTCTGCCCCTTCCTAACCTCCATCTATAGATCTACACCAACAGGGTCTGTCCTTACCAATGACAATGCTAATTCATATTGGCTGTGATGGTACCATGCACTACAGTGTAGGGACAAATACTATCTGCGCAAACCCCTTTTGTTTAGGAGAACGTGGGTTTGGAAAAAGTGGGGAAGGGGATAGTGTGAAGGACAGAGAAAAATAATAAGAATTTACTTACCGATAATTCTATTTCTCGGAGTCCGTAGTGGATGCTGGGGTTCCTGAAAGGACCATGGGGAATAGCGGCTCCGCAGGAGACAGGGCACAAAAAGTAAAGCTTTAGGATCAGGTGGTGTGCACTGGCTCCTCCCCCTATGACCCTCCTCCAAGCCAGTTAGGTACTGTGCCCGGACGAGCGTACACAATAAGGGAGGAATTTTGAATCCCGGGTAAGACTCATACCAGCCACACCAATCACACCGTACAACTTGTGATCTAAACCCAGTTAACAGTATGATAACAGCGGAGCCTCTGAAAAGATGGCTCACAACAATAATAACCCGATTTTTGTAACTATGTACAAGTATTGCAGATAATCCGCACTTGGGATGGGCGCCCAGCATCCACTACGGACTCCGAGAAATAGAATTATCGGTAAGTAAATTCTTATTTTCTCTATCGTCCTAGTGGATGCTGGGGTTCCTGAAAGGACCATGGGGATTATACCAAAGCTCCCAAACGGGCGGGAGAGTGCGGATGACTCTGCAGCACCGAATGAGAGAACTCCAGGTCCTCTTTTGCCAGGATATCAAATTTGTAGAATTTTACAAACGTGTTCTCCCCTGACCACGTAGCTGCTCGGCAGAGTTGTAATGCCGAGACCTCTCGGGCAGCCGCCCAAGATGAGCCCACCTTCCTTGTGGAATGGGCCTTAACCGATTTAGACTGTGGCAGGCCTGCCTCAGAATGTGCAAGTTGAATTGTGTTACAAATCCAACGAGCAATCGACTGCTTAGAAGCAGGCGCACCCAACTTGTTGGGTGCATACAGTATAAACAGCGAGTCAGATTTTCTGACTCCAGCTGTCCTGGAACATATTTTCAGGGCCCTGACAACCTCTAGCAACTTGGAGTCCTCCAAGTCCCTAGTAGGTGCAAGGCACCACAATAAGCTGGTTCAGGTGAAACACTGACACCACCTTAGGGAGAGAACTGGGGACGAGTCCGCAGCTCTGCCCTGTCCGAATGGACAAACAGATATGGGCTTTTTTGAGAAAAAACCACCAATTTGACACTCGCCTGGTCCAGGCCAGGGCCAAGAGCATGGTCACTTTTTATGTGAGATGCTTCAAATCCACATATTTGACTGGTTTTAAACCAATGTGATTTGAGGAATCCCAGAACTACGTTGAGATCCCACAGTGCCACTGGAGGCACAAAAAAGGGGTTTGTATATGCAATACTCCCTTGACAAACTTCTGGACTTCAGGAACTGAAGCCAATTCTTTCTGGAAGAAAATTTACAGGGCCGAATTTGAACCTTAATGGACCCCAATTTGAGGCCCATAGACACTCCTGTTTGCAGGAAATGCAGGAAACGACCGAGTTGAAATTTCTTTGTGGGGCCTTCCTGGCCTCACACCACGCAACATATTTTCGCCACACGTGGTGATAATGTTGTGCGGTCACCTCCTTTCTGGTTTGACCAGGGTAGGAATGACCTCTTCCGGAATGCCTTTTTTCCCTTAGGATCCGGCTTTCCATCGCCATGCCGACAAACGCAGCTGCGGTAAGTCTTGGAACAGACATGGTACTTGCTGAAGCAAGTCCCTTCTTAGCGGCAGAGGCCATAAGACCTCTGTAAGCATCTCTTGAAGTTCCGGGTACCAAGTCCTTCTTGGCCAATCCGGAGTCATGAGTATAGTTCTTACTCCTCTACGTCTTATAATTCTCAGCACCTTAGGTATGAGAAGCAGAGGAGGGAACACATACACCGACTGGTACACCCACGGTGTTACCAGAACGTCCACATCTATTGCCTGAGGGTCTCTTGACCTGGCGCAATACCTGTCCCGTTTTTTGTTCAGACGGGACGCCATCATGTCCACCTTTGGTATTTCCCAACGGTTTACAATCATGTGGAAAAAACTTCTCAATGAAGTTTCCACTCTCCCGGGTGGAGGTCGTGCTGAGGAAGTCTGCTTCCCAGTTTCCATTCCCGGGATGAAAAACTGCTGACAGTGTTATCACATGATTTTCCGCCCAGCGAAAAGTCCTTGCAGTTTCTGCCATTGCCCTCCTGCTTCTTGTGTCGCCCTGTCTGTTTACGTGGGCGACTGCCGCGATGTTTTTCCCACTGGATCAATACCGGCTGACCTTGAAGCAGAGGACTTGCTAAGCTTAGAGCATTATAAATTTACCCTTAGCTCCAGTATATTTATGTGGAGAAAAGTCTCCAGACTTGATCACACTCCCTGGAAATTTTTCCCTTGTGTGACTGCTCCCCAGCCTCTCAGGCTGGGCTCCGTGGTTACCAGCATCCAATCCTGAATGCCGAATCTGCGGCCCTCTAGAAGATGAGCACTCTATAACCACCACAGGAGAGACACCCTATGTCCTTGGATATTGGGTTATCCGCTGATGCATCTGAAGATGCGATCCGGACCATTTGTCCAGCAGATCCCACTGAAAAGTTCTTACGTGAAATCTGCCGAATGGAATTGCTTCGTAGGAAGCCACCATTTTTACCAGGACCCTTGTGCAATGATGCACTGTTTTTAGGAGGTTCCTGACTTGCTCGGATAACTCCCTGGCTTTCTCTTCCGGGAGAAACACCTTTTTCTGGACTGTGTCCAGAATCATCCCTAGGCCCAGCAGACGTGTCGTCGGGATCAGCTGCGATTTTGGAATATTTAGAATCCACCCGTGCTGATTGTAGCAGTATCCGAGATAGTGCTACTCCGACCTCCAACTGTTCCCTGGACTATGCCCCTATCAGGAGATCGTCCAAGTAAGGGATAATTAAGACGCCTTTTCTTCGAAGAAGAATCATCAATTCGGCCATTACCTTGGTAAAGACCCCGGGGTGCCGTGGACAATCCAAACGGCAGCGTCTGAAACTGATAGTGACAGTTCTGCACCACGAACCTGAGGTACCCTTAGTGAGAAGGGCAAATTTGGGACATAGAGGTAAGCATCCCTGATGTCCCGGGACACTATATAGTCCCCTTCTTCCTGGTTCGTTATCACTGCTCTGAGTGACTTCATCTTAATTTGAACCTTTGTAAGTGTTCAAAAAAATTTTTTAGAATAAGTCTCACCTAGCCTTCTGGCTTCAGTACCACAATATAGTGTGGAATAATACCCCTTTTCTGTAGTAGGAGGGGTAATTTAATTATCACCTGCTGGGAATACAGCTTGTGAATTTTTTTTTTTTTTTCCCATACTACCTCCTTGTCGGAGGGAGACTTGGTAAAGCAGACTTCAGGAGCCTGCGAAGGGGAAACGTCTCGACATTCCCATCTGTACCCCCGGGATACTACTTGTAGGATCCAGGGGTCCTGTACGGTCTCAGCGCCATGCTGAGAACTTGTCAGACGCGGTGGAACGCTTCTGTTCCTGGGAATGGGCTGCCTGCTGCAGTCTTCTTCCCTTTCCTCTATCCCTGGGCAGATATGATCTTATAGGGACGAGAGGACTGAGGCTGAAAAGACGGTGTCTTTTTCTGCAGAGATGTGACTTAGGGTAAAAAACGGTGGATTTTCCAGCAGTTGCCGTGACCACCAGGTCCGATGGACCGACCCCAAACAAGTCCTCTTCCTTTATACGGCCATACTGTGCCGTTTGGAATCTGCATCACCTGACCACTGTCGTGTCCATAACATCTTCTGGCAGTTATGGACATCGCGTTTATTCATGATGCCAGAGTGCAAATATCCCTCTGTGCATCTCGCATATATAGAAATGCTCTATAGTCAATAAAATACTGTCCCTGTCAAGGGTATCAATATTTTTAGTCAGGGAATCCGACCAAGCCACCCTAGCTCTGCACATCCAGGCTGAGGCGATCGCTGGCCGCAGTATAACACCAGTATGTGTGTATATACTTTTTATTATATTTTCCAGCCTTGTCAGCTGGTCCTTGAGGACGGCCCTATCTATAGACGGTACCGCCACTTGTTTTGATAAGCGTGTGAGCGCCTTATCCACCTTAAGGGGTGTTTCCCAACGCGCCCTAACTTCTGGCGGGAAAGGGTATACCGCCCATAATTTACTATCGGGGGGAACCCACGCATCATCACACACTTTATTTAATTTATCTGATTCAGGAAAAACTATGGTAGTTTTTTCACATCCCACATAATACCCTCTTTTGTGGTACTTGTAGTATCAGAAATACGTAACACCTCCTTCATTGCCTTTAACGTGTGGCCCTAATAAGGAATACGTTTGTTTATTCACCGTCGACACTGGATTCAGTGTCCCTGTCTGTGTCTGTGTCGACCGACTAAAGTAAACGGGCGTTTTAAAACCCTTGACGGTGTTTTTGAGACGTCTGGACCGTACTAATTGTTTGTCGGCCGTCTCATGTCGTCAACCGACTTTGCAGCGTGTTGACATTATCACGTAATTTCCTAAATAAGCCATCCATTCCGGTGTCGACTCCCTAGAGAGTGACATCACCATTACAGGCAATTGCTCCGCCTCCTCACCAACATCGTCCTCCTACCTGTCGACACACACGTACCGACACACAGCACACACACAGGGAATGCTCTGATAGAGGACAGGACCCACTAGCCCTTTGGAGAGACAGAGGGAGAGTTTGCCAGCACACACCAAAAACGCTATAATTATATAGGGACAACCTTATATAAGTGTTTTCCCTCATAGCATCTTAATATATATATAAGCATATCGCCAAATTAGTGCCCCCCCTCTCTGTTTTAACCCTGTTTCTGTAGTGCAGTGCAGGGGAGAGCCTGGGAGCCTTCCCTCCAGCCTTTCTGTGAGGGAAAATGGCGCTGTGTGCTGAGGAGATAGGCCCCGCCCCTTTTTCGGCGGCCTCGTCTCCCGCTCTTAACGGATTCTGGCAGGGGTTAAATATCTCCATATAGCCTCCGGAGGCTATATGTGAGGTATTTTTAGCCAAAATAGGTATTCATTTGCCTCCCAGGGCGCCCCCCTCCCAGCGCCCTGCACCCTCAGTGACTGCCGTGTGAAGTGTGCTGAGAGGAAAATGGCGCACAGCTGCAGTGCTGTGCGCTACCTTTAGAAGACTGAGGAGTCTTCTGCCGCCGATTCTGGACCTCTTCTTACTTCAGCATCTGCAAGGGGGCCGGCGGCAAGGCTCCGGTGACCATCCAGGCTGTACCTGTGATCGTCCCTCTGGAGCTGATGTCCAGTAGCCAAGAAGCCAATCCATCCTGCACGCAGGTGAGTTCACTTCTTCTCCCCTAAGTCCCTCGTTGCAGTGATCCTGTTGCCAGCAGGACTCACTGTAAAATAAAAAACCTAAGCTAAACTTTCCTAAGCAGCTCTTTAGGAGAGCCACCTAGATTGCACCCTTCTCGGCCGGGCACAAAAATCTAACTGGCTTGGAGGAGGGTCATAGGGGGAGGAGCCAGTGCACACCACCTGATCCTAAAGCTTTACTTTTTGTGCCCTGTCTCCTGCGGAGCCGCTATTCCCCATGGTCCTTTCAGGAACCCCAGCATCCACTAGGACGATAGAGAAAGAAAAGTTATAAAGAATAGATAGTGAGGGAGACAGTGGTGGTCAAGTGCAATGGTTTGCCGAAGTGGTGCAGCCGACAGATAAACTAGTACCCTTACTAGCATTAACTGGAATCAAAACAAGGAAATATCTTGGCGCACCAGGGGTTACAGAGAGAATACCAGAAAGAGTAGGTCAGACTGATTAAATCTAAATTTATTTATTTATTTAAAACATAATAAAAAGATCATGAAATTCCATTCAGAGCGTCAACATGATTCTATCTTTGCATCATCTAATAAACAAAGTGGTGCATAAATTATGTCAATTTACTGCCGTTCACAGACAACCATATATTGGTGCTAATGTACCAATGCCTTATACCGATATGACTCAATAATCGCCCCAGAGGCGTGGAAAAAAGTCCAGAGACCTGCTCATCCCACGTAGATGAAACTTAATGTCCCTTAAGAGAACAGTCTCTATTTGTGTGGACTTTTTTCGCCGTGTGCCGCCTTGTCCCCGCAGCTCAATTTGGTAGCTCAAAAACCTTTTAAAGCAGTTTCAGGTCACTTTACCCTTCTACTGCAGCCGTTCTTAATGTACAGGTAGCTCCCAGCACTCTCCTATATTGCCCACTGTAAGTGTGTGAGCTGGCGCTTGTTAGGTGATGGTACCTGTAGGTTATTTAGTTTTGAGTCCTCCGTCCCCTCCTCTCCCGGGTCCGTGCCTTATTTCGCCTCGTGGACCTCCGGTGGGGCCGGCCAGCCGATTCCCAGAGCTTCGATACAACCTGTATCGCCTGGCCTGCATGCGTGGAACGCAGGCCAGTGGCTTCCGGTTTCGCGGCTTCCGGGGATACGTCTCATCAGCAGGTCAGCAGCAGGTCAGATTAGGCTCCGGCTCCTGTGGTCAGCATGCAGCGACCAACGCGTTTCTCCCATAAAGGGCTTCATCAGGGATAGATGCCATGCCATAGAGAATGTCTTATATACCTAGAGCTTCCCAGTGATTGGTCCTCACTATGGGATCCTGTTTTGTATACATTAACTCTTTCCTCCCTTGCAAGGGCGAAGTTCTCATTGTATATAATAAGAGAAACTCCTGTTGTAAAAATATATTAAACTTATAAAACAAAGAGAATTGATCATATATAAATTTTACACAATTGTATTTATATAAAATATATAAGGTTATAAATATTCATAAATTATCTGTTTTTAAATGGTCATAAAAAATCATGAAAAATCAGTCTGACGAAATGATGAATAAAAAAGAAGAAGAAACAAAGTGAAAATGAAGAAGAGAAGAAAAGGGGGAGGAGATAGGGGAGAGAAAGATGGAAAAAGGGCAGAAAAGGATTTCTCCCTTTATCCTATCTATAAGGAGGTCTGAAAAATCTGTGCTTATTTGAGATGTGGCGCTGCTCATATAAATCATCTGGAAAAAGTGTCATTCCAGAAAACTCGCCAAGTCGAAGTCTATGTTGAGGCCCTTTGCAGTAATGGTGTCCATTTGGTAAATCCACTTCGCTTCTTCCTTTGAGATTTACGCCACTTTATCACCACCTCTCCAGTTGTTTTTGATTTTCTTTATACCAATGAATTTTAGACATGTGGGGTCACTATTGTGGTGATGTGCGAAGTGTATTGGGATACTATGGGTCTCCACTTTGTTTCTGATATTTCTAATATGCTCTGAGATGCGATTCTCTTCAAAGGCCTGATGGTCCTCCCTATATACTGTAGTCCACACGGACACTCCAAGAGGTACACTACACCTTTCGTGTCACACGTTATTTGTTCTTCTATCCTGAATTCTTTCCTGTTGGTCTTGGAGGAGAAGGTTTGGATATTTTTGGTACTAGTGTGTTTAGTGTTTTTGCAATTCTGGCATCTCAGACAATGGAAAAATCCCTTTGTTCTTTTTCCTTTTTCTAACCAGGTAAGTCTCTCTTCTTCCTCTGTCCCTATTTCCATTGGAAGGGCACTTTTTACTAATGACGATCTGATATTCCTCGCCTTCTTGTATATCACCTTTGGTCTTCTCGGAAGGATTTCACATAATTTTTCATCCTTTAGTAGAATAGGCCAGTATTTATTTAGAACTCCCTCCATTTTCTTCGATTGTGAGCTGTATTGAGTGATGAAGGTTATCTCATTCTTCATTTTCTCCATATCCCCCTTCTTTGACTCTTTTGGGATCATGAGAGTGTTCCGTTCTAGATTCAGGATCTCTTCATAATCGTTTCCAAGACTTATTTCATCATATCCTTTTTCAATGAATCTACTTTTCATCTCCTGTGCTTGTTTCTCATAATCTTTTTCTTCAAACAGTTTCTTTTTATTCGCTTGAACTGTCCCTTTGGGATGTTCCGAAGCCAGTTTGGATGATGAGCACTTGTCTTTTCAATATAGGTATTGCAATCTACCTCTTTGATGTGTGTCCGTGTTTCAAGTGCATTTTCTTCCACATAGATCTCCAGATCCAAAAAGACAATTTTATCTTTACTGTAATTCACGGTGAAGTACAGATTGAGTTCGTTCTGATTCATATATTTAATGAAAGTGTCCAACTCCTCTTTGCTGCCGGACCAGACAAATAGAACATTGTCTATGAACCTTTTCCACAGTCTTATCTTCTCCAACATTGGATTAGTGTTCCATATCTTCTGGTTTTCCCACTCCGCCACGAACAGATTCGCATACTCCGGTGCGAATTTCGTGCCCATCGCGGTTCCACACACCTGTCTATAATGTTCTCCTTAGAACCAAAAATAATTGTGGTCTAGGATAAACTTGATTGCTGCCATTACAAAGTTTATTTGGCGGTGATGTATGTCACTATCCTCACATAGGATTTTCTCCACATATTCACATCCTACTGTATGGCCGATCACACTGTATAGGGAAGTGATATCACAAGTTACCAGAGTGTATCCTTCTTTCCACTCGAAATCTTCCAGGATGCGTAGAACGTCCATTGAGTCTCTTAGGTAGCTTTTTTGTTTTGCTACTACTGGTTGGAGGAATCCGTCAATGTACTCTGACAGATTGCACGTCAGAGACTTTATTCCGGCCACTATTGGCCTGCCCGGAGGATTCGTCTTATTCTTATGGATCTTGGGCAGGATGTAGAACACCGGCAATGTTGGGTATTCCTTATTCGTATACTCGAACTCTTTCTTGTCCAGGATTCCTATAAGGAGTGCTTCCTTTAGTAACTCCTCCATTTCCGCCTTATATTCTTTCGTGGGGTCCTTGGATAGTCGTTCGTAGGTTGTGGTGTCCAGTAATATCCTATTCGCTTCCTTCACATACTGTGACCTATCCATCACCACCAGGGCTCCTCCTTTATCTGCAGGTTTAATACAGATCTCTTTGTTGGCTTCTAGCTCTTTCAGCGCTTTATATTCCTGTTTGGACAGATTGTGATATGTGTTTTTAGTACTCATATCCTCTATTTCTTTTTCCACCATTCGTTGGAATGTTTCCACAAAAGGACCTTTCTGATGGCTCGGATAGAACTTAGACTGTTTCCTCAAGGCTGTGTGTTGATATATTGGAACTGTTTTCTCATTATCCTTTACTGTTTTTGTTCCCATGTAGTGTTTTTTCAAGGTCAATTTTCGTATGAACTTATGAAGGCTTATATACGTCTCAAATTTATTGAGATTTTTTCTTGGGGCGTATTTAAGCCCTTTGCCTAGTACTTTTTCCTGTTCCTTTGTTAAAGCCACACTACTGATGTTGTATATTCCTTCTGTTCTTACTTCCGTATTTTTGGTCTTGCTCCTTGTGAGAATTCCTCCTCTTCTTCCTCGTTTTGTCTTAATTTTCTTTTTTGCGTTGGGTTCATTTTCCAGTCTGGTTTCTTTATGGTGACATCCTATTTTGCAAGCCCTAAAAAATGGTCCATATTTTCATCTGCGCTGCCGTATTCCTCTTGCTCCCCTCTCCTTTTTGAAACATCCATTTCTTTCTCCTTTCCTTTAGTGTATTTTTCTATATTTGAAAGGAGTTCTCTTCTTGTTGTTGCGCTCTCTTTTTTCGCGTCATATACTCCTTTCCGATAGCCCTCCAGTGCCCTAGTAAAATGTTGTTGGTAGCTAGTTCTTTTCTCCTGATCATTCCTCTGGTATTTATAACCCGATCTTGTTCTATTCCTTCTATATCCTCCCCATCTTGTGTCTTTGTTTCCCCATTCATTCTGGTATTGACGCCCTCTCATTCTGGAGTGCTGTCTTCCCCAATTATCCTCATAATCATTTCCGTTCCTGTTCCAGCGCTTCTCATTTCTTCTGGGGGCATTTCTTGTGTAAGAGTTCATTCTGTCTCTTCCTCCATTCTGGACTCTTTGGTTCCAATGTCCTCTTTGTATCGTATCTCTCTCCTCCATGTTTGCCCTTTCCTGGTTCCAGGTCCTTTGTGCTTGCAGATTCCTCCTCTTTGGTAATTTTTCTGTGGATCTATATCCTTCTCTGCAATCCTGAACATCTCTCCTATATTTTCTTTGTTTTATTTGTATTACCTCATCCTCTATAGTGTTTAAATGTTTCTGTGTCAATTCTTCTAAGTTCTTGTACTCCTCCAAATGTTGGACCGGTAATAGTTTATCCTGTACCTCTTTGATCTCCTTTTCAATTCCCTTTATGGTCCTTTGTCTGTCTTTAATAATCAACTCCATCAATTTATAGGAGCAATTATCCAGTATTTGGTTCCATTGAGTTTCAAATGAATCATCGTCTGAGATAAACGAGGCCTCCTTTTTGATCCGCAGTCCTCTTGGAATTAGTTTTGCTTCCAAATATTTTGTTAAAGTGGTGGCGTCCCACCATTGCTTTATCTCAGATATGAGTAATTTCTCATATCTGAAAAAAAGAGAACATACATTATCCATTTGGATAATAGGTTCCAGTGATTTTTCCTCTTCACTGAAAATATCCTTTAGTTTACCCATTCTTTCTTGCCTTAAAATGAGCATTTTTCCGTGATATATTTGTTTCTCGGGGTGCAGCTGATAGTGGTTAGGGTTAAATGATTCAATTGTAGGGACAAATACTATCTGCGCAAACCCCTTTTGTTTAGGAGAACGTAGGTTTGGAAAAAGTGGGGAAGGGGATAGTGTGAAGGACAGAGAAAAATAGAAAAGTTATAAAGAATAGATAGTGAGAGAGACAGTGGTGGTCAAGTGCAATGGTTTGTCGAAGTGGTGCAGCCGACAGATAAACTAGTACCCTTACTAAACAACAGCAACAAAATCCCGGCGCCTTTATTGCCCAGAAAAAATCTAGCAGCCTTCCCAGGGGTGACTGGTTTAAAAACCCCTTATACCAGAAAAAATAGAAAAAGACAATAGGA
This sequence comes from Pseudophryne corroboree, assembly GCF_028390025.1. NCBI lineage: Eukaryota > Metazoa > Chordata > Amphibia > Anura > Myobatrachidae > Pseudophryne > Pseudophryne corroboree. Next base: position 767,655,148 of record NC_086446.1, read on the forward strand.
AAGCGCAAATTTAATCTGTTTGTAGATTTTATGAAATGATTATTATTTAAAACAAACATTCATACCGGCCAGTATGCATAAATAAATTACATATATTTAAGAATATCTATAAAGATAATAACCTAAAAGAACATAGTATAGCTCCACATCAAATCTCTGTTAAGTGTATTTTAGGTGATACTTTGTATTACCTCCACTGGTAACACACTTGCTGTCTAGTGAACATATACCATGTAACCAATTAGATATGCACTTCTGAGACTCCTTCCTATATATTTGGTAATAGCCTGTAATTTATATACTGCGGTTAATGGCTTGTTATTAGACAGTTTAAATGTCACATGCAATGATTACATGTATTCCTGCATGGCCATGCAATAAATTTGTAGATAGTTCAGAGCTCCTATGCACCAATCCAAATCACAGCGTAATGATACTCAGTGGGCAAACCTGTCACGACTCCCAGCAGGGTCAGATGTTCGTCCTCCCGGCTATTGCTCTCACTTTCAGCCTTGTCTGGAGTTTATAAGACAGCTCACTTTGGGTGATGTTCCTCCCGGCTGTTTGTGTAGCCTCAGCCTTATCCGGAGTATACGTGCACTCCTCCTCCTCTGATCCCTGTTAGCAATGGGGTCTATTCTCAGCCGGCCGGCGAGTTTGGAAGGCGTTTCCCCGCCTTCCAAACTCGGCGGCTTCCTCACTGAGGAAGCCACCGAGTTTGAAAGGCGGGGAAACGCGTCTGTGTTTTCTTCTCCCACTGACGGGATCGAGTGCTGCATACCTACTAGCCGGCCGGCTGAGAATAGACCCCATTGCTAACAGGGATCAGAGGAGGAGGAGTGAACGTATACTCCGGATAAGGCTGAGGCTACACAAACAGCCGGGAGGAACATCACCCAAAGTGAGCTGTCTTATAAACTCCAGACAAGGCTGAAAGTGAGAGCAATAGCCGGGAGGACGAACATCTGACCCTGCTGGGAGTCGTGACAGGTTTGCCCACTGAGTATCATTACGCTGTGATTTGGATTGGTGCATAGGAGCTCTGAACTATCTACAAATTTATTGCATGGCCATGCAGGAATACATGTAATCATTGCATGTGACATTTAAACTATCTAATAACAAGCCATTAACCGCAGTATATAAATTACAGGCTATTACCAAATATATAGGAAGGAGTCTCAAAAGTGCATATCTAATTGGTTACATGGTATATGTTCACTAGACAGCAAGTGTGTTACCAGTGGAGGTAATACAAAGTATCACCTAAAATACACTTAACAGAGATTTGATGTGGAGCTATACTATGTTCTTTTAGGTTATTATCTTTATAGATATTCTTAAATATATGTAATTTATTTATGCATACTGGCCGGTATGAATGTTTGTTTTAAATAATAATCATTTAATAAAATCTACAAACAGATTAAATTTGCGCTTTCCTATTGTCTTTTTCTATTTTTTCTAGTACCCTTACTAGCATTAACTGGAATCAAAACAAGGAAATATCTTGGCGCACCAGGGGTTACAGAGAGAATACCAGAAAGAGTAGGTCAGACTGATTAAATCTAAATTTATTTATTTATTTAAAACATAATAAAAAGATCATGAAATTCCATTCAGAGCGTCAACATGATTCTATCTTTGCATCATCTAATAAACAAAGTGGTGCATAAATTATGTCAATTTACTGCCGTTCACAGACAATCATATATTGGTGCTAATGTACCAATGCCTTATACCGACATGATTCAATAATCGCCCCAGAGGCGTGGAAAAAAGTCCCGAGACCTGCTCATCCCACGTAGATGAAACTTAATGTCCCTTAAGAGAACAGTCTCTATTTGTGTGGACTTTTTTCGCCGTGTGCCGCCTTGTCCCCGCAGCTCAATTTGGTAGCTCAAAAACCTTTTAAAGCAGTTTCGGGTCACTTCACCCTTCTACTGCAGCCGTTCTTAATGTACAGGTAGCTCCCAGCACTCTCCTATATTGCCCACTGTAAGTGTGTGAGCTGGCGCTTGTTAGGTGATGGTACCTGTAGGTTATTTAGTTTTGAGTCCTCCGTCCCCTCCTCTCCCGAGTCCGTGCCTTATTTCACCTCGTGGACCTCCGGTGGGGCCGGCCAGCCGATTCCCAGAGCTTCGATACAACCTGTATCGCCTGGCCCGCATGCGTGGAACGCAGGCCAGTGGCTTCCGGTTTCGCGGCTTCCGGGGATACGTCTCGTCAGCAGGTCAGCAGCAGGTCAGATTAGGCTCCGGCTCCTGTGGTCAGCATGCAGCGACCAACGCGTTTCTCCCATAAAGGGCTTCGTCAGGGATAGATGCCATGCCATAGAGAATGTCTTATATACCTAGAGCTTCCCAGTGATTGGTCCTCACTATGGGATCCTGTTTTGTATACATTAACTCTTTCCTCCCTTGCAAGGGTGAAGTTCTCATTGTATATAATAAGAGAAACTCATGTTGTAAAAATATATTAAACTTATAAAACAAAGAGAACTGATCATATATAAATTTTTCACAATTGTATTTATATAAAATATATAAGGTTATAAATATTCATAAATTATCTGTATTTAAATGGTCATAAAAAATCATGAAAAATCAGTCTGACGAAATGATGAATAAAAAAGAAGAAGAAACAAAGTGAAAATGAAGAAGAGAAGAAAAGGGGGAGGAGATAGGGGAGAGAAAGATGGAAAAAGGGCAGAAAAGGATTTCTCCCTTTATCCTATCTATAAGGAGGTCTGAAAAATCTGTGCTTATATGAGATGTGGAGCTGCTCATATAAATCATCTGGACAAAGTGTAATTCCAGAAAACTCGCCAAGTCGAAGTCTATGTTGAGGCCCTTTGGAGTAATGGTGTCCATTTGGTAAATCCACTTCGCTTCTTCCTTTGAGATTTCCACCACTTTATCACCACCTCTCCAGTTGTTTTTGATTTTCTTTATACCAATGAATTTTAGACATGTGGGGTCACTATTGTGGTGATGTGCGAAGTGTATTGGGATACTGTGGGTCTCCACTTTGTTTCTGATCTTTCTAATATGCTCTGAGATGCGATTCTTCAAAGGCCTGATGGTCCTCCCTATATACTGTAGTCCACACGGACACTCCAAGAGGTACACTACACCTTTCGTGTCACACGTTATTTGTTCTTCTATCCTGAATTCTTTCCTGTTGGTCTTGGAGGAGAAGGTTTGGATATTTTTGGTACTAGTGTGTTTAGTGTTTTTGCAATTCTGGCATCTCAGACAATGGAAAAATCCCTTTGTTCTTTTTCCTTTTTCTAACCAGGTAAGTCTCTCTTCTTCCTCTGTCCCTATTTCTATTGGAAGGGCACTTTTTACTAATGATGATCTGATATTCCTCGCCTTCTTGTATATCACCTTTGGTCTTCTCGGAAGGATTTCACATCATTTTTCATCCTTTAGTAGAATAGGCCAGTATTTATTTAGAACTCCCTCCATTTTCTTCGATTGTGAGCTGTATTGAGTGATGAAGGTTATCTCATTCTTCATTTTCTCCATATCCCCCTTCTTTGACTCTTTTGGGATCATGAGGGTGTTCCGTTCTAGATTCAGGATCTCTTCATAATCGTTTCCAAGACTTATTTCATCATATCCTTTTTCAATGAATCTACTTTTCATCTCCTGTGCTTGTTTCTCATAATCTTTTTTCTTCGAACAGTTTCTTTTTATTCGCTTGAACTGTCCCTTTGGGATGTTCCGAAGCCAGTTTGGATGATGAGCACTTGTCTTTTCAATATAGGTATTGCAATCTACCTCTTTGATGTGTGTCCGTGTTTCAAGTGCATTTTCTTCCACATAGATCTCCAGATCCAAAAAGACAATTTTATCTTTACTGTAATTCACGGTGAAGTACAGATTGAGTTCGTTCTGATTCATATATTCAATGAAAGTGTCCAACTCCTCTTTGCTGCCGGACCAGACAAATAGAACATCGTCTATGAACCTTTTCCACAATCTTATCTTCTCCAACATTGGATTAGTGTTCCATATCTTCTGGTTCTCCCACTCCGCCACGAACAGATTCGCATACCCCGGTGCGAATTTCGTGCCCATCGCGGTTCCACGCACCTGTCTATAATATTCTCCTTTGAACCAAAAATAATTGTGGTCTAGGATAAACTTGATTGTTGCCATTATAAAGTTTATTTGGCGATGATGTATGTCACTATCCTCACATAGGATTTTCTCCACATATTCACATCCTACTGTGTGTCCGATCACACTGTATAGGGAAGTGATATCACAAGTTACCAGAGTGTATCCTTCTTTCCACTCGAAATCTTCCAGGATGCGTAGAATGTCCATTGAGTCTCTTAGGTAGCTTTTTTGTTTTGCTACTACTGGTTGGAGGAATCCGTCAATGTACTCTGACAGATTGCACGTCAGAGACTTTATTCCGGCCACTATTGGCCTGGCCGGAGGATTCGTCTTATTCTTATGGATCTTGGGCAGGATGTAGAACACCGGCAATGTTGGGTATTCCTTATTCGTATACTCAAACTCTTTCTTGTCCAGGATTCCTATAAGGAGTGCTTCCTTTAGTAACTCCTCCATTTCTGCCTTATATTCTTTCGTGGGGTCCTTGGATAGTCGTTCGTAGGTTGTGGTGTCCTGTAATATCCTATTCGCTTCCTTCACATACTGTGACCTATCCATCACCACCAGGGCTCCTCCTTTATCTGCAGGTTTAATACAGATCTCTTTGTTGGCTTCTAGCTCTTTCAGCGCTTTATATTCCTGTTTGGACAGATTGTGATATGTGTTTTTAGTACTCATATCCTCTATTTCTTTTTCCACCATTCGTTGGAATGTTTCCACAAAAGGACCTTTCTGATGGCTCGGATAGAACTTAGACTGTTTCCTCAAGGCTGTGTGTTGATATATTGGAACTGTTTTCTCATTATCCTTTACTGTTTTTGTTCCCATGTAGTGTTTTTTCAAGGTTAATTTTCGTATGAACTTATGAAGGCTTATATACGTCTCAAATTTATTGAGATTTTTTCTTGGGGCGTATTTAAGCCCTCTGCCTAGTACTTTTTCCTGTTCCTTTGTTAAAGCCACACTACTGATGTTGTATATTCCTTCTGTTCTTACTTCCGTATTTTTGGTCTTGCTCCTTGTGAGAATTCCTCCTCTTCTTCCTCGTTTTGTCTTAATTTTCTTTTTTGCGTTGGGTTCATTTTCCAGTCTGGTTTCTTTATGGTGACATCCTGTTTTGCAAGCCCTAAAAAATGGTCCATATTTTCATCTGCGCTGCCGTATTCCTCTTGCTCCCCTCTCCTTTTTGAAACATCCATTTCTTTCTCCTTTCCTTTAGTGTATTTTTCTATATTTGAAAGGAGTTCTCTTCTTGTTGTTGCGCTTTCTTTTTTCGCGTCATATACTCCTTTCCGATAGCCCTCCAGTGCCCTAGTAAAATGTTGTTGGTAGCTAGTTCTTTTCTCCTGATCATTCCTCTGGTATTTATAACCCGATCTTTTTCTATTCCTTCTATATCCACCCCATCTTGTGTCTTTGTTTCCCCATTCATTCCGGTATTGACGCCCTCTCATTCTGGAGTGCTGTCTTCCCCAATTATCCTCATAATCATTTCCGTTCCTGTTCCAGCGCTTCTCATTTCTTCTGGGGGCATTTCTTGTGTAAGAGTTCATTCTGTCTCTTCCTCCATTCTGGACTCTTTGGTTCCAATGTCCTCTTTGTATCGTATCTCTCTCCTCCATGTTTGCCCTTTCCTGGTTCCAGGTCCTTTGTGCTTGCAGATTCCTCCTCTTTGGTAATTTTTCTGTGGATCTATATCCTTCTCTGCAATCCTGAACATCTCTCCTATATTTTCTTTGTTTTATTTGTATTACCTCATCCTCTATAGTGTTTAAATGTTTCTGTGTCAATTCTTCTAAGTTCTTGTACTCCTCCAAATGTTGGACCGGTAATAGTTTATCCTGTACCTCTTTGATCTCCTTTTCGATTCCCTTTATGGTCCTTTGTCTGTCTTTAATAATCAACTCCATCAATTTATAGGAGCAATTATCCAGTATTTGGTTCCATTGAGTTTCAAATGAATCATCGTCTGAAATAAACGAGGCCTCCCTTTTGATCCGCAGTCCTCTTGGAATTAGTTTTGCTTCCAAATATTTTGTTAAAGTGGTGGCGTCCCACCATTGCTTTATCTCAGATATGAGTAATTTCTCATATCTGAAAAAAAGAGAACATACATTATCCCTTTGGATAATAGGTTCCAGTGAGAGTCAACATGATTCTAATTTTGCATCATCTAATAAACAAAGTGGTGCATAAATTATGTCAATTTACTGCCGTTCACAGACAATCATATATTGGTGTTAATGTACCAATGCCTTATACCGACATGATTCAATAATCGCCCCAGAGGCATGGAAAAAAGTCCCGAGACCTGCTCATCCCACGTAGATGAAACTTAATGTCCCTTAAGAGAACAGTCACTATTTGTGTGGACTTTTTTCGCCGTGTGCCGCCTTGTCCCCGCAGCTCAATTTGGTAGCTCAAAAACCTTTTAAAGCAGTTTCGGGTCACTTTACCCTTCTACTGCAGCCATTCTTAATGTACAGGAAGCTCCCAGCACTCTCCTATATTGCCCACTGTAAGTGTGTGAGCTGGCGCTTGTTAGGTGATGGTACCTGTAGGTTATTTCGTTTTGAGTACTCCGTCCCCTCCTCTCCCGGGTCCGTGCCTTATTTCGCCTCGTGGACCTCCGGTGGGGCCGTCCAGCCGATTCCCAGAGCTTCGATACAACCTGTATCGCCTGGCCCGCATGCGTGGAACGCAGGCCAGTGGCTTCTGGTTTGGCGGCTTCCGGGGATACGTCTCGTCAGCAGGTCAGCAGCAGGTCAGATTAGGCTCCGGCTCCTGTGGTCAGCATGCAGCGACCAACGCGTTTCTCCCATAAAGGGCTTCATCAGGGATAGATGCCATGCCATAGAGAATGTCTTATATGCCTAGAGCTTCCCAGTGATTGGTCCTCACTATGGGATCCTGTTTTGTATACATTAACTCTTTCCTCCCTTGCAAGGGTGAAGTTCTCATTGTATATAATAAGAGAAACTCATGTAAAAATATATTAAACTTATAAAACAAAGAGAATTGATCATATATAAATTTTACACAATTGTATTTATATAAAATATATAAGGTTATAAATATTCATAAATTATCTGTTTTTAAATGGTCATAAAAAATCATGAAAAATCAGTCTGACGAAATGATGAATAAAAAAGAAGAAGAAACAAAGTGAAAATGAAGTAGAGAAAAAAAGGGGGAGGAGATTGTGGAAAAGGTTCATAGACGATGTTCTATTTGTCTGGTCCGGCAGCAAAGAGGAGTTGGACACTTTCATTGAATATATGAATCAGAACGAACTCAATCTGTACTTCACCGTGAATTACAGTAAAGATAAAATTGTCTTTTTGGATCTGGAGATCTATGTGGAAGAAAATGCACTTGAAACACGGACACACATCAAAGAGGTAGATCGCAATACCTATATTGAAAAGACAAGTGCTCATCATCCAAACTGGCTTCGGAACATCCCAAAGGGACAGTTCAAGCGAATAAAAAGAAACTGTTCGAAGAAAAAAGATTATGAGAAACAAGCACAGGAGATGAAAAGTAGATTCATTGAAAAAGGATATGATGAAATAAGTCTTGGAAACGATTATGAAGAGATCCTGAATCTAGAACGGAACACTCTCATGATCCCAAAAGAGTCAAAGAAGGGGGATATGGAGAAAATGAAGAATGAGATAACCTTCATCACTCAATACAGCTCACAATCGAAGAAAATGGAGGGAGTTCTAAATAAATACTGGCCTATTCTACTAAAGGATGAAAAATTATGTGAAATCCTTCCGAGAAGACCAAAGGTGATATACAAGAAGGCGAGGAATATCAGATCGTCATTAGTAAAAAGTGCCCTTCCAATGGAAATAGGGACAGAGGAAGAAGAGAGACTTACCTGGTTAGAAAAAGGAAAAAGAACAAAGGGATTTTTCCATTGTCTGAGATGCCAGAATTGCAAAAACACTAAACACACTAGTACCAAAAATATCCAAACCTTCTCCTCCAAGACCAACAGGAAAGAATTCAGGATAGAAGAACAAATAAAGTGTGACACGAAAGGTGTAGTGTACCTCTTGGAGTGTCCGTGTGGACTACAGTATATAGGGAGGACCATCAGGCCTTTGAAGAATCGCATCTCAGAGCATATTAGAAATATCAGAAACAAAGTGGAGACCCACAGTATCCCAATACACTTCGCACATCACCACAATAGTGACCCCACATGTCTAAAATTCATTGGTATAAAGAAAATCAAAAAGAACTGGAGAGGTGGTGATAAAGTGGTGGAAATCTCAAAGGAAGAAGCGAAGTGGATTTACCAAATGGACACCATTACTCCAAAGGGCCTCAACATAGACTTCGACTTGGCGAGTTTTCTGGAATGACACTTTGTCCAGATGATTTATATGAGCAGCGCCACATCTCAAATAAGCACAGATTTTTCAGACCTCCTTATAGATAGGATAAAGGGAGAAATCCTTTTCTGCCCTTTTTCCATCTTTCTCTCCCCTATCTCTTCCGCCTTTTCTTCTCTTCTTCATTTTCACTTTGTTTCTTCTTCTTTTTTATTCATCATTTCGTCAGACTGATTTTTCATGATTTTTTATGACCATTTAAAAACAGATAATGTATGAATATTTATAACCTTATATATTTTATATAAATACAATTGTGTAAAATTTATATATGATCAATTCTCTTTGTTTTATAAGTTTAATATATTTTTACAACATGAGTTTCTCTTATTATATACAATGAGAACTTCACCCTTGCAAGGGAGGAAAGAGTTAATGTATACAAAACAGGATCCCATAGTGAGGACCAATCACTGGGAAGCTCTAGGTATATAAGACATTCTCTATGGCATGGCATCTATCCCTGACGAAGCCCTTTATGGGAGAAACGCGTTGGTTCGCTGCATGCTGACCACAGGAGCCAGAGCCTAATCTGACCTGCTGCTGACCTGCTGACGAGACGTATCCCCGGAAGCCGGAAGCCGCGAAACCGGAAGCCACTGGCCTGCGTTCCACGCATGCGGGCCAGGCGATACAGGTTGTATCGAAGCTCTGGGAATCGGCTGGCTGGCCCCACCGGAGGTCCACGAGGCGAAATAAGGCACGGACCCGGGAGAGGAGGGGACGGAGGACTCAAAACGAAATAACCTACAGGTACCATCACCTAACAAGAGCCAGCTCGCACACTTACAGTGGGCAATATAGGAGAGTGCTGGGAGCTACCTGTACATTAAGAACGGCTGCAGTAGAAGGGTAAAGTGACCCGAAACTGCTTTAAAAGGTTTTTGAGCTACCAAATTGAGCTGCGGGGACAAGGCGGCACACGGCGAAAAAAGTTCACACAAATAGAGACTGTTCTCTTAAGGGACATTAAGTTTCATCTACGTGGGATGAGCAGGTCTCGGGACTTTTTTCCACGCCACTGGGGCGATTATTGAATCATGTCGGTATAAGGCATTGGTACATTAGCACCAATATATGATTGTCTGTGAACGGCAGTAAATTGACATAATTTATGCACCACTTTCTTTATTAGATGATGCAAAGATAGAATCATGTTGACTCTCTGAATGGAATTTCATGACCTTTTTATTATGTTTTAAATAAATAAATAAATTTAGATTTAATCAGTCTGACCTACTCTTTCTGGTATTCTCTCTGTAACCCCTGGTGCGCCAAGATATTTCCTTGTTTTGATTCCATGCACTACAGTGGGTGGCTGTGGTGGGGGTGCTGCATTAAAGGTGTCTGTGTGGTGGTGGTGGGGTATTCATATGTTATATGTAGGTCACTGATGGTCTCGGCATTATATGTAGGGCCAAATTAAGAACTTTAGAGTACCTGAGCCCTGAAAAGATTTTGGTGCCCTCATATATATCTCATTCAAAATATAGACAATAATAAACCAGAAAATATTTTTTTTTAAACAAAACAAAACTTACCATAACATTTATTTTTATATACTTCCACTTTTATTTATATTTGAAAAGTTTTCTCCAATATCTATGCGGCTCTCCAAGACCTCCCAAAGAAACGTTATCTCCAAAATTCTCAACCAAGGCCTTTAAAAAGCTACAATTTGGAGACCACCCCCAAATCTAGCAACAGTGTACTGAGCGCAGATGCACTCACTGTCAGTGGACGACTGAACGGAACAGCCAACATGACCAAGATCATGAGCCTCGGTACACTGTGTAGCAGTTACCAGATTCACATTTTGTTTTGCCAAGATTAATGTATCAGTTACTATTTTATTCTTTTTTTTATTCTTTTTTTATTATTGTGTGTGTGTGTGTGTGTGTGTGTGTGTGTATACAGTTGTGCTCATAAGTTTACATACCCTAGCAGAATTTATGATTTTCTGCCCATTTGTCAGAGAATATGAATGATAACTCACAAACTTTTCTTTCACTCGTGGTTAGTGGTTGGGTGAAGCCATTTATTGTCAAACAACTGTGTTTACTCTTTTTAAATCATAATGACAACAGAAACTACCCAAATGACCCTGATCAAAAGTTTACATACCCTGGAGATTTTGGCCTACACAAGTTGACACAAACGGGTTTGAATGGCTACTAAAGGTAACTATCCTCACCTGTGATCTGTTAGCTTGTAATCAGTGTGTGTGTATAAAAGGTCAGGGAGTTTCTGGACTCCTGAAAGACCCTTGCATCTTTCATCCAGTGCTGCACTGACGTGTCTGGATTCTGAGTCATGGGGAAAGCAAATGAATTGTCAAAGGATCTGCGGGAAAAGGTAATTGAACTGTATAAAACAGGAAAGGGATATAAAAAGATATCCAGGCAATTGAGAATGCCAATCAGCAGTGTTCAAACTCTAATTAAGAAGTGGAAAATGAGGGATTCTGTGGAAACCAAATCACGTTCAGGTAGACCAACAAAAATTTCAGCCACAACTGCCAGGAAAATTGTTCGTGATGCAAAGAAAAATCCACAAATAACTTCAGCTGAAATACAGGACTCTCTGAAAAAAGTGGCGTGGTTGTTTCAAGATGCACAATAAGGAGGCATTTGTAGAAAAATGGGCTGCATGGTCGAGTCGCCAGAAGAAAGCCATTACTTCGCAAATACCACAAAGCATCCCGCTTACAATACTCCAAACAGCACAGAGACAAGCCTCAAAACTTCTGGAACAAAGTCATTTGGAGTGATGAGAGCAAAATTGAACTTTTTGGCCACAACCGTAAACGTTACATTTGGAGAGGAGTCAACAAGGCCTATGATGAAAGGTACACCATTCCTACTGTGAAAAATGGAGGTGGATCACTGATGTTTTGGGGATGTGTGAGCTACAAAGGCACTGGAAACTTGGTCAAAATTGATGGCAAGATGAATGCAGCATGTTATCAGAAAATACTGGAGGAAAATTTGCACTCATCAGCCCGGAAGCTGCGCATGGGACGTACTTAGACGTTCCAACATGACAATGATCCAAAACACAAGGCCAAGTCGACCTGTCATTGGCTACAGCAGAATAAAGTGAAGGTTCTGGAGTGGCCATCTCAGTCTCCTGACCTCAATATCATTGAGCCACTCTGGGGAGATCTCAAACGTGCAGTTCATGTAAGACAGCCCAAGAATTTACAGGAACTGGAGGCTTTTTGCCAAGAAGAATGGGCAGCTTTACCATCTGAGAAAATAAAGAGCCTCATCCACAACTACCACAAAAGACTTCAAGCTGTCATTGATGTTAAAGGGGGCAATACACGGTATTAAGAACTGGGGTATGTAAACTTTTGATCAGGGTCATTTGGGTAGTTTCTGTTGTCATTATGATTTAAAAAGAGTAAACACAGTTGTTTGACAATAAATGGCTTCACCCAACCACTAACCATGAGTGAAAGAAAAGTTTGTGAGTTATCATTCATAGTCTCTGACAAATGGCCAGAAAATAACAAATTCTGCTAGGATATGTAAACTTATGAGCACAAATGTATATATATATATATATATATATATATATAATTTCTATTTTTTATTTGTGTGTCATTTTTCATTTATAGTAGGAACCCCGTTTTGTGGAACCTGGTTCTGCTGCACCATTTGTAGTTTTGCACCATATGGTCCATGGTAAATCTGGCAATGGAAAACTTGTGGTGCGCCCCATCCCTTGATGCTCTAAGCACGTGCTTATTTTGCTTATTGGTTAATCCAGCCCTGATTATACGGCAGTCACTGCAATGACTAATATGGCAGGCATTGAAACCTTTTTGCCACACTCCCTAAATCAGCTGACCACACTTCTTCAGCTTTGCTGCAACTCCCTTCAGTGGGCCCCCACCATTGATTCCCCCTGTGGGCCCTTCATGCCCCAACCTCCTCCTTCCCACGCGGGCCACTGTGGCCCATGGGTGGTACAGTCTCCAAAAAAGCAGAACTGTCCTGCCCAAGGAAGGACAGTTGGGAGGTATATATTTGAGAGAGATCACAAATATACATGTATACATGCTATATAGCCTGTTTTATCATTTGATAGCTCTTTGTAGTATGTCACCGATGTTGTGGTGTGTTTGGCTATGTGTCATTATTACGTGGTATTCAGTGTGTCAGACACATTTTCCTATTCTTTATTTATAATTACATTTAGGTGTAACTTTCAGGCAGTCAGTGTTCTCTCAGTATAAGACGTAATATTCTTACTGTCAACATCAATCGGGCTGACGGGCTCTTTCCACGTGGCGTAATATTTTGGAACATGTAAGCAGAGTATTATATAGATGACCAATAATAACAGCAAAACACACATTGTTACCATGCATTGGTTATGTGTGACCGGTGGTCAGGAGACCGCCGGTCACAATACCGATAGCAGGATACCGGCTGTTGGATGGCCGGCGGATGGGCAAGCAGAACAAACCCCACCCCCAAAAAAATAATAATTGCAAATAGAAATGGCCTAATGTATGCTGTATAAATTGCACACTCTGACAGGCTGTTTTATCCCATGGAGGTGAGTTACTACCTTATGCTAATGCGAGTTTCTATACTGCTAACATGAGGATCTGTAGGTCTAATTGCAGCATCAAGTGGGAAGCAGCTCCGCCCACTGTTTTCCTGGCCACACCCACCACCATCATTATTAGTTTCCCTTGCCCCATGCTAGTTGCAAGATCTATGTCAGTAACAGGCAGGGACGGACTGAAGCTCTTCTAGTGGCCGCATGTGACAAAGGCGCCATAATCAATTTTCATTTACAGTAGTTTATTTACTTATTATGTACGAACATAGAGTAGAAACTGCTACATCATAGGATTCCATTAAGCTATAATGTTTATATTATACAGCTGAGTATATACCTGTCCAAGCCACAGGAGATCCGACTCCACATCGACCAGTTTGTCCGACACTGAACAATTGAGTACCCCAGTGACCTACGGCGAGGTGGCTGGGGAGGCACACATGGGGATGGGTCTGAACACTGGGAGCCTATCTCACCCCCTACTCATGTAACGCTCCCTTCATTACACTAAGCTACAGTGCCCATTGAGTCTCCTACCTGCATCCATATGTTTTCTCTTGCTTCTGCCGTCTGAGCTCCGACTAGAGTGCACTTCCTGGTCACATGACACATCCAAGTGTCCATCAGTGCACAAGGCCCGCCCCCACACTCAGAGGCATGCCTCTACTAGCTCCCTTTCTGTGCAGCGTTACTGCCCGTGGTGTGGCCCCGCCCCCCAGCTCTGCAAGCAATGTCTGACTATACAGAAGCAAGGCTAGGGATCTAGGGATGGTCATTGTTATGTTCTACATTGATGAGAAACTCATTAGAAACCATTGATGGTATGTAACTATACTATGGCATACCATCAATGGTTCATGCCATCGGAGTTTTGTGCATGCGCAGAAAAGACGCTCGGTTCATTATAAGATACGCATTTGTGCCAAAGAAATGGCTTTCTGGGTGCTGACAAGCGCTGAAGGAAACCCCCTTGCCCATGGATATGACATGTATTACCCCATATACAGTGGAAAGCTTTGCATGGCTCTGGCAATACATGTTATACTCATCACTGAGACTGTAACACACGTACTGTATGATGCCATGTGGAGAGGTTTTACTGACTGTACGATACTACATTGGTCTCATGTAAAAGCACTGGGCGCGTCGTTACATCGTCTCTCTATGCAGGTAAAGGGCCCGGTTCTGGGTCACAGGCAGTGGTGATATGTGTGCTGGTGGCTGATGTGTAATAATAACTGCGCCTGCATCTAATCACTAGTGAGCTGCACAGTCCATGCGTCCTGCGGTATGTATGTGTCAGGCTCTGGAGCCTTACCTCCGGCGGGTGCTTTCGCGGGTTACCTTCCCACTGGTTGGCGCGGCTGCAGCGGCAGGGAGCTGCTGGCGGCGGGTCCTTCTGGACGGATGTGCGGCTGCCAAGGGCCGGGGGCCGACGGTCTGGAGATCCGGGCGCTGCGGCGGGGATCGCTACGGTAAGGTCCTCTAGTGGTGACACAGTATAGTGTGTCAGAGACAGAAGCTGGCTAAAGCTGTGTGCTAACAGCTAAGTATGTCTCCTGTGCTGGGGGCAGCCATGTTGGAGACCAGAGTATTACCAATGAAGTTCCCAATCTGTGTCCAGCCAATCCTGCGTGTTCTCCCCTTACAAAAGGGGGCTGGCTCAGAGGGAGAGTGCCAGTGCTTTATGTTACCTCCTTGTGAAAGGTTCTCCAGCTCTGTGCTCCCAGGTTACTTCTGGTTCCCTGGTACTGGTTGCTCTCATCCATCGGTTACCTAAACGCTGCTGCAGTTCTGCTGTCTAAGTCCGTTGCCACTCGTGGAAGCGCTCACGGGGTCCCAGGTCGTAGAGGAGCTCCAGGTGCTAACGGCGGTTCCCGCAGACGTCTTCCTTTCTTCAAAGTCCAATTTCTTCAGCCTCGTCTTTCAATCACAAACCACAGTCCTCATTTCTTCAAAGTCCAAGTTCTTCAGCCTCGTCTTTCAATCACAAACCACAATCCTCATTTCTTCAAAGTCCAAGTTCTTCAGCCTCGTCTTTCAATCACAAACCACAGTCCTCATTTCTTCAAAGTCCAAGTTCTTCAGCCTAGTCTTTCAATTACAAACCACAGTCTTCATATCTTCAAAGTCCAAGTTCTTCAGCCTCGTCTTTTATCATAAAACACAGTCTTCAGTTCTTCTTTACCGGAGTTCTTCAGCTTCACTCTTCAAGTTATTTAACCATAGACTCTAATTCTTCCAGTTTCTTCCATTGCTCCAATATTCGTGTACAGCCTGATTATTCATTAAAACTACAGTTATCTCCCTACGAAGTCCTCCTTTTCTTTATGCCCTCCGGCCAACGTTAACACTTAGTTAGGCTGCCACCCCATGAGGAGGAATTACATTCAGCCACCTCGTTTACTCTCCTCACAGGTAGCTGTCCCTTCAGCCAAAACTCAGTTGTCGGAACCCCAACTTACGCCGAGCGTGACAGTATATACTGTACAGAGGAGCAGTATTGGGTGTTCCTGGGTGGTGGCTGTCACACACATGGAGATGCGCTGTGTGATGAGCGTGTTACACGTGTGTTGCATAACAGGTTCTGAGCTCAGGGCAGTGGCGTAACTACTGCCCCCGCAGCCCTCGCGGTGGCTTGGGGGCGAGGGGCTGCGGGGGCGCCGCCACTGATTTAGAGCAGATTGACATGCGGACGAACGTCCGCATGTCAATCTGTTGTCACTAGCCCCCCGCTGTGAAGTAGGGACACGGAGGGCACAGCGTGCGCCTCTCCTGTGTCCCTCTGAGTCTCCGGCGTGTCGGGGGGCGTGTCATATGAAAAGGGGGCGTGGCTTCGCGGAGGACCCGCGATCGCGGGCCACGCCCCCGTTTCGTCACTGAGGGGGCATGCCCAGCGCTCTGTGAGCTGCTGGCATGTCCTCTCTCCCACTGTCTGCGCTGAATAGACGCTGTGCGCATGCGCACAGCGTCTATTCACTACTGCTCTGCTATGCAGAGCAGTGACTGTAGGAGCCTCCCAACTGCCCCCCCCATCGCGGGACACTGTGGGAGGTATGCATATATGGCACTGAGGGGGCACTGAGGGGGCATATATGGAACAGGGGGGGGGCACTGAGGGGGCATATATGGCCTGAGGGGGCATATATGGCACTGGGGTGGCACTGAGGGGCATATATGGCACTGAGGGGGCATATATGGCACTGGGGGCACTGAGGGGGCATATATGGCACTGGGGGGGCACAGAGGGGTCATATATGGCACTGAGGGGGCATATATGGCACTGCGGGGGGCACTGAGGGGGCATATATGGCACTGAGGGGGCACTGAGGGCATATATGGCACTGGGGGGCACTGAGGGGGCATAGATGGCACTGGGGGGCACTGAGGGGGCATATATGGCACTGGGGGGTACTGAGGGGGCATATATGGCACTGGGGGGGCACAGAGGGGTCATATATGGCACTGAGGGGGCATATATGGCACTGCGGGGGGCACTGAGGGGGCATATATGGCACTGGGGGGCACTAAGGGCATATATGGCACTGGGGGGCACTGAGGGGGCATAGATGGCACTGGGGGGCACTGAGGGGGCATATATGGCACTGGGGAGGCACTGAGGGGGCATATATGGCACTGAGGGGGCATATATGGCACTGGGGGGGCACTGAGGGGGCATATATGGCACTGGGGGGGTACTGAGGGGGCATATATGGCACTGGGGGGCACTGAGGGGGCATATATGGCACTGGGGGGCACTGAGGGGGCATATATGGCACTGGGGGGGCACAGAGGGGGCATATATGGCACTGGGGGGGCACAGAGGGGTCATATATGGCACTGAGGGGGCATATATGGCACTGCGGGGGGGCACATATGGCACTGAGGGGGCATATATGGCACTGGGGGGCACTGAGGGCATATATGGCACTGGGGGGCACTGAGGGGGCATAGATGGCACTGGGGAGGCACTGAGGGGGCATATATGGCACTGGTGGGGCACTGAGGGGGCATATATGGCACTGGGGGGGCACTGAGGGGGCATATATGGCACTGGGGGGTACTGAGGGGGCATATATGGCACTGGGGGGCACTGAGGGGGCATATATGGCACTGGGGAAGCACTGAGGGGGCATATATGGCACTGGGGGGGCACTGAGGGGGCATATATGGCACTGTATGTGTACCTGGCACATGGGGGGCTATATTTGGCACTGGGGGCACGTGAGCACCTGGCATTGTGGGGGAATATCTGGCACTGGGGGCATATGTGGCACTGGGGGGAGAGGCTATATTTGGCACTGGGGGCATGTGAGTACCTGGCACCGTGGGGGAATATCTGGCACTGAGGACATATGTGGCACTGGGAGCACAGCCCTAGCAACAAGCACTACCCCCTAGCAATGAGCATGACACCCAGTGCATGAAACCCCTGGCAACGAGCATGACACCGAGTGCATGAAACACCTGGCAACGAGCATGACACCCTGAGCATGAAAACCCCTGGCACTGTGCATGGAACCAAGAGCATGAAACCCCTGGCAACGAGCAGGTAATTTAAAAGTAATTAGAAGCCTTAATGTAGGACTTAATGTGTAATGGGCATTACGGTGTGTGGCATAATGTATCACGGACATTGCGGTGTGTGTCAGAATGTGTCACAGGCATTACGGTGTGTGGCAAACTATATCACGGGCATTGTGGTATGTGGTATAATGTCTCAGGGGCATTGCAGTGTGGCATAGGGTATAACGGGCATTGCGGTATGTGTCACAGGCATTACGGTGTATGGTATACTAGATCACGGGCATTGTGGTATGTGGTATACTGTCTCAGGGTCATTGCAGTGTGTGGCATAATGTATAATGGGCATTGCGGTGTGTGGCATAATGTGTCAGGCATTACGGTGTCTGTATACTATATCACGGGCATTGTGGTATGTGGTATAATGTCTTAGGGTCATTGCAGTGTGGCATAATGTATAACGGGCATTGCGGTGTGTGTCATAATGTATCACGGACATTGCGGTGTGTGGTATACTATATCATGGGCATTGTGGTATGTGGTATAATGTCTCAGGTTAATTGCAGTGTGTGTCATAATGTATCACGGACATTGCGGTGTGTGTCATAATGTATCACGGACATTGCGGTGTGTGGTATACTATATCATGGGCATTGTGGTATGTGCTATAATGTATCAGGGGCATTGCAGTGTGTAGCATAATGTATAACGGGCATTGCGATTCCTGTCATAATGTGTCACAGACATTACGGTGTGTGGCATAATGTGTCGGGGGCATTACGGTGTGTGCATATTGTGTCATGTGCATTATTGTGTGTGGCATAATGTCTGAGGGCCTTTGCAGTATGTGGCATAATGTATACTGGGCATTACTGTAAGGAGGAAAAATGACAAATAATGGAAGGGGCATGAATCAGGATTATTTTTCTTTCCTGTGGTGGCTAACGTCTGGGCGTGCAGGTTGCAAAACTGGGGTATAAGGTAGTCTATTCCTGCAATGCCACGCCTCTTTATGCGAAGCCGCGCCCATTTAAACAAAACCACGCCCCTTTTTAGGCGCCACGCGCCTTCGGCGCGCACATGTTTGTCCCTTTCCTAGTGCCAATTATGGGGGGGGGGGGGCGCCGAAGAATTTTTTGGCTTGGGGGAGAAAAATTTCTAGTTACGCCACTGGCTCAGGGGTTTAATCAGCTACATTGGAGGCCATACTGTGATGGAGATTCTGTGCCAGCAAGTTTCCATAATGGATCTGATGGAAGTGTCTAATGACGCAGAAAGTCCTTGCACAGTCAGATGCACGCCTGTATCAGATACACGCCTCTACGCCGGGGACAGGCGCCTCTACGCCGGGGACAGGCGCCTCTACGCCGGGGACAGGCGCCTCTACGCCGGGGACAGGCCTGTTACTAGCAATAGTATAAAGTCATAATCATGACTGCAGCAAAAGAGGTTCTGCATCAGCACCAAAGTACCTCTCAGGACTATAGTCATCAGCAAAGCAAATAGCTATTTCCACCTGACTGTACCCTGCTGCATGTGGGTATGTGTGGCACTATGGCATCTTCCTTATGAGTAGATAATGCTATGTAACCCAGGGAGGATAATGGTATATCATGCGGATCTATGCAGCCACAATTATGCTTGCACCTACAGTAAGTGTGAGTGTGTTATATGCACAATATATGATAGTGAGCAACAAAGGGCAGGTACAGTACAGAGCAAGTATTGCAGCACTTGTCACGTGATGGGTGGGGCTCAGTTTAGCTGCCCAGATGCCCACAGTACTGCCCCAACGCCGCCGGGTGCTGTTATTACACATTACATCTCCAGAGCTGTGTAACACATGAATATGGGTCACACAAATAGTAGTATGGGAAACACTCACATTATTACATAGAAGATCCAAATACCACACCAGCCACTGACTGACATGTCTCTCTTTTATTGTAGAAACACCACATACATACATATCTATTTGCATTTCTCTGTGTGTGTGTGTGTGTGTATATATATATATATATATATATTTTTTTTTTTTATAAATATAATTTGAGATACATAATTTGAGATAGCTTAGGCGACATGAGAAAAATGAAATTAGAAACATGACTTGAAAAAACCCGAAATTAGAAACATGACTTGAAAAAATCCGAAATTAGAAACAGGACTTGAAAAAACCCGAAATTAGAAACATGACTTGAAAAAATCCGAAATTAGAAACAGGACTTGAAAAAACCCGAAATTAGAAACAGGACTTGAAAAAACCCGAAATTAGAAACAGGACTTTAAAAAAACAAAAAACAAAATTAGATACACAACTTGAAAAAACTGAAATTGGATACATGACATGAAAATACCCATGACATTTGAAAAATGAAATTAGATACATGGTTGAAAAAAAAAAAAGAGAGACATTAGATACAGGACTAGAGATGTGTGACTTTCATGGTTGTTTCTCGCCTCTATATTTCCACCCTAGGCATCCCATCAGGCTCTGCCAGCATCCAGCAGCCAGAAGAGGCGTGTTTCTTGTTAATCATCTCCCTAAAAAAGAAAACTACGATCTGTGAATGTAATAAAAAAAAAAACAACACAAAAACTTTTGCCATCTGCAAGTACAGAAGAAGCGTCTCACAAAGGACCCGATTCTTAGTCGACACAATATTAATATATATGCAAATGGTCAGTGTTTTATAGCTTTAAACTAAAAAGTTGCACAGCGCATGTGGCCAGAGTCATGGTACTGAGTGACACACGTGGTCTGAGTAATGTATTGGCCATGTATTGGGTACTCCTGGGTGGTGGCTATTCAGATGTCTTGGGAGTGTCGTGGCCATGTCCCAGGGATGGGCTGCCATGGCTAATAAGAAGGTAAGTTGGAGGGGAAGGGGGTTGGCTCTTTGCAGTGACTGAGGAGGCTGGAGTGATGGGACAGGGGGCTTGAGTTACGGATCAGGTTGGCAGAATAACAGGGGGCAGGAGGCTGGAAAGGCAGGGGGATGGAGTGACAAGGGGCAGGAAGCCGGAGAGACAAGAGGCAGGAAGCTGGAGTGACAAGGGGCAGGAAGCTGGAGAGACAAGGGGCAGGAAGCTGGAGAGACAAGGGGCAGGAAGCTGGAGTGACAAGGGGCAGGAAGCTGGAGTGACAAGGGGCAGGAAGCTAGAGATACAAGGGGCAGGAAGCTTGAGAGACAAGGGGCAGGAAGCTGGAGTGACAAGGGGCAGGAAGCTGGAGAGACAAGGGGCAGGAAGCTGGAGAGATAAGGGGCAGGAAGCTGGAGTGACAAGGGGCAGGAAGCTGGAGAGACAAGGGGCAGGAAGCTGGAGAGACAAGAGGCAGGAAGCTGGAGTGACAAGGGACAGGGCACTGGACAAACAAGGGGCAGGAAGCTGGAGTGACAAGGGACAGGAAGCTGGAGAGACAAGGGGCAGGAATCTGGAGTGACAAGGGGCAGGAAGCTGGAGTGACAAGGGGCAGAAAGCTGGAGAGACAAGGGGCAGGAAGCTGGAGAGACAAGGGGTAGGAAGCTGGAGAGACAAGGGGCAGGAATCTGGAGTGACAAGGGGCAGGAAGCTGGAGAGACAAGGGTCAGGAAGCTGGAGAGACAAGGGGCAGGAAGCTGGAGAGACAAGGGGTAGGAATCTGGAGTGACAAGGGGCAGGAAGCTGGAGTGACAAGGGGCAGGAAGCTGGAGAGACAAGGGTTAGGAAGCTGGAGAGACAAGGGGTAGGAAGCTGGAGAGACAAGGGGCAGGAATCTGGAGTGACAAGGGGCAGGAAGCTGGAGAGACAAGGGGCAGGAAGCTGGAGAGACAAGGGACAGGAAGCTGGAGAGACAAGGGGCAGGAATCTGGAGTGACAAGTGGCAGGAAGCTGGAGTGACAAGGGGCAGGAAGCTGCAGAGACAAGGGGCAGGAAGCTGGAGAGACGAGGGGTAGGAAGCTGGAGAGACAAGGGGCAGGAATCTGGAGTGACAAGGGGCAGGAAGCTGGAGAGACAAGGGGCAGGACGCTGGAGAGACAAGGGGCAGGAAGCTGGAGAGACAAGGGGCAGGAAGCTGGAGAGACATGAGATAGGAAAGATGGAGCTGGAGTATTTTGTTCATTTGTTTTCATTTGTATTTTCTTTAATAAAGTGGGAGATAATTTTATGTACAAATAACAGCATACACTTTTTTTTACTGTAAAACAGCCGACCAGCCATAGCCTCTTCTCCTAGCAAATTCCCTGGTCTCCCTGGTCTCTAATACCCTTAGTAAATATGAATGTTCCCAACACATAGCCGCTGTGCCGCCTTCCCTACATGGTCATCTCATTATTTCCCGATACGTAGCTATCTAGCGTCTGGGCCGTGTTAGTGGCCTCTGCTGGATACAGTTATCATAGTGAAGCCTTTTGGACCAATATCTGATGAAAGTGACCAGGGCTGATGATAGGGGTGTAATATGACAATGACGCCTCACAAGGAGGACACTGTACAGGGTGTAAGACTTCAGAAAGGAAATAAATTCCTCTAGTTCTCCAATTTACAGGACTTCATACATACAGAGCACAGTGCTGCTGCGGGAAATGATCTCCCCCTATAGGACATGGATATACACTGTAGGCGGAGCTTCTGTAGCCGCCCAGGTGCCGGTAGATATGGAGATAATGTTTCTATAGGACACATGTTTGTAAGACAAGAGACCTGACATCTATCCCAGCAACCAGAGCATGGAAGACGCACGTATTCCACAGTACCTGACAGCAACTTACCTGCGAGGGAAGACCATGCTGGTGACTGCCGTCACATGATCCACCAAGATCACAGCAGGAGAGCCCGTGCTCTCTTCCACCCAATGGCTGCACTCGGGGATAGTCTCAAGATGTTCTGGCTCTGGCTCCTCAACTTCCTGTCGATGTTCAGGCTTACACACCTATGGTAACAGGTAACCAGCGAGAAATGATAAAGACAATGGAGACACAAAACTATGTATTCAAAATATAAGAGGGGGGAAAAAAAGAGCTATAAATCACATGGATTGCACACCATTCAGGTACGGCGGCCGTCCACATAACATGATGGTGTCATCAGAGGGTTCTCTGTATTTTTGGGCAATAACTACAATGATCTTGTATAGTACGGTGGTCACTGGGATGCTTTCTGTATTGTATGTAGTTCACTGGGATGCTATCTGTATATTATATTATTTAATGTGATGGTGTCTGTATAGTATATCAATAACAGGTATGCACTCTATATAGGATGTGGTCACTGGGACGCTATCTGTATATTATATTATTTAATGGGATGGTGTCTGTATAGTATGTCAATATCAGGTATGCTCTCTGTATAGGATGTGGGCATTGGGATGGTCTCTGTAATGTATGGTGGCCTGTGACCTGGGAACCTGAGCCTGCACTGACAGTTTGCATTCTCTGAGCTTCCGTTCCAATTTTATTAATTGATTAAAAATAAGATTTTACTTACCGATAAATCTATTTCTCGTAGTCCGTAGTGGATGCTGGGACTCCGTAAGGACCATGGGGAATAGCGGCTCCGCAGGAGACAGGGCACAAGAATAAAAGCTTTAGGATCAGGTGGTGTGCACTGGCTCCTCCCCCTATGACCCTCCTCCAAGCCTCAGTTAGGATACTGTGCCCGGACGAGCGTACATAATAAGGAAGGATATTGAATCCCGGGTAAGACTCATACCAGCCACACCAATCACACCGTACAACTCGTGATCTGAACCCAGTTAACAGTATGATAAAACGAAAAGGAGCCTCTGAAAAGATGGCTCACAACAATAATAACCCGAATTTTTGTAACAATAACTATATACAAGTATTGCAGACAATCCGCACTTGGGATGGGCGCCCAGCATCCACTACGGACTACGAGAAATAGATTTATCGGTAAGTAAAATCTTATTTTCTCTGACGTCCTAGTGGATGCTGGGACTCCGTAAGGACCATGGGGATTATACCAAAGCTCCCAAACGGGCGGGAGAGTGCGGATGACTCTGCAGCACCGAATGAGAGAACTCCAGGTCCTCCTCAGCCAGGGTATCAAATTTGTAGAATTTAGCAAACGTGTTTGCCCCTGACCAAGTAGCTGCTCGGCAAAGTTGTAAAGCCGAGACCCCTCGGGCAGCCGCCCAAGATGAGCCCACCTTCCTAGTGGAATGGGCTTTTACCGATTTTGGCTGTGGCAGGCCTGCCACAGAATGTGCAAGCTGAATTGTACTACAAATCCAACGAGCAATCGTCTGCTTAGAAGCAGGAGCACCCAGCTTGTTGGGTGCATACAGGATAAACAGCGAGTCAGATTTTCTGACTCCAGCCGTCCTGGAAACATATATTTTCAGGGCCCTGACAACGTCAAGCAACTTGGAGTCCTCCAAGTCCCTAGTAGCCGCAGGTACCACAATAGGTTGGTTCATGTGAAATGCAGAAACCACCTTAGGTAGAAATTGAGGACGAGTCCTCAATTCTGCCCTGTCAGAATGAAAAATTAAGTAAGGGCTTTTATATGATAAAGCCGCCAATTCTGACACACGCCTGGCTGAAGCCAGGGCTAACAGCATCGTCACCTTCCATGTGAGATATTTTAAGTCCACAGTGGTGAGTGGTTCAAACCAATGTGACTTTAGGAAACTCAACACAACATTGAGATCCCAAGGTGCCACTGGAGGCACAAAAGGAGGCTGTATATGCAGTACCCCTTTTACAAATGTCTGAACTTCAGGCACTGAAGCCAGTTCTTTCTGGAAGAAAATCGACAGGGCCGAAATTTGAACCTTAATGGACCCTAATTTTAGGCCCATAGATAGTCCTGTTTGCAGGAAATGGAGGAAACGACCTAGTTGAAATTCCTATGTAGGGGCCTTCTTGGCCTCACACCACGCAACATATTTTCGCCAAATGCGGTGATAATGTTTTGCAGTTACGTCCTTCCTGGCCTTGACCAGGGTAGGGATGACTTCATCTGGAATGCCTTTTTCCCTCAGGATCCGGCGTTCAACCGCCATGCCGTCAAACGCAGCCGCGGTAAGTCTTGGAACAGACAAGGTCCCTGCTGGAGCAGGTCCTTTCTTAGAGGTAGAGGCCACGGGTCCTCCGTGAGCATCTCTTGAAGTTCCGGGTACCAAGTCCTTCTTGGCCAATCCGGAACCACGAGTATAGTTCTTACTCCTCTCCTTCTTATGATTCTCAGTACTTTTGGTATGAGAGGCAGAGGAGGGAACACATACACTGACTGGTACACCCACGGCGTTACCAGAGCGTCCACCGCTATTGCCTGAGGGTCCCTTGACCTGGCGCAATATCTGTCTAGTTTTTTGTTTAGACGGGACGCCATCATGTCCACCTTTGGTTCTTCCCAACGGTTTACTATCAGGTGGAAGACTTCTGGGTGAAGTCCCCACTCTCCCGGGTGGAGGTCGTGTCTGCTGAGGAAGTCTGCTTCCCAGTTGTCCACTCCCGGAATGAACACTGCTGACAGTGCTATCACATGATTTTCCGCCCAGCGAAGAATCCTTGCAGCTTCTGCCATTGCCCTCCTGCTTCTCGTGCCGCCCTGTCTGTTCACGTGGGCGACTGACGTGATGTTGTCCGATTGGATCAATACCGCCTGACCCTGAAGCAGGGGTTTCGCTTGACTTAGGGCATTGTAAATGGCCCTTAGTTCCAGAATGTTTATATGAAGAGACGTTTCCATGCTTGACCACAAGCCCTGGAAATTTCTTCCCTGTGTGACTGCTCCCCAGCCTCTCAGGCTTGCATCCGTGGTCACCAGGATCCAATCCTGAATGCCAAATCTGCGGCCCTCTAGTAGATGAGCACTCTGCAGCCACCACAGAAGAGACACCCTTGTCCTTGGCGACAGGGTTATCCGCTGATGCATCTGAAGATGCGATCCGGACCATTTGTCCAGTAGATCCCACTGAAAAGTTCTTGCATGGAATCTTCCGAATGGAATCGCTTCGTAAGAAGCCACCATTTTTCCCAGGACCCTCGTGCACTGATGCACTGACACCTGGCCTGGTTTTAGGAGGTTCCTGACTAGCTCGGATAACTCCCTGGCCTTCTCCTCCGGGAGAAACACCTTCTTCTGGACTGTGTCCAGAATCATTCCTAGGAACAGTAGACGTGTCGTTGGAATCAGCTGCGATTTTGGAATATTTAGGATCCACCCGTGCTGACGTAACACTACCTGAGATAGTGCTACTCCGACTTCTAACTGTTCCCTGGACCTTGCCCTTATCAGGAGATCGTCCAAGTAAGGGATAATTAAGATGCCTTTTCTTCGAAGAAGAATCATCATTTCGGCCATTACCTTGGTAAAGACCCGAGGTGCCGTGGACAACCCAAACGGCAGCGTCTGAAACTGATAATGACAGTTTTGTACTACAAACCTGAGGTACCCTTGGTGAGAAGGGTAGATTGGGATGTGGAGATAAGCATCTTTGATGTCCAGAGACACCATATAGTCCCCTTCTTCCAGGTTTGCTATCACCGCTCTGAGTGACTCCATCTTGAATTTGAACCTTTTTATGTAAGTGTTCAAGGATTTCAGATTTAAAATTGGTCTCACCGAGCCGTCCGGCTTCGGTACCACAAACAGCGTGGAATAATACCCCTTTCCCTGTTGTAGGAGGGGTACCTTGATTATCACCTGCTGGGAATACAGCTTGTGAATGGCTTCCAAAACTGCCTCCCTGTCGGAGGGAGACTTTGGTAGAGCAGACTTCAGGAACCGGCGAGGGGGAAACGCCTCGAATTCCAGTTTGTACCCCTGCGATACTACCTGTAGAATCCAGGGGTCCACTTGCGAGTGAGCCCACTGCGCGTTGAAATTCTTGAGACGGGCCCCCACCATGTCTGAGTCTGTTTGTAAAGCCCCAGCGTCATGCTGAAGACTTGGCAGAAGCAGGGGAGGGCTTCTGCTCCTGGGAAGCGGCTGCATGGTGCAGTCTTTTTCCTCTTCCTCTGCCCCGGGGCAGAAAGGAGTGGCCTTTAGCTCGCTTGTACTTATGGGAACGAAAGGACTGAGTTTGAAAAGACGGTGTCTTTTTCTGCTGATGTGAAGTGACCTGGGGTAAAAAGGTGGACTTTCCAGCCGTTGCCGTGGCCACCAGGTCCGATAGACCAGCCCCAAATAACTCCTCCCCTTTATACGGCAATACTTCCATATGTCGTTTGGAATCCGCATCCCCTGACCACTGTCGCGTCCATAACGCTCTTCTGGCAGAAATGGACATAGCACTTACTCTTGATGCCAGGGTGCAAATATCCCTCTGTGCATCACGCATATATAGTAATGCATCCTTCAAATGCTCTATAGTTAACAATATATTGTCCCTATCCAGGGTATCAATATTTTCAGTCAGGGAATCCGACCACGCGACTCCAGCACTGCACATCCAGGCTGAAGCGATTGCTTGTCGCAGTATAACACCAGTATGTGTGTATATACTTTTTAGGATATTTTCCAGCCTTCTATCAGCTGGTTCTTTGAGGGTGGCTGTATCAGGAGACGGTAACGCTACTTGTTTAGATAAACGTGTGAGCGCCTTATCTACCCTAGGGGGTGTTTCCCAACGCGTCCTAACCTCTGACGGGAAAGGATATAGTGCCAATAATTTATTAGAAATTAGCAGTTTTTTGTCGGGGGAAACCCACGCTTTATCACACACCTCATTTAATTCATCTGACTCAGGAAAAACTATTGGTAGTTTTTTCACACCCCACATAATACCCTTCTTTGTGGTACTGTAGTGTCAGAAATGTTCAATGCCTCCTTCATTGCCGTGATCATGTAACGTGTGGCCCTACTGGACATTACGTTTGTCTCCTCACCGTCGACACTAGACTCAGTATCTGTGTCTGGGTCTGTGTCGACCCACTGAGGTAACGGGCGTTTTAGGGCCCCTGACGGTGTCTGAGACGCCTGGACAGGCACTAATTGATTTGCCGGCTGTCTCATGTCGTCAACAGTTTTTTGCAAAGTGCTGACATTATCACTTAATTCTTTAAATACGATCATCCAGTCAGGTGTCGACTCCCTAGGGGGTGACATCACTAACCCAGGCAATTGCTCCGCCTCCACATCATTTTCCTCCTCATACATGTCGACACACACGTACCGACACACAGCACACACACCGGGAATGCTCTGATAGAGGACAGGACCCCACTAGCCCTTTGGAGAGACAGAGGGAGAGTCTGCCAGCACACACCAAGCGCTATATATATATATACACAGGGATAACCTTATATAAGTGTTATTCCCTTATAGCTGCTGTTTATATTATTTTTAGCTGCCAATAGTGCCCCCCCCTTCTCTTTTTTACCCTGATTCTGTAGCAGGTCTGCAGGGGAGAGTCAGGGAGCCGTCCTTCCAGCGGAGCTGTGAGGGAAAATGGCGCTTGTGTGCTGAGGAGATAGGCTCCGCCCCTTCACGACGTCCTTATCTCCCGCTCTTTTCTGTAAAAATGGCAGGGGTTAAAATACATCCATATAGCCCAGGAGCTATATGTGATGTATTCTTTTGCCAACCTAAGGTATTATCTGTTTATATTGCGTCTCAGGGCGCTCCCCCCCCAGCGCCCTGCACCCTCAGTGACCGGAGTGTGAAGTGTGCTGAGAGCAATGGCGCACAGCTGCGGTGCTGTGCGCTACCTTAGTCTGAAGACAGGACCGTCTTCTGCCGCCGATTTCACCGGACCTCTTCGCTCTTCTGGCTTTGTAAGGGGGCCGGCGGCGCGGCTCCGGGACCCATCCAGGCTGAACCTGTGATCGTCCCTCTGGAGCTAATGTCCAGTAGCCTAAGAAGCCCAATCCACTCTGCACGCAGGTGAGTTCGCTTCTTCTCCCCTTAGTCCCACGATGCAGTGAGCCTGTTGCCAGCAGGACTCACTGAAAATAAAAAACCTAAAATACACTTTTATTCTAAGCAGCTCAGGAGAGCCACCTAGCCTGCACCCTTCTCGTTCGGGCACAAAAATCTAACTGAGGCTTGGAGGAGGGTCATAGGGGGAGGAGCCAGTGCACACCACCTGATCCTAAAGCTTTTATTCTTGTGCCCTGTCTCCTGCGGAGCCGCTATTCCCCATGGTCCTTACGGAGTCCCAGCATCCACTAGGACGTCAGAGAAATAAATGTACATTTTATAGGGTTAAACACATTTATACCTCAAAAGAAAAGGTAAAAAGGGAATACAAGCAGAACTGTATGTTACACACTGTAATAATGCCGGCTATGCCATCACATACCTCGTCCTCATAGGTGCGCTCATACTCAGTTATCTTAGCATAGCCCCTAGGCAAATCAGCCATGATGATATGGAGCAGCTTATGCAGTGTTCCAGCAGTGTCAGGAGCCCCACTATAAAGAGAGAGAATCGTTACCCCGACAGTGTCTGTATCCCAGATCCCCATAGAGTCATCTCCCCAGTTATACTGCAGCTGCCTATTCTGCACTGGAAGAGTTATGTTACCTGGAGACCACGGCCGGGATGTAATGAAGTCCCAGTACGATGTCTGAGCAGGATGCCGGCTGGACTCGGACGTTTTTTAAAGGGCAATCATTTACAAGGCATAATTTAGCCTTTTTAATGATTGCCCCTTTAAAAAAAAAGTCAGCATTTTGCCAGTATCCCGCACAACCGCCAAGCTCGGACTTCATTACATCCCGCCCTCATCTGGCAGGAGGGGGACTAGGAAGACACGTGAGTGGCCACTCACACTATTCCCTGACTCTGCTCATTTCACCATCCCCAGTCACCACTGCAGGTGCCCCTTGGGGGCAATTACCGCAATTTCCCAGCAGCCAGTAATATGGGACTACAATATATAAATAACTCAAGGAAACATCTAATTCTGCTTTAAAGAACAATATATTATATAGAAAAAAATAACATTTTGTAACATTCACATAGACTACAGGGGAGGAGAGTGGTCATAATCATTGTATATAGGCGGCTGTGTCCTATCATGATTCTTGCTAATGCTTGGGATCCAATTTATTATCCAAGGAGATCTCATAGATGACTGTGACCAGCGGCTGCTGCCTCCTTGTGGCTTAATGACAATAATTACTGGCCCCTACTTACAGTACAATAAGGAACGCTGACCTCTCTCATACTATACAGGAACACAGATAGATATAGATGATGTATGATGTCTTACTGGCAGCAGCTGGAAACAAATACAAGATCATCCTTCTTCAGGTCACTGAGTGGCACACGAAACGCTTTCCCGTAGGGCACAGTGCGCTGCACATGTCCGGGGTGCGTCTCTGCCACCTTCCTCCCCTTCTGCAGCCTGGCAGTCCTGCTTGGCTATAAGGAGCAGAGGAAGAGACATCATAAGCTGTGACTACATAAGACTCTGCAGTTCCAGCATTTTATTATTACCAGTTATTTATATAGCACACACATGTTGTATACCATGGAAGCAATAATGCAGAACAGGGCCGTGGAACCAGCTGTAGCTTCACCACTGTGGCCTATAATTTATTGTTATAACTATCAGTACTGATGACGTCCACAGTTATATATAAGATTACAGTGATGTATCAATGAGTAGAATACTGTATAATGACTGAGATAAGATCCTTTCAGCTTTTTTACTGGACCTTATATTAACTAAATGTCATATACTGTCAGTAATACGTAAACATTGTTAGTGTAACACCCTCTGGAGAGACGGAGTGACCCTGCCCCCTGGGCACCCGGGCGTATGAGCGTCAGCAGGGTGCATGGGCAGTTAGTGACAGTTGGGCGTGGCGTGAGGAGAAGAGGCATGAGGCAGCTGCTGGCAGGAGGAGGCGCACACGGCATAGAGAGAGGGGCGCCCCCAGGGGGAGCCTACATCTGTAACAGAGGCAGAAGTGCTGCTGAACCACAAAGCCCAGCCAGGGGTAGGGAGATGGACGCTGTAGTGTGAGGCTGATGGTGAAACGTGAGTGTTACTACACAACATGACCACATTATGAGACACGGCTGCTGGGAATTGTGCAGGGGGAAGCTATAGGAGGTGCACATAATTGTGAATGAGTCTGCACCCGTGTTACTATGACACCCGTACACTGCACCCCCCCCCCCCCATACCACCAATGTGTCCCTATATGAATGTTACTAGAAGACCCACATGAGCAGGACCCTATGGTCACCTAGGCCCACTCCCAAGAGCTAACATAAGTACAAAGGAGGAGGAACATCACCCACCCATGTACACCTGGTGCTACGTCCAGTGATAGGGAGCTACATTTACACAGTGTTTTCTTATATTTTATGTTCAATATATGTAAAAAAAAAAATTAATAATCTGCCCAGAAACACCCAATTTCGGGTGAGCTCCACCCCTATTGCAATCTGTGAGAATCCTCTATATGTGCAAAGTACAAGTAACAAATGTAACAGGGCACTTACCTTTCCCCTCGGTGCTGGGAGGCACATCTTGCTGCACAGGCAGCCCATCACTGCACCGTAATTAGCGATACGCCTATATACTCCACAATAGTGACAATTCACCACAATAATCAAAGTTATAAAGATAAAACCAAGAGAGCAGAAAATCTGCGTCTTGTCCTGGCAACAGTCGAGGTCCCAGGTGATGGAATCCCCGTGTCACAGATCCTTTATGATGTCATAGTGACTGTAGCACACGTGTGATGACGGATATGCAGCATAAATGTGAATGAAAAGAGTCTCAGATTGTATTTAGAGATAAGCGGGGGCAGAACAGCGCCCACCCCAACTGCCCTGATACCCCAGCTTCACA
This sequence comes from Pseudophryne corroboree, assembly GCF_028390025.1. Taxonomy (NCBI): domain Eukaryota; kingdom Metazoa; phylum Chordata; class Amphibia; order Anura; family Myobatrachidae; genus Pseudophryne; species Pseudophryne corroboree. The sequence continues at coordinate 767,686,560 of NC_086446.1, forward strand.
GGGGGAGGGGCACATTTATC